>NC_134179.1:4722531-5034806 GCF_964188355.1 Buteo buteo | reverse complement strand
CACAAGATGATGTGCCTTAGCGAAACAAGGTGCTACTGGTCGCTGTAAATTGGTCTCTTACCCTAGGGAGGAGAGTGGTTTCTAGCTCCTGCTAAGTAAAAACCAGGGTGTGTGAGTTTTTGCTTATAACAGATGTGTGTCTCCCTGCTGCTAACCCTGTTATGCACACCTCATAGTCTGTCTGTAGGCTGTCTTTGCCTCTGATGCTGCAGGATGTTGACCTCTCAGTAACTTGTTAGAAATAAAATTCTCTTGTACCAAACTCCTGCAGTTTTAAAGAATTAGTCAATATCTCAGTAAATAACTGAATTTGAAGAAATGAGTGATCTGTTTGCTTTGCTTTTTTTTTTTTTATGTTAACGGCAGCAAAGTATCAAGAAAGAGAAAGAAGGAGAGGAAAAAGGAAAGAGAAGAGGCTTTCCTAATATTCTGGGCCCACCAAGGAGACCAAGTCGACATGATAGTAGTGCAAGTATGTCAGACAAGGAAATATATGTTCCCTAACTATTAGTCTGAAAGCCAGATAAAGTCTTTGCTGTCTTTTAAAAATCCATGCTAAGAATACTCAGTAAACTTCTTGATTTTAAAACATGTTTTTGAAGACACACAAACCTAATTTTGTCCTGAAATGCTTCCTCTCTTCATCGCTGAAAACAGGTAAAAACTTTTTCAGCAATATAATTGCTCTATGTTTGTTTAGTTGGCAGAGCCATGGAAATGCAGAAGCCCCGCCACCCAAAGCACTTACCTACAGCATCTTCTGTTAGCCCAGAGCCACCAGATTCTAGCAAGATGCGCCAGAGTGGGTCCTCCAGTGATGGAACAGATGCGCCATACCCAGCTGCCAACCCGATGTCTCCTTTGGCAATGGGTCCCTTTTCCTCTCCAGAGGGAAGCAAGGACAGCGAAACAGGTAGGATGATACTAGTAAAGAGGAATGATTAAAGATTGTGTTGTGAATGGGATATGCAAAGCACAGTTCTGATGCAACAAACTTAACAAATTAGGAAATGTTTTTGTCATTAGACATGATCTTCCTTGCCTTAGTCATCTTTTCTGACTTAGTCTCTGGTTCAAATTAGGAAATCTTATCAGAGCAGAAATTGTTGTTACGTGGGTTCTATCTATCACTGTGGCATTGGATCATCTAACAGGGAAAAAAACCCAGTCTCAAGTGCCTGCTTTTGTAAGCACAAGTCAGTGTCATCTGGAAACATTTGTCACTTGAGATTTTTCTTACCAACCTAGGAATTCAGTTCCTCCAACTCTAAGCTGAAATGAGGCTGTGAAGTTCTCTTATGTACTCTAATTTGGTACGGTCTCTGTCTAGGTTTGAAGCAGACTGGAGAAGCTCCACCTGCTAATGACTGTACGGATGGCACACCCCGCACACCTAATAATACCTTTGAATTCCCATCTCCTTTGGAAAACTTGCAGGAGGAGGAGGGAGAATCAGAGAGGTAACTATGGTGCCCTGCTTGCTTGAGCCTTGGAAGAGAGTTGATGTGACAATGGCTGTTGAAGCTTCATCCATAAAACTATTAGTGACATCATTTTGTTAAACATTATTGGTAGAAGTAGGAAATGCTGGTCTGTGTCTGCTGCTATGGTAGTACTAGAAAAATGTGTATCAGGAGGGTGAGGCTGACATATGAACAAAATGTTCTAGTTGGGAGGTTAGGCCTTTACTCTGAAGTTATGCTGAATGTCTGATTGGGTTGAAATTCTTGCATAAGCTTCCCTACTAATTTCTTTCATTTTTTTCAGAATGGTTGACATGGGAACACCAAAGCCTTTTCGCAAGTGAGTATGCTTATAAATGTTTGAACTTCGCTGAATTTGTTTAGATTTTAATAGGTTATGAAGTAGAATGCAGTAGTGTTCATTGTTCTGAGCCAGTACAATTGTCTGCATGATCTTTCCTTTTCTTAAATAACGCATATAAGAAATGAGACACTGGCATCTGTATATAGGACAGGTGGAGTGAATCATATGCAGATAAGCCCTTTGATCTATGCGTGAAATATAGTGATTGTTGTATCTACTGATTTGAATTGATGGGTTAGGGAGTTGAGATTTCCACATTTTCTTTTTAAATCTGTGTATTGCTGTTAGCTCTGTGTCTGCAGATAGATGGAGGAAAGAAATTGTATTCTGCCCTTTCACCAGCATGATATTTGACTTCAAATTATTTTATCTATATCATTAAAAGGAGGGTTATGGAAATACTGTAAGAACAGATACTTTCTCTTAGTTCTGTAAAGGGCAAAATTAGAAAATGTGCCTATAGGTTTAGATATCTAACAGCCTCCAGCTGTTATGGAGAGCATATTCATAATGCTTTACAACTGAGATACAAATACTTAGATTTTTCTCTTCTTTCTCCCATACATCTGTGCCTAAAAGGGGAAGTATCTGACATATTTTTTCATGTTAGGATGGACAGTGTTGGTTTCACAGATGTACAAAGTGAAGATGAGCTATATGATTTTGACATGGACATGGACCCTCCCAACTGGCAGCAACTTGTGAGCCGAGAAGTGTTGATGGGGCTGAAACCCTATGAAATCAAGCGCCAAGAAGTAATTAATGGTGAGATGGATATTTTTTCCTAGCTCACTAAGCACAAAGTTGAAACCTGTCCTCTGGAGCTGTGAAGTTCTTAAAACTAGGTCTTTCTTCACTGATCTGCTCAAAGTAGTGGCCATGTATTACTTCTGATTTGCAGAGTTCGTGTGTGTGAAACTTGTACTTGTTACTGAAAAATATCATGAGATGAAACTGATCCAGTCCTTGGTGAAGAAATAAACAATATTAAGTAGTTTGACACTGAAAGGCCAGTTTGCAATATCACGTTCTGTAAAAGAAAGCAAGAGGCGCTGTCTAGACCATTGGAAAGCACTTGATGCAAATGGAAAGCTACTACCAAACTTCATCTTCAAAGCTTCGTCTCAATTTCAGATCTTACAATCCTGCAGAACACTCTGTGTGCCTGTATGAGCTGCTAAGAGCTCACTGTTTGTTTGGAATAAATTACAAGTCACAAATCAATTGGCTTCTCTGTTCACTCAAACATAGAAATGCAGCAGAGCATGGCTCCATTCTGGAGCAAGCTGGGATATGGGCCAGCAAGGGAGGTGTTGATGAGGGAGAATTCTGTAAGTTCATACTTCTGAATTCTGTTTGCTTCACATTTGGATCCACGTTGCCACACCTTTTTAAGTAGATAGTTACAGTCCTGCTTTCCCCTCTCTCTTCAGAATTGTTTTACACCGAGAGAGCTCATGTCCGCACGCTGAAGGTTCTGCATAATGTCTTCTACCAGCGTGTCACCCGGGAAGGGATCCTGAACTCCAGTGACAAACGGAAAATCTTTTCGAATCTGGAGGATATCCTTGGGCTTCATGGTAAGAGCAGCTGAGGTGCCTTTCAGCTTTGTAGTCTCAGCTGAAATTCTGGATACAAATATCTGAAAAATTTAAGCAAGTGACCCTGAAACAAGAGGCAACCTCGTACAACACTTCAGGTGAAAAAGAATACATACCGCTGTTCTTCCATTTGCACGTAGTTTTTCCATTTCTGTTTTACAAAGATATTTTGATAAAGAATGCATGTGTCCAGTGTTTCAGATACTTGCTTTTTCTTATCTCTGTGCACAGACTCTCTTGTGCTGATTCATGCTTTGGCGCAAGGAGCAATGCTTTGATGACTGGTCTTTATGGGTCAACTTTCAAAGCATTACAACTGTTGTTGAAGAGAATATGAAAACAAATGTGGAAAGAATGGTGTCTTGCAGCTGGTTTTGAAAGGTGGCCCTCCCTACTTGTTTAGAGAAAGTACTGTTCAGAATCAGAATTTCAGCTCTGCCGCTGAATAATCACTTGTATAATTTTATGCAAGTGTGTTCTACATTATTGCTGTGTTTTTCAAAGGGCAGTGATACTGAGCCTCAGAAAAGATAAGACCAGAAAGGTTCTTAGGGGTCATTTGAAGACAGGTGAGACATAAGTGCAAAGGAGTTATATAACATTTTCTTAGATATTCTGCTGAATTTATTATGTTGCAGGACACTTTTTTTTTAATTTAATTGAAATTATTGCAAATCTACTCTTTTCCTAAAGTAGCTTTTATTTTAAAATAAATGCTGAAAATTAAGCAAACAATTTGAGCAGTACTAATGAAATTTAATTTTTTTTTTTTAAGTTGCATTGAACGATCAGATGAAAGCTGTCCGAAAAAGGAACGAGAGTTTTGTTATTGGCCAAATTGGGGAAGACTTGCTTTCCTGGGTAAAATCCTTTTTTGCTTTCTTGTACTTGAAAATAATCTTTCATAGAATGACAAAGAGCCAGAGGTTAGTGAAGGTAATTCCCAGCTAATAGGAATTACTTCTAACTGAAGGTCTTTCTGTGGAGCCAACACAGAGCTAGAGAAGGAGGGTTGAAGGAAAGCAGGAAGAACTCATCGGATTTTAATTTGGATAAAGATAATGGTAATTTAAGGAAGAAAAAATAATTCTTATGATGTGTGGGTAGAGTAGAAAGGTAGTTTTGGAGACATAAAGGTGAGAGTAGGATTTTGAAAAATAAAATAGCACAATTTATTTCAGTAACACTGAAATATAAGTCTTGTGTTGCCTGTGGTGCAGTTAAAAGATAGTTAAAAATACTGGTTTCCAATCCTAGAATTTACGTGGCTGAACCTTTTTAAAATGTATAGCACTGTTGCAGGCTTCCTTTCTGAGTTCCAAATGACAGGAACAGGAGTGATGTAGATTCTTTAAAAAACTCCTAAATTCTCTCTTAGGAATCTCCCAGTTTGTTGTTTGTTTTCAAGCCTACTTAATTTAGGATTGAAGATTGATCTGCTTATTCTTTTCAGCTTGTCATGCAGAAGTCTCTTGTGGGGTTTTTTTTTTTATATATCCCACTGTTCATCTAGTATTCCAGAAAAAAAAGACAAAAATGAAAATCAGATGTGGCTGGTAAAGAAACACCTCCAACCCTTTCAGTTCTCCTGTGTGTTATGAAAAAGAAAGAAGAATACCTGCTAGAGCAAGCTAGACCTTAAGCTAATAGTTATATGCCCTTGCATAGTGTTCTGGCTAAGTGGCTAAAACAAAAAACTGCAGGATCTCATTCTCCAGAGTGAGTATTTTCAGGAGTTACTACGCTGCATCACAGACTGGCTAGCAGGAATGGGAAGAGTTGCAGTTGCGGTAACAGATTAACCATCTGTCATCTGCAGCACATTTCTCAGCCCTGCTCATGACTATCGTTTCCCCTAGCTGTGTTTTTCTAATACTTTTGTTTAGGGAATAAGATGTTATGTTATATTCTGGTGTTTAAGCATGGGTGCCCCTGAGAAACAAGATGACCTTTAGTCTTGGCTTTGCTGACCAACAGTCTGGTAAATAACCCCTTGTCGTTCATCTGAGTGCAGTTTTTTCTGCTGTCCTTATGGCTGACAGTGGAGACATGGCACTGTATTCTCCCTCTGAATCAGCAGTGCATTTATGGAAAGGATTGAATGTGCTAGGGCTGGAGACAGGAGAACTGTAGAGTTTGAGATGTAAAGGGGTTCCTCAGTAGACTGGGAAGACAAGGCCTTAAAAACAGGATGGAAATCACTTCTCATATTTTGCCAGTAATTTCTTTCTTCCCTGGCAAGACCAGTTCTGCTGCATGGCTATATATCTGTTGAAAATGGCACATGCTGAACTTGAGTCTACCTAAATTTGGCTCTCTTGGCTTTCTGGCACAGTTTAGTGGACCAGCAGAGGAGAAGCTGAAACACGCAACTGCCACTTTCTGCAGTAACCAGCCCTTTGCTCTAGAGGTCATCAAGTCACGCCAGAAGAAGGACTCTCGATTCCAGACTTTTGTGCAGGTGAATTTTATGCAAGGGTTTGAGCTGCCTGAGGATGTGGCTGGTGGCCAGCATAGCATAATGAATGGTTGTAGATAAAGTTATTATAATTAATGGCATCATGTTGTAACATTGTCTTCAGATTGGGATCATTTCCAATACTGTATTTATCTATGCTAATCATTTCTGGAGGAAGGAACGTTTAATTTTGGGGAACACAGAATGTCCTGATAGAATGCAGGAAAGCACATGCTGTCCCACGCAGGAGATGGCATCTAACCTGAGGTGGCTGTTTCCCAAGAGTGAATACTTTGTGGGGAAAACTGCGTATAGTAGTGCAATTTTGATGCATGCCATGGTGAGAAGACAGATGATGTACACCTATTCTGCCTGCCAGGAAAAGGGCTTGAATACATGTGGCATTTGGAGGAGAGAACATTATCTTCATTACCATAGGCTGGGAAGAACTCCAGTAATACAAGGGTTGAGGTTGTATTGAAAAATGTACTGCAGTTTTGCTATAGTGTGAAAGCCTAAACTAATGTCTTCCCTGTATGGCGGTGACTGAGATTGATTGGAGATGGTAGCAGGCCTCTGTGAAGTAATGAGGGAAGGAAGCCACTACTTTTGTGATGAGCCTTTCCTATATGTAATTGCAAATGGAGAGGGGATGTGTTGTCTGAATGATAGATCTTGGCATTTCTTGTCTTGTATTTAATTACTGGAAAGTGAAGTAATAGACGTTTATGTGATGAATAGATGTTACACATTCAGGTAATTATAGTCTTAATAAAAATGACAAACGTAGTTATTGTGCTGTTTAAATTTAGGATGCTGAGAGTAATCCACTGTGTCGCCGGTTGCAGCTGAAGGATATCATTCCCACAGAGATGCAGAGGTTGACTAAGTACCCCCTTCTGCTGGATAACATTGCTAAGTACACAGGTAAACCTTTCCTCTAGGGTTTGTGTATGCATCTCAGCAGGTTTACTAGGCAAATGTGATTTCAAAGCATATGTTGAAGAACAGTTCAATTTTATGGGTCACTATCTGTTTTCATTGTGACCTTGCTGCTGCCTTCCATATGGGAGGGCAGGTTAAAAAAAAAAAGATTAAAAAAAAAAAATTCAGTCTTTGTTTCTAAATTAACTTCATTTTCCTTCTTAGGGAGGGGAAAAAAAAATTCAATGTGAAATAAGTGAATGACAGTCATGACAGTCTGCATTGGGTTGTAGTGCATGTAGAGTGCAATATAATAATTTAAATATAGTTTTAAAAGTTGAGGGAGAGGAATGCTGAAATTTTGAAGATAAACCAAACCACTCTGCTTATGAAAGTTACTGGCAAAACAACATGATTAGCTATTTGTTTTTGAAGAAGGAAGCCAGGAATTCCTGACTGTCTCTTCTCCACCGTCCCAATTCCTAGCCTGTTTCTTAGTTTTATGCTATTACTGTTATTAATGGTTTTTAATTATTATGACAACCAAACAGAAGTGAAGAAAATATTTTGTTTACATCCTTATATTTATGATTGTGTAAGAGTATGTGATAATGTCAACAGCTAGAATTACATTCAGAAGAAAAAGCAACAGAGGAAAAGGAGCGGGTATCATATAACTTCCTTATTACATGCTCTTAGCAACCAAATCTTTAGGAACTTACTGAAGGGCAAGTTGCATTTGTGCTATTGCTTTGAATAGTCATTAGCATGCCTGTTCTTTCTGTAATTTTCTAGATACATTTAACTCATTTCTACAGTCTTGAACAAGGAAATAATGAGAAAGAACTCAATCACTAAAGATGATACTCTGTTTCAATAAATTGGTTTTCAATAATAATATGGTCTGAGAAACATTTTTTTTCTTGAATTCAGGACATTAAGATAGCTAAATCAAACTTGTAAGAAAAAACACATTTATGTGAATTCCAGTTTCCTTGTAGATGCATTTGAGAGAGAAAAAGAATAAGATCTTCAATAACAGAAATCCCTCATTGTCCATTACTAACATAAAAATGTAAAGAATGAAGAATCTAATAAAAACCTATCAAGTTATTCCATTGCTTAAACAAGCTTGGATATACATAGGGCATACTTCCGAGCAAGGAAGAAAAAAAGGAAAGTATTAGTATTATAGAACCTAAGCAAAAATCATGTAGTGTTAAGGCTTATGGCAAATCAACATGTTTCTTTAAGAAGAGAACAAAAAGCAGATAATGCAGAACAAATTGATTTTTTTTTTAAGGTCAAGGTTTTCTTGTTACCAACCAAGGGTGGTTTTGTTCTTTTTTTGTTGTGTTTTTTTTTTTTTTTAAATCAATCCTCAGTAGTATTTGTTCAAAATTCCCAATACCTGGGAAAAAAGTGCACTCACAGTGCAGTCTGATCTACACCCCTAAAGTCTGATATAAAACAAGCTTCATATAAAAATCTTGGATCTTACCAATATAATGTCAAGTAAACTTTGAAGCAGATTGAACTTGGAAAGAAATACTTTCCTACACAGTAGACACCAACAGAATCTTAATGTAGCCTTCCTTCCTCATCTGTTGAATCTCTAAAGCACTACAGAACATTTTCACGTTCTTGCAGAGGGTGGAGTTTAGCTAGGAGGTGATACACTGAAAGATATTTCCAGCATGACAGGCGAAAATGTGATTAATAATATCACAAAATGCCTTTTCAGGTTTACTAGCAGATACCTACTGCAGTGTAATTTCATTACTCATAAAAAATACACTGCATTTACAAGTTCACTCTAATCATAATTAGGAAAGTATGTGATACTCCATTATCCTTGATGTACTTGTTTATTTGCCTATTAACTAAATTCTTAATGTGGCTTGTGGTAGTGAGAACTGATGGGGTTCACCTGTGTCTGTGTATGATCAAGTGGCATTGGCTGGAAAGATAACTCTTGTTTGCTCTTGCTGTAATGGAAGACTGTTCTTTATAATCAGGCTGCATGAATGTAGCCAGAGATAATTTTTTCCTAAGTTGTTAAAATAAATACAGGCTATCTGGATGGAAAAAGTTATTATGTAACACACTTTTTTGATATTTTGTGTTATGTTTCTTTATCTGTTTCTCTGCCTTCCGAAATAAATAAATAAAAAGGATCGGAAGAAATGCAGAAGCCAGTAGTCAGTTGCCGAATCCTGGGATTTCAGCTAGCTGGCTGTGTGTTGATCTTAAATATGTGCCCCAAGACTCTCTTTGTACTACTGTGGAGTCTTAGTAAACTTTTTAGATTTCTCAGAGTACTTCTCAGATTGATGTTTGTGGAATGAATAGTTATCACAAGCCCCTCAAAAAAGGGAAAGTTACAAGACTGTGCTGTGTATGGTGATCATCAGAGGCTGGTGTCTTGTGCAGGGCGGAACGAATTATCTCCTGTCACAAATCTATTTTTGTCATTTCACCTTTGAAATGCAGTGCTTTTGTTGATAGGCTATTCTGCGAATTTAAGTTCTCTTTCTCAAATTCGAGGTCAGCAAACTGCACTAGATTTCTGACTTTTTCAACCTTTATTGGAAAGCATTATTACATTTCCTTTTTCTCTTGCAGAACTGCCTGAAGAGAAAGAGAAAGTGAAGAAAGCAGCAGATCATTGTCGTCAGATCCTTAACCATGTGAACCAGGCTGTCAAAGAGTCTGAGAACAAGCAGGTAGGAGGTGAAGAGAATGAGCATCAAGGGTTGGGGAGAAGAGAGTTGATGGGCATCAAGCTGTTTTAAGACACCTAGAGTCTCTGTACTAGTGACTTTATATTGTGGTTCAAGATGTTTTGTGGCACAAGTATTCCTGTGAGAGGTGGAATCCCGGGCATTTGGGAATGTGTGGAAGTATTCGTGACGGCCTGCACTCTGATGTTAGTGAGGTTTCGCTAATCAAAGTGACCACCTTCATTGCATTTTCTGCAGCATTTGGAAGATTATCAGCGTCGTCTCGACCTGTCCTACTTGAAGCAGTCTGAGGATCCCATGATGGATGAGTTCAGGGTGAGTGACAACATTAAAGCAATCTCTATGTAAATTGTGATTGCAACCCTGTTGTTCAGTTTGTGGCTCTTTCTACTACAGTCTTCTGATGTACAGTCAAGTGGTCTCTGGAGATAAGTATTTCTGTACAAAAATTAAAACAATTAGTCTCAGAAATTTGAGTTTTGCTACCTTACTGAAGATCTCTGTGGATGTAACAACTTGGTTCTGCACATAGTGTTGATGAATCTTGTAAGCTCTGTGAAACAAATCTTAATGGTCTGCAAGCTAATGCACTGTATCACATAAGAGATACCTGATGGATGATAAGTGCTATTATGGATATACATCTCACATGATCACATGTCTTAGTTGTTCTGTTGGAACTGGGGAGGCCTCAGAGAGTCACGAGGTGTAGTAATGAAGTTGGCTTTAAAAGAAGAACTTGTAAACAGGCTGATTTGTATAGGAGATCCACAGGTATAGCCAAATAAAGTGTTAAGTCTAGTGCTAAATATACTGTGTTTCATGGCCCCTGTAAATTCTTGCGGTTATGTTAGTGAACCTGGTTATTTGCTGTCCCCTGCTGTTAAATGGAATGGGCAACACCACATCCTTGGAGCAGGACTAACTTTATGAAATTTTCATGTTTCAAGTGAATTATGAGCTCCAATAGGCACTTGCAATGTGAAACAATTTTTTTCTTTCTCACGTGTTCCAAATAGGTAGCTTCTGCAAAAGGACTCTTTCCCCTTTGCTCCTGCATCTTTTCCTCATGATTTGGTACTTTATCCCCAGTTCTTAATTTTAACACTATCTATGCCTGTGTGTTGTATAGATTCTCTGTTGTTTATTTATCACTCCCCTATCGGCCCCAAAGTCAGTGTGTATCCGAAAAATTTTTAAATGAAGACCTTTTTCTGTAAAACTGTGTCATGTATCCTTCCACAAATAAACTTGCAAGCATTTAGTTAGGAAATGAAGAACTTACTGGCAGTTATGAAATCTTGCTGTCATTGATTGTAGACTCTGAGACTTGGAAGGAATGACTTGTGAAAATTGTCACTTCTACTTGCCTGCAGATCTAAATGTCACAAGCACTGAAATGACTGAAGAATCCATTGACATTATAAAGTCCATCAGATCATTGGAATGATTTGTATGTCAGTATATCATTTGTAGGCACACTTGCAAATCGAGTGCTGAAGCATTAACCAATTGTAATGCTAGAACTGCAAACTTTATATGACACATTGGGAAAACTCCTCCTAGAAATCAGATGACATCCTAGTGCCTTAGTAGCTTGACTTAGTAGGAAAATTCTCTACCCTGTGACCCCTGGCATTTGCAAAAGAGCAGTGAAAGAGGAATAGTGATAACAAACACCTCTCACAAGATTTTAGTTTATAAGCATACCCTACTCCTGCTCCATGTTTCTTTTTCCAGACTGGGTTTAGCTGCTTATCTCCAAACTGGACAGCCTATCCTACCTTTCCCTCTGACATTCCCATGCTTTACCATTACTTGGTTCCGCAGAAATTTCATAGTGCTACTTTTTTTTCTTTCCCCTGGTGACAGAACTTGGATCTAACAAAGAGAAAAATGCTTCATGAAGGACCTCTAACTTGGAAGGTTAATCGTGACAAAACTATTGGTGAGTCCTGTTCCATCAACTGACTTAGTTGGGTTTGTGTGTGTTTGCTGAGAAGGAGAGTGAGAGAAAGCATTTCTGCAGTTTCCAATTATGATTCTTACTGCCACCTATAATAATGCCTGTGTGTTTCTCAGAGCTGATTAAATTATTCTTGTCAATTCTGAAATGTGCTGGAGTATCATTAAGGCCATGCAGGGACACAGCAGTCAGTCATGAGATGATCCAATTCCATCTGTAGCTTTCTGCTGTAGTTTTGATGAGGAAGATTTGCAAGCTTTGCCTAGAATGGCATACCACTGATTACTGCCTCTGCATGAGTAATCAAAAATGCAGTCTTTTTCTTTCTGCAGGGGTGTGATACAAAACTATGAATCTTTAACTCATTCTGGGTTCTTTTGCACTCTGTGCAGATCTCTACACTCTGCTTCTGGAGGACATTCTGGTGCTGTTGCAGAAACAAGATGATAAACTGGTACTGAAGTGTCACAGTAAAATCTTGGCATCGACAGCTGACAGTAAACACACCTTCAGTCCTATCATCAAATTGAACACTGTTCTGGTTCGTCAGGTAGCAACAGGTTAGTGTAACCAACTGAGAAAGCAAAAGGGGAAGCAAAAAATGAAGATTAGCTCAGTTGAGGACAGGTGTTTTTGTCTAGAGTTCCAGAGTAGAACATGGAAAAATGCGTAGGCTTAATTCTTGGTTGTCCAACACCTTGCTTTATATGTATGAGCTGTTTAACTTCTTTGCATCAGTAATAGGCATGGCTTGAGTTTTAAATAGGCTTCTAAATTAAAGTACTCTGATTGTATTAGATGAAAGGTACTCTAGAAATTATTAGGAGGAAAAAGAGGAGAAATAAACCTGTTTTAAAATGGTTTGGGCAGTAATGGCTCTTTTCTTTCAGGACTAATAGACAAATTTCCCGGATAGGGAAAGATTGATGTTTATATATTATAGCATTGGAGGGTTATCTCATGAACTCTTCTTTCATTGCTTCTGGTTAGGGTTATGCCCCATTTTAGGAATTTTCAGAAAGCTATTGTGGGACAAGGCCTCTAGTTAAATTCTTCCCTCCCTGTGTTGCTTCAGATAACAAAGCTTTCTTCGTCATCTCCATGTCAGAAAATGGCGCTCACATTTATGAACTGGTGGCACAGACTGTTTCAGAAAAGAATGTGTAAGTAATTGGTTCAGCTCCATATGCTGCTTGATTTGTTCTACTTGAGAGATCTTTTACATCTGCTTGCCTGTAGTAACTGTGCAGGTGTCCATGAATTACCTGAGTTCCTTCTCTGAGCTTAGCTGTTCTATGTAGGAAGTATCCAAGGATAGTTTCTCCCAACTTATAAAAAGCAGGGGGAGAGTGTATGCACATATGTTAGTGAGCACGCGTGTGTGTGTATATATACGCATATGTATTTAAAAAAACAGCTCATACATACACTCAATGCTTCTGTTGTTGCTTGTTGTCTGGCTCGCTCCAGACCCTTTTCTGACCTCAGAAATGCTCTTGTTTACCCTTGCAGTTTTGGTCTTATGTGACTGACTGCCAGATGAGTAACTGAAATAATTCTGCATCTTTGTGCAGAACCAGTTAGCTTTGCAGGCTTTGATACTAGCATCATAAGCACCCCAATGCATAAATTTGATTCCCTAGCTAAACACTTTTTTTCCTCTTTGGTAGAAATGCTTTTTTTCTGAAGTATAAGCAGGGCATAGACTTACTTGTGTGATACATAGCAACTGTTATAGTGTGTCATATATTAAACTCTTCAGTAATATGTGAAATGTTACTTAATGCTTTCATATATATTTATATATAAAATAACTGCCTTACCTGACAACTCCTGCTAAGGTCCTGTCATTAATTTACTTCTGCTGAATAGTATCCTAGTGAGGTGAGCATTATGCTGTGGTGCTTCACTTGTGGCTGCAAGGTATTACTGAGGAATTAACTGTCACAGAATTAATTAAATAAACAAATAAATTCTGTTGATAAGAAAAGCAGTAATAATATTAGCTGGATTTAAGAGGTGTTAAATAGAGAAGTATTCATTGTGCTTCACGTCTTGCATGTTTTTGTTTGATGTTTCTACTACAGATGGCAGGACCTTATAGCTCAGATGGCAGGGACTGTAAAAATGGGGAGTACCAGAAGAGTGATTCCATTACAGTCGGGACCTGGCGAGTAAGTAAAAGTAGCTGGAGGAAGGAGGACTGGTTTTTCTTTTTTCAGTATTCCTTTTTCTGCTCAAAGATTGCCAGTCAAAACATGGATTCTCGTGCGGCGATTCAGATAAATGTGACTAAAAGAATGTGTTCATTCTTTCCTCCCTGCAGAGAAGACCGTGAAGAAGAGGAGCAGCAGAAGCTCAAAGAGCAGCATGACATTCCTGCCAGTAGTCTACAAAGTCCAGGTAAAACAGCGGTCCAGGCAAATGGTATCAGTAGATTTGCTACATGGAGTGCAAATGTGCCAAGCCATATTCCTTGGGGCTTGGGGATCCTTTGGTAGCTTTGATGTTTTTCTGGAAAGGAATGATTTCTTTATAAGTCATGTAGAGAAGTGATACTGAAGCTCTTGGAAACCTACCTCTTACTATTTCCATCTGTTTTATAAATTGCTGGGAAAGATTCCTTTTTCCCCTGGAAAGAATTGGCCTTTTACCAAGCCCATGCTCAAGAGCTGTATTTTTTAGTGTTTTCACAGATTTCTGTGTGAAGCGGAATTTTCTGCAGTTTATCATTGTATTTGGCATAGTTGTTTAACCTGAATGTATGTTTTCTGTTTACTAGATAAAGATTTGGGCCTCGAATCTCCCTTAATACTGAATGCTCAGTCGTCTTCACCCATCATGTCTGAAAAATCCAAGGTAGAAAGTTTTCTTGTGTCAGAAAGACAGTTTGATAAAGTGCAGCAGGCAGACCTGACACTTAAAGATTCTTCTGCATGCTATGAACACACAACCACCAGTTTACCTTCGGTATCAGAAGGGCAGTGGGCATTGGATGCATTAAGGAACTGTAAGTATCTGTGGGCAGTGTCTGGTGGGATTTGATTTGGAGATGGGAATTGTTAGGTCAACCATCTAAATCAATGAGCTAAAATAAGATCTAAAGCCCATTTCTATTAAATATCAATTCTCTCTGTGCTGTAGATCACAGCATAGCTAAACAAAATGGATCAGACAGCAAGGAATTCTAAGTTCTGAATTCATATACTGGCCCTTTCTTTGGCTTTAGGCATCTCATTGTTTTTCTGTGGTTTTCCCATGTATAAAATGATGGTGGTAATGAATTGTTACTTGCTGTCCATGAAGTGCTTTGATGACAAAATTATACTGCAGAACTTTGTGCAGTGCTGTACAGTGCCATTGCTAGTCAGCATTTTTTTTAAAAGACAATGCAGTTAGCTTGTGGACTTACTTTCATAGCACTGGAGCAGAATAGGAGAGTTTGCATGAATTGCAGAATATGATTTTGCATATTTTTTTGTAAAATCCTGCAAACGAGATTGGATATATGTGAGCTTGGCAAAGTCTAGGTTCAGATTTTCTGAATACTTGGGAGGTGGTTGGATATAATTAGACCTACACTTGCGTGTGTTGAAAAGAAATTCTCCTGATAGACAGATTATTCTGTAAAATCGTTTATAGATGATTTTTAATTGCTTCCTCTGTTCTCTGGTATACGTCCTTTCAGAGGAAGAATGCAGGGCTATGCAACCTACTTGATCAGATCTAGCAATGCAATTCCTAAATATAACTTCCTAAAATTTGAATGAATTCATTAATCCATATATCTCTTCTTGGCAACTCCGAAAGGGACATGAAGTCCCTCAGCTGTACTTGGAGGGAATAGTCTGTATTGCTTCTCTGTGGGTCATTTGCTTTTACCCAAATGTGCAGAGCATTCATATCCTTGGCCCGAATTCCCTCTTCCATCTCTCTATACAAGTAATGACACTTCTTTGCAATCTAATAGTTTATCTTGGATCTTTTGATCCGTTTATGCTTCTCTTTATAGGATTCAAAGTCCTTTTCTAATTCTGAATGCTGTACAAATGTTCTTGGTACTTATTTTCAGAGACCAGTGATAAGATAGTCTTAGTCTGCAGGGTGTGTAAAGACAGTATTAGTGACCTAGCATCTCATGACTCTTCAGACTTAAAAGAGCAGCCCTCTAGCAGCAGCAGTGGGTCACTCACATTTTGACAAGAGCCTCCCACTTAGATGAGTGACTGTTTTGTTGTATGAAATCATAGCTTTTCTTGGGTGTTACATGAGCATTATATGGTGAGAATGAACAGTGTTCTTATGCTCTTGACAGTATTATATTTTTGTTTTGAACAATGTGTCCTTATTATGAAGTGTTTGCTTGGGATAATTTGAGAACTAAAGGAATGTGGGTTGAAGTTCAAACAAGCATAAATTTGCATGAAATTTTAGGGAAAATGTGTCTTCAATTTTTTTGATCTGTCATTTTAAAGTTGAGTGGAATATTCTCAATATGCTTGTTTCTCAGGTGGGAATCCCCTATTACAGCCATAGTTTTTAGTTCATGTAGGGGCATGGGTAAAACCCAGGCACTCACCTGCACTCCAGCTCACTTGCTGGATAGTTTCAGTAGATGATTTCTCTGTTTTTCCCTAAGCAAGATGGAACAAGTATCGACATGCTTGCTCTTGCTTGTAAGGTAAAATGTGGAGTAAAGCTTCAGACCTTATGTATTTATTTTATCCCTGTTTTTCCTACCAAGAGCAATGAGAAGTCTGGCTGCTATGATATATACCTTTTTGAAAGGATAGCCTTTATGTCTAGTTTAATCACTGTTAGGGAGGTTATGGTGCGTGAAGCCTTGTGAACGTTATCTCTACTTGCAGTGGGCTTGCTGAAACAATTGTTGGTACAGCAGCTTGGCTTTTCTGAGAAGGGGACCCTTGAAGACCGACAGCGCTTTCCCAGGTTTAGGACCATTTCTGAAGAAGCCCAAACAGAGAGTGGAAATGAACCCGGACTACAGCACTCTGCCAATAACAAATTTCACCAGCCTGGGACAGACAGAATGCTTCTGAGAACCGGAACTAATGAGTCCACAGCTAGTTATGGCCTCCGGACTTCAGCTGAATCGCCAGCTTCAGGGGATGCCATGCAGCTGATAGTGAGAGACCCCAGATCAAGTAGTAACTTAGCAATAGACCGCATGAGTATGAATCTGGAGATCTCAACCACAGAGCTGGAAGGGGTGGGTGTTGATGAAAGTGGGGAGCATTTTTTCGATGCTCGAGAAGCTCACAGTGATGAAAATCCATCTGAAGGTGAACTAATGGAAAGGAAGGAGGAAGAAGATGTGCAAATACGGATCTCAGGTGAGCTGAGATCATTCACCCATTGAATGATCGTCTGTCCAGATTCAGTATTAGAGACTTCCTCTCTTGTTTTTATAGTGTAGGACATTTAAAGTTAACTCTCAGACCTTGACAGTCATTTTAGCCCTGAAAAGGGCTGTGCAAACACATACCTACTGAATTCTCTATGGAAGAAGAAGTTGAAATACTGTGGTGTTAATACACTGTGACAGACTGTAATTACAGAGGCACCAGGTACAATGCAAGCTCTTGATTGTGGTTGCCGCTGGACCACTTTATCTCTCAACTGACCGTTGGGACCTGTAGGGAAAGCATTTTCCCTGAAGGCAAAGCACTTCCTTAGTCTGTACAGACAGAGCGCCCACAACTCATGCTATTTTGTAGATACTGTGTTGCTTTCCCCTGATGAAGCTTCAGAAAAGAAACTTAAGAGTTTAGCTTTGCGCTGTAATTGTCTCCTGTGACCTTACCCCAGTTTGAAGCTCTTAAAAGTTTATTATTTTTGTTATTTCTGTTATTATTACTACATATGGCATATTTGGCAGTTACCGGAGCAGCACCTTAAAGTATATCTATTCTAGCCTTCAAGAAGGTTGTACAGCTGTTAACTCAGCAGAAAACTAGCTCTAAGGCAGCAGCTGTGAGCACTTTCATGGGTCTTTGTGTGCTTTGTGTTTGGAAAGTGTGATTTTGATCAGCCAACATAGTGACACTGCACTAAATTTAGCACACAAGTTGAGGTTTATCTCAGGTGCAAGTTGTAGTGGAAGTAGCTACTAGTAAGTAGATTCTATATGACTATTAGTCTTGAAATCTCTTATCCATAAATATTCTATTATTTAAAAATTGGATTCTATCAATGTGGATAAGCCAATTTGTGACTGAATGCTGCCTTCCAACTACATATTGAAAATAATTTTTCTTTCCCTGAACTACTGAGACATTTTAAATTATTAAAACTGAGCCAACAACTTGAAGCATCTAATTTATTTGTCACCTCTTACGCTGTTTACTTTCTTAACTGTGCAGGGACATCAAAATTAGATTGGCCTGTTTTTAGTCAGTTCTGATTCCATATGCTAGCTTTGCTGTAATACTGTAGAGAAATTATTTAATATAATCCTATTGCTAGGTGCAGGTTGTGAATTTAATTGCTTTATCTTTTAACATAGCATCAGCAAGCTGAATTTTAAAGCTACCCCATCTAAAAGCATCCTCAGTACTGTAGCTAGTAAGTAGAGGTTAGAAATCTAGCAGTGTGATTTGTCAGGTACCATTAGTATAAGTGCAGGTTTTTCAGACATCATAATAGAAACACAGATTTTGGAAAAACAGGAAGGTAGGTGATTAGCTCATCTAATCATGTAATTCTCAAACTGCAGTCCAAAACCCAGGCATGATCTCTGAAGCCCAATTCAGAACCAAACTAGTCTGGTCTGATATAATCACTATTCTGTGTAGTGTTCACAAACGCTTTTTCTTACCCATTTTAAAATCTCTCAGGGGATGGGCCTCTTGCCACTTGTCTTTCTTAAAGTCTGCTTAAACTGTCTACAGTTCAGTGGTTCTTGGTGATTATTGAGCTGGAGGTGTTAGTAAAAAGCTGTTCTCTTAACAGGAAATTATTTGATTCTTGATGGATATGGAACAGTGCAGGAGAGCTCCACAGATGAGGAGGTATCATCTCTAGTTCTCCAGTGCACTGCAGGTGGCCGCACCTCTTTGGACTCTGCACAGCAGCAGCCGCTTTCCCCACGGGACACCCAGTCGGATGGAGGAAGCTCCCCGTTTGCTGAGGAGATGATGGCCTCGCGCTGGGGGGGAGTGGAAGAGTCCTGCTCATTCGTAGCAAGCCCTCACTTCTCTTTAGAGTCACGTGTGCAGATGATGCAGTACATTCAGAAGATAGAGGATGACCTTGAAAAGTTAAAGGTATAGTATGCTTCTATTTGCAGTATCAGCATTTTCATATTCCTTAGGTTTTCTTTTAGAAAAGAGCATGAAAATAATTTCGAGTGGGAAGAAAGGCAGCCATGCCTTTTTTTGTCTTTGGCTCTTATCTCTGCAAGCTTTTGCAGCAGAAACTTGGTGCTGTTTTGCTTGCATTAAGTTGCGGGTTACAAGAGGCAAGTAGTTCCGCTAGAGCTAGTGGGTATGTATATTGCTTTGATGTGAATTTGGAGAGATGCCTGAGGGGTGGGACAAAACTGATGCAAGTCTGCAACAGTAGAATTTTGAAGGGGCCGCTGGCCTAAGGAATATGAATATCTGACATAAAAAGACCTATCAAATCTGTTGCATACTGCTGCTAATATCAAATGAAGGCACTAAGTTGCAGTAGACTAATAACAAGGTTTTCAGCCTCACTATATTCAAAATGATTTTTTTTGTTTATGATGGGGATTCTCTATACATAATAGCCATTGCTGTAGAAGGTTTGTAGCATCTTGATATAAGACATGCTAATGTGTCAAGTCAGTAGCCAGCCTTTAATTTAACTGAAATCTGAAAAGAACGTACAATGTTGCATGCAAATGGAAGGCCTGATAAAGATGCTGATGAAGGAGTTGAGATCCGTTGTGGGTCACTGTGCAACATGGGTGATTCCAGTCCACTCACCTGTAGTGAAACTTCTCCTTTCCCGTTTGAAGCCCTCTTTGTGCACTTGGTAAATAGAGAAAGAGCCACTTGAGTTTTGGGGTTGTTTTTGTTTTTTAGGAGGTTGAGGAAGACTACACCATTCTCCGACGCCAAGGGCTGGCTGGATCAGCCTCCACAGGAGAGCACTCAGGTACACAACCAGACTGTCTATAATTGGTAGCATATACCATGTTAGCTTCAGACATTAAACGAAGAACACAAAGTCAATTATTAATGTTTCTCACACACACAAAAGGTTTCACCTACTTCAGCAGCTCGCTCAGGGCTGAGACCATGCTGATTCCAGGAAAGGTCAGTTGAATCCATTGAGACTCACGTGTGCAGAGGAGCTTGTTTCTTCCTCTGAAAAGGTTGTTTGCAAGCTGTCTTGCCCCTACCTGTCAAAGACCTACATCTCAGGATGTACAGCTTCTCTTTCAAAGAACGCTAGATTGATGTGAAGTCCCAAAGGAAGATTTTGGAACGTGTAAAATGATTACAATCTGTCTTTACTTTCTCTGGGGTGTCTCTAATGCTATGTAAAGTGGTTGCCATGGGTCCCTTTAAATTGGCCGTAGGCATCCTAGAGATTTAATTGCTGGAATTGCTAACAAAGGTCTTAAGGTTAAACGGGTGTGTGCTGTCTCTCATATAACACGCTTTCTCTGCTAGTACTAGTGTTCAGAAATGTTGGGCATTCATCTCTCATTGCACCCCCTGTCTCTCACCACCCCTTTTTTTTTTCCTCCCCCCCCCCCCTCCCCTTCAGACAAAAGCTAGTCAAGTTTTCAGGAATGGCTGAAGATTGGATGAAGAGTATCAGGACACAGCACCTGCTGTCTTCCTTGTGGACTCTGAGACAAGAGGGTTTGGACCATCCAAACATGAACCATACTCCAGCAAAGTGGGCATGGGGTGCTTTTCCTGTGGGGCATCTGCACTATCTTGTCAGTGAGGGAGTCTATTCTGCTCCTCTCCTTGCTACCAGAAATTCATTTTTCAGAACAGAAAAACCAAACCAAATGTACAGAGCTTTGGGTGTAGGATATAAAAATGTATTTAGACATTTAAAAAAAAAAAATCAATGTATTTATTTGACTTCATTCCGTGTATCAAAAGCACATTTTAATTTTTTAATCTGCCTTTTTTGTTCTATTTTAATTGGGTAGTGACAGTTCTAGCCCTCTGCATATAGTACACCCTGCTTGCCACTGCTCCTGAACCAAAGGTCAGGTCTGAGGGGAGAGGGCGTGCCTATGTGCAAGTGTATCTTTACTTCACTGGACTGGACTCTGCACTCCCTGCTGGCAATCAAACTGCCATGCGAAGAGCTACTTATGAAGGTGTTAGGATGATTTGTGGCTGGAACTATCTGTATTCAATGATTGCATGGGAACTGCTCATGTCACCACATGTGTAACAAGAATTCTCCATGCGCTAAATAGCCAGGCACTTGAGATGGGCAAATTTTCTTTTTCTCCTCTCCTATTAGGGGTCTCCTTTGTTGACATGCAAGATTAGGCTGGGAGAGGAGAAAGATAGGTTTAATTTTTTCTTCACTTTGTTGGCTTTGATCATTGTCTCCTTTGTAAAGAGATAAAAATACTTGGACCTGCAGCACTTTCGTAACTCTTCTCTGGATCAAAAAGAAAAAATGCAAACCCAGAAGTGTTTCAAAGATGTGGGGCAGATCTGCCCCTGATTCACTACTGAATGAATAAGGGCTGCCATTTGAGTTAGCCACAGGTACTGCTGATTATAGGGCCAGTAAGTTTTAGTACCTGAAAGTATGTCTTGCTGAGAGCTTGGGGTGGGTTTGGGGGTTTTTTTGGGGGGTGGGGTTGGGTTGGGTTTTGGGTTGGGTTGTTTGTTTTTTTTAACAGATTTGTGCCAATGTGTTCTCACTGAAACAGAGATGTGCAAAACAAAGAAGGCTGAAACAGCTCTTTAGTACTTCCTTAGGCCTGTTCTAATGGGTTTTGCTTTGACAGAATTCCTTCTAGTCTGGGAACAAGATGGTAAATATCAGGCTACCAGCAGAGCTAACACTGGACAGCCTAAGCTGTCCCTGGTATCACAGACACTGTGAATAGGACTGCTAGTGGAAAGCGTTTAAGGGACTCTCTTTCGCACCCTCTTCCCAAGTTTTAAACTATTTAATGAACCCAAACTGAACAGCATGCCCAACCTGTAAATCCCGTAAAGACGTCAGAACTGCTATAGCGTTGTTTGCATCACTGCGTGCATCATGAAGTACTGAGAATCTGTCTTTGGTCAGCATAAAGATCATAACCCCCTGCTCCTTTAAAACAAGTGTTTTCTCTTTAGCTACTGGCAAGAAATCAGATCTATCCTTTGCCTACTCATGTAGGAAAAGAACAGTTCTTGTTCTTCCCGTTAGAAATATGCAAGGGACAAGTTCATGTAAAGATTGGCAGAGGTTGAGCAGAAATTATTTTGGGCCTGATGTGAAAGTTGGAGCCATGAGCTCTTATAAAGTAGGGAGGAGTTTTTCCTGTTTTAAGAGTGGATTGCATAAAGTATCATTTTTCACCAGCGGAGCATTACACTGCCAAAAAAAGCCAAAGTGTTCTCTTCCAGGCTGGCAGGAGCTGCTTCTTCCTTGGGACCCACCAAGGCCTGTCCTGTTGCACCTGTATGAGTCTACTGTCAGTATTAGCTGAGCACTTCCATTCTTATGTGGGTGGGAACTCCCCTCCTCACCTTCAGCCATACGGTTCCTTTGGTTATAAACATCTAGACTTCCTTTGATAAGCCCCCAAACTAGAATGCTGCTTCATACTGATGTGGCATCTTTTACGTGATCCTGCCAGAAAAAGAACTGAGATAAAGCCAGACTTGGTGTTTAATGCCCTTTTCCCCTTAAATAAAAGGACCCCAACTCCTCTTCATCAGTTGGCATGATGTTTGCCGGGGTCTACGCACTCCAGAAAGGGGAGCAGCTATTATGACCTTAGCTGTCTAAAAGCTTTCCAGCAGGCTTCTGTGGTTGATTGAAAATTACCACTGAACTCTAATAGGGAGACCTCAGTCTGGCTTTTCAAGAGTATGCTGGAAGACCAGCAAAGATGGGACCTGTTAAGGCCTGGTTGCTTAATACTCCTTCCTTGTGACTAAAGGCAAAATCCTTGGTTCTCTGGTTTTCTCCAAGTTGCATGAATTTCAAGGCTCACGGTGAACAACATACTGCACAAGAAGCATATAGGTGTTCAGATGGGCCATGGGGGAACAGTCTGCCCCTTCTGCCTCTGACTTTCACCTTTGCATAAGCATTTTGTAGCATCATCCACCACTACATTGTTTCATCTCTAATAGATGTAGCAGCAGTGAAAAAGCTGGGAATGCCAGTTTTTAGGTGGCCAGGTCATCCTTACATTTCTGCCTCCAGAGCTGCTGGAGTGGAATCTTCCTCACCATCCCCTAATGCTACCTTGGACGTAATGCACTGGGAGGTCAGGTGCGGTTCTGTCCTGTCACCTCTCAAGATGTGTAAGGGGAAACGCTTTGTGCCAGGCTGACGGAGATGGCAGAGAAGCCTTTGTGCTAGATGAAATGGACAGTCTCCAGAGCAGGAGATTGCAGAGAGCTTTAAGGAATGTTAGAGAAGACCAACCTATTTGAACCCAGTTTTATGGGCAATATAAATGACACACTGTGCTCTGTCCTGTTTGTTTTTTGTTTCAGCTGGCCACTTTATGCTACATTGGTCATCCTTACAAATAGGGCATTAGTCCTCTAGAAAAATGATGGTGGGGTCAGGGATCTATTATCTTCTTAGAGCAGTAACCTGAAACAATAGGAGATTCTTTTTTCCTCTCTAGCACATCTACTGTATGGCAGACTTCAGGCCATGTCTCGCTGTGTGGAAGGAGCTGGAACGCAAATGCACTATTCAGGATTCTCACTTTTTTTCCCCCTTTAAGCCATAAGATACCCCTTTTTTAAATTTCAGTTTCTAGCGTAAGGAAGCGTTTTAATTTGCCCCTGGTTGGTGATTGATTGCATTCCCTTATTCAAACTGGAGAGCAGAGCAGGACAATGTTCTCTGGTTTGTTTGCCGCAGCCCCTCCTCCCCAGTGTTTTGGGTTTTTTTCTTCCCCAAATACAAGATGAGCAAGGGTTTCTTACCTTGGGAACAAAGATGTAGTATAGCAACCATTCTTGCATATCCTTCTGGGAAGTTATTTCTCTTCTGCTGTTACAGGATGTAGTTCATGGACGAGCAAAAAAGTGAGATGGCTACTTTCTGGAACAGGCACTTCCTTCTGCTGTAGAGGGGTAGAAGAGCAAATGCTAAGCTGGTGTTTGATCACTCTGGTTTCTTGAGCATACCTTGTCTGTAGGGAAGGGAGATTTCTTTAATATCCTGTAGGTGGAATCAGAAAGAAGGATGAGGAATGTAAACATCAGGAGCTAAGAAGTCTAGATGGTTTTGGTCAGCTTTCAGACAGCACTATGGCTATTTCCAGTGTTTTCATAAAACTTAGATATTCTGATTTACAGATAACTGTCCCTGTTATTAGAAGAGGGGTCTGATGCTTCTGCCAGTGACCCTTGATTATAATCGCAGTGCTTGATGGTATCTGGTATTGTTTTCTTACTCTGTTCCCCAAAGAAATCCCTTAATTCCCTCCCCTAAAGGTGCCAACTGACAAGCAGATGTACTGCAAAAGGGATACTGCAGCCAAAACACTGCTGTTTTATTTTGAATTAAGTCTTGTGGAGCTCTCTTCATACTAGAATATTTTTATTTTCTTTGTACAACATACAATCATGTACTCTTAACAGAGATTTACTTTAAAGAGAAGAAAAAAATCTGGAAGTATTCTTTAAAAAATACACAAAAATCTTTATTAATAATCCTGTATTTTTACTGATCATGTTTGAATGTCTAAAAAGACTTTATTGTTCTAATTATCCAGATGTATGTTTGTAAAATAGCTCTTTTATGACTTAGCTGATAAGGTTGTATGTTTCTGGAATTAAATATTGGTCACTTAAAAAAAGACTGTTTTCAGGATCTGGGAAATAGAAAATTTAAGCGTTTCAAATATCATTAAATAAGCTTAAAGTAAATAAGTTTTGTCTGCTGGATTTTTTGGGGGGGGTTGTCTTGTTTTAATTGCCTGGAGTGTTCGACAGGACAAACTGTCTTGATCGGCAAAGGAAGCTTTCATTTGGTACAAATGACCTTTCAGAGTCTGCTGCTGCTGTTGCAAATGTGGGACCCCAGTTCTCCCAGTTAACGCAATTCTTATTGATCAGTTGCTCTTCCTTGAGGAGAGAGCGAGGGCCTCCTGCCAGCAGCAGTGGAGATGCCCTCCTGTGCTGAGCTCTCCTGTGGGCACTGCCTGTGCCCAGCTGACTGGCAAAGTGAGAAAATTCTGCTTGCATCATCTGGTCAAGGTAAAAGGGTCCTGTAGTTCCAAGCCCTGTTTCCCCTCCTGTTGTGCTATCTCCTGCTAGTTTCAGAGGAAATGTTTGGGCCACCTGAGCAACTTTGGTTCTAATTGATGACCTCACTCTAACCGTCTGTATCTCATCCCCATCCTAACCTTGTGAATAAACTGCAAGAAATGCATGTTTCTGGACTCAGCAGTCTCTGCTTAAAGATCTGCTCATAGCAGTGTGTCTTCGAAGCTCTGTGCCCAAGATGATCTTTAAAGAATAAAAATACCCACAGGTGTAAAAAAAAAAAAAAAAAAAAAAAAAAAATCTACTGAATCTCAAGAGATTTTAATCAAGTCTTTCAAAATTCTGACATTGAAGACACCAGGTTCAGACTTTCACAGATGCTTATGTACCTTGACCAAATTTCTGCTGGTCAGAGTTAGTGAGTATCTAGTCTTATTCTAAAGTCAAACATGCCTCCTGAAAGAATTGAGGTTCCAGATCAGTAAGTAATCAATGCTTCTCCGCCCATCACATTCTGGACTTGTACTTTTGCTTCTCTGTGTTGGTGTCAAGCAGCAGTGTTAGATGAAGGCTGTAATCTAACAGGGGTATCTGTATATGGTATATAATACAATGAGTATCATGCTAAACCAGGGCAAAAGAAAGCTCATGAAATAAACAGCTTGTTTGGGAGCTGCATTTTAAAGGATGGTGGTGTTTGGTTCCTTGCCAGATGCAATCTTTATTGTACAGGGAACAGTGTCCCTATGTCTTCCCTTTAGTGTTGACCAGTAAGGAGGAATTAGCACAAAACATCAAATACAAGAAAACAAACAAATCTGTGACTTGATCCAGGACGAGAATGGTACTTCAGGATGTTCGCCATGGTAAGTGATGCCTTGGTTGTGTTTTGCACAGCTTGTAGTGCACGTGTGGCTATTCTGTTTTCTGCAGTTGCTAAATGTGGCTTGGAAATGGAATTTTGCCCTTTATAGTGAAATTTCCTACTGAGGTGCAACACCCACTGTTGCATTTCACTGGAATACTTTTTGTTTGCTAGTATTTCCATCTTTGTATCACTAACAGCAATTTAAGAACACTTTAAAAAGTCCAGCATAGCTGTCACTATTAACGCTTTGGCTCATCTGATCATGTTTGACAGTTAAACCTGAGCAGTGAGTTTTGCTTTCTGTTTCAAGTCAGTTTTGTGTTCCTGTGCTCCAGTGCTTTACCTGCTGTAGGGGTTGCTTTTAAGTTTCTAGCATTGTGCTTCTAAATCCAACCAGAACCATTATCCAATGAAATTGGTTAAGTTGATTTTATTAACTTATAAGCTTATTCTTATTTTTAAAATGGAATCTGTTTGATGGTTAGGAACTGTCGGTATGTAGCCTTTCAACATGATATTACAGCTTAGTGTCTTGCAAATTTTTATCATTTAAGGCTTGCTGGACTAATTTTTCCCCTGAAGCATAACTGCAAGCATTTGCTGTCCAACTAAAAGGCTGCAGCTTTACATCAAATGTTAGCCAGAGTCCATTGAGCTTAAACAATAGTTTGCTTGTGTTCTGTAAAGTGAATCTTCTTACTTATATATGTCTTTTGGTTTTAAGCTTTATACCTTTGAATCGATTTGGTTTCTTCCAGCAAGTTCTTTTTGAGACTGCCTTCTCTGGAGTGTTCACAAAGACGATGCATATGCGTGAAGTGATGTGTGCAGCAGAACAAGACACTGTTTTTTCCTCTCTAGACTGCTCTGTTTTACCGAGTTAGAGTTTCTAGAAGATGAAACTTCACCGTTGTGCTTGGCAGCCCTTGCCTCCTCTTTACAAGATGTGGGATAGAGTGCCTATGGGGACAGTCACATAACACAAGCTGTATTATACTGCTTTGCGTATCAGTGCATGGGAGCACTTGAGGCTTTTCATTTCCATTCTTTTGCTGGATATTTTTCCCTCCACTAGGATCAAATAGAAATTTGAAAGAGAAGTGAAATTCAAACTTGCTGTTGAGGGAACTTGCAAATTTTTTAATAGGGAACATCTGTGCTAAGCGTTTGGTGCCAAGGCCTCTGTTTTGTTTTATTATCTGCAGAGGATGCTTTACATGAATCCCTATCATTTAGTGATACTCCTATCTTCAGCTTTTGACTTCCTGGAAAGCGATGCAGTCACATTTCTGATAGACAGGCTGATAAAAATAAGTGAATAAAAAAACAAGGACCAAACCAGAAAGCATACTAAATCAGGTATATTTCTGAATGTTTAGAATCCTCTTTTTTTCTTTCTTTTTTTTCCCCTTCTGCAGTATGTATGTGAACCTCCTTGAGAGATTACTTTATTATAATTGGTAATCTGAGCTCTATTATGCTTTTCTAATGATGCTGTTCGTGTTTTGCCTATTTAAATGTTACTTTATATATTCCCTTTACTGCGCTGCTGTAAATAAATGATTCAAAATAAACAGCTCAGAAAAATCTGAGCTTTGTGTCTTCTGCAGCCTATGCCCTTGAATCCCAGCTAGGGATCGGAGAGAACTGTACTGCATCTTTCAGGGCTCTTTCACACACGCAATCATGGAATTAATCTTTCCTTGCTGCCTGCCATAGGGAAGGAAGACACAATAGAGGATTCAGAGTGTCTTATTTCAGATGGGTTTGTGTTGTTTCTGGGTTATGTTATTTAAAGTATTGTGGTCATGCAGCATAGCTCCCAGAAACATTGGCGTGTTTGTTAATACTTGTCCGTGAATATATCTTATGTGGTAATGCCTGACAGTTTTAGCTGGGACTGAGGACTTCACTGTGCTGCAAACTTTACAAGACCAGTTTCTGGGCCAGAGATTTTGGAGTCTAAGTGAAGTTGCAGCATGTTTGGGGATCCTGAGATGCAAGCAGTGCTAACTTTGTAATGCATCTCCTGTGCCATTCACCTCCCACCCTTTTTTGTGAAGTGTCTCTCCTAGTCTTTACTCTAGGTCTAGGGGTATTCGTCTGGAGGTATTTGGCATTTTTGCTCGCACACCCAGTGATTCTAGGATCTTTTTGGGCAATTAGGAAGGCAGTTCTATCCACCCACCACCACCCCAAATGTCAAAAGGTGACAATTCCATTTTGTTCCAGGAGAAATCTTTTGGTAGGGGTGGCCTTGGTATTTGCTGAAGACTGTCTATAAATTACCCTTTCTTTTTATCAACTAGTCAATGGATTTTAGGTTATTGTTGTTGTTTTTCTTTTCCCAAAATATTAATGGAGGTTGGCATAAAATGGAAGTTGTCCAGTTCCTGGCATATGTTCTTTGCCACTTGCTTGGATTATCGTGAAGGTAAATGTATCACCAGAGAAATGGACCCAGGCAGGGCACAGCTCACACAAAATGAAAGCTTGGATATGTTTGCTTTAAGTGTGATCCAACATTTAGATGGTAAGCACATGAGTGTAATGCTACAATATGGGATTGATACCTAGCTTATGTCTGTGTTAAGATGTTGGCTTAACAAATCTTAAAAATTTTTGAGAGACCTATTATTTAAAAAGGAGGGTCATCATAGCTTCTGAAGGAGGGGCATAGGAAGTCAAAAGTTATGATACAACTCTCAGCTCTACACTGGAAAGGTTGGAGCAGTACTGCCCAGACAGCGAGAGATGCAACAAAGTAGGAAAATATGGCTGCTACTGTACGAGAGACTTCAGAGCCATTCTGCAGAGCTGGAAGTGTTGCAAATTGGTTTCCAGACCCGTTAACTGATTTGACCATTTCTTGGAAAATAGTTCTGGGAGAAGTCTGTTCCTTCCTTGAGATGACTGTATAGATTCCTCTTGCATTTCTCCATATCACAAACCAAAAAACTGACAGGGCTTCCTTCTTCAGTCAGGGAGCATCTATTTTTCCCCTTCTTCCTCACCAGATGGGAGATTACAGCTGCAAATCATCAGTTGGGCTTTTGGCAGAATAAGATGCCCAAAATATTTCTGCCGCTTTCTTGCACCAGTTTGTTTGTTTCCAGATGTCTGCAGCTTATTCACTGTGAAGTATTTCCCTGATCAATATTTTAACCTTCTTGTTGATATTTACTCAGTGCTGCTGAATAAACTGTGTTAAGTGGAGCTCCATGGATGGGAGAGTAAATCTACATTTCTATCAGGTCTCTGGAGGTTTTGCAATAATTTGTATTATCTGAGGTTTTTGTTATACTAGGATATTAATGAGCACATCTTCCTTCCTCTTCCCAGAAGCTTCAATTAATATCCCACTTCTGGTGCTAAAACAACATCTCCGTTCTGAATTAGCATGGAAAGGAGAAAGCTTTGTGTTCACCTCTTGTCAGCTCCAGTTTGGAAGAATGCTTTCTCTTTAGTTTTATAAAGATGTATCTAACTTCATCTGTTTCCCTTTGACCTTTGTGATGAGAAGGAGATTAAACCCTTCTCTGTGGGTCTTCATTGCATTTTTAAATCCTGCTGGAGGTTTCTGCTCCTTCTCCTTCAACCATCTCCTTTTAAAACTCTGAAGTCTAATTAGACAGTACTTAGCAGAAGAGATGCCCTCCCTTTTCTCCAGCGGTTCTGGTGTTTGTTGACTATTCAACACAAGAATTTGATTATAGAACTGCCTGTTCTATGTTCTGCTGTGCATGCCCTTTACCCAATATTTTGCCTCCAAACACTGAATTTTTTTTTAGCTTTTTTTTTTTGTAACTTTTGTCTTGGAAAAAACAGGTTCACAGTGTTTTGAAAGCCACTCTGACCCATTGATCATCATCATTTTAGTGGATGCATGCAGCAGAAGTCAAATAGCCTCAATTGTATCTTATATTGAACTCATCTTTTTTCCTCTGCAATTTCTTTATTCTGCTGTAATAAAACTACCCCTGTCACTGCTGAGCTATTGCTCATCTGTCTCTCTCTATAAAATGGGCTCTGCATCTGGTCCGGAGTTGGCAAAAAGAAAATGCTTATGTGAGGTCAAACAGTATCTGTCTACCTTAGAAACAAAAAAAACCAACCCCAAAAGTATTTCTTGCATGCTGCTAATGCTGTTGCAGGTGGCAGCTGCCTCCCACCTGGCATGGCAGTGACTGTGGATGTCCCCTGTCAGTCACCTACATAGAGGAGCTCATAGTAGCTTAGCCAGTATTAGCAAACGAGCAAGGAAAGACTCCAGTCTTGCCTTCTCTTTCTTCTCAGTAAACCCGATCCTCCAACGGCGCGTGTTGCTGTGCCAATGTCTGCATCAGAAGCGTGTGCTGGGGTGGCTGCCTTGCTTCAGCTGCTCCTCTGGGACTCTGCTCTCTACTTGGAATATGCTTAAGAGACTTGGGAGTTGGATTCTCAGCAGATCTATGTTTTTCTGTTCAGGTGACCGTGCTGATGCACACCGTCCTAGGCCTGAGCCTTGGTCTTCTCTGCTTTACTTTCTTAACTCTCCATAGAAGTGTTAGTGCTGGAAAATACTGTGCACTGTGCTGATGAGAAAAGTCAGAACAGGGTGCTCAGAGCTCACCTCAGAAGAGCATTTGCTAGCTCGAGACAGCTTGGTACATCGACTGGCCAACGCTGAGAGACAAGTGAGTCCAGGGCATCTACAGTTCCTTCAGAAACTGGAAAGAGAAAAGGTGGCTCTGCACCTCTGAGTGCTTTTTCTCTGAAGACTGGAGGCTTTATAAATTGGTGGAAATTTAAGGGCAGACTAATTTGCCTGAGAGTGACTCGCAGCCAGAGCAGAGACTCCGGGGCTGGAGCTCCCTGAACCCATTGCAAAGACGGGGAAGGTGCAAAAACTCCTCCCGGGTTCGGAGGGTGAGTCAGTCGATGTCAGAACACAGAGCAGCGAACCCGGCATCTCCTCCTCTCTGGGCTGTGTCCTTAGTCCTTGGGCCAACCTGCTGATGAGATCTCTGAAGTCAGGTTCATTCTTCATTACTCCCTTCTGTTAATTATTTCTCACCCAAAAGTCTCTTAATCTTTTGCTTTCACATTTCAAAGAGAGGTGGTTTTTGTGGGTTGGTTTTTTTGATTGGGGTTTTTTTTTTTTGCCTTGCTTTTTAAATGACTGCTTTTATTTTCTTTGGTGCGTGAATGGAATACATATAGGAGAAAACATCCTTTTATGGCAGTAATTACAAGGAAGAGAACACCAAAAAGCAAGGAAAACTAAGATGCAATTGAAGATAAACACTTTGCAAATAATCAGTCCAATATTTATTGTTGTCTGAAGGGGATAGATCTCCTTGTGAAAGCACAGGGCTGTGACCAAACGTGGTCTGGGCTTAGTTCTGAGATTTGCTATGCAAGCCTGTGTGACCTTACTGAAATCATGTCATTGCTCCAGCCCCATCTCTAAAATGGCAAAGTACTGCACATGCTTTTTTTTGAACCTTATTTAAATGCTCTGATCTTCCAGGATTGTCTCACTGTGAGTACAGCACCTGAGTGAGTACGCAATCAATCTCTTTTGGAAGTGTTAGGCACTAACTACATATATATACATATATATATGTATACATTTGTGAGATTAAATGGTAGTTAAAGGAATGGGTTGCTTTCAAAATTGGGAATAAACAGAAGTGTAAGGATGGAGGCTGTTAATAGGTAAGATATGGCCAAGAGAGAACATGAGACTGAATGCCCAGCTGTTGGTTGGTAACGGTGCTAGCCCGGAATTTCTGTGAATGGGGGCTTATCACTGTATTTCAAGCAAAAACGATCACTATGATTGTGGCAGTAGCTGTTTAAAGCTTAGTAATGCCAGTGCGGTAGCAGGGCTCCCACATCTCTGGGAAACAGGCCTGTAAGGCAAGTCATCTCTCACCCAGAGTGCCTGGGAAATCTGCGTTCCTGGCTGCAGAACAATAACCAACAAAATGCCAGTGGTGGCCTCCACAGTGCTTATACTTTATATAGCCTAGATCCTGCAACCACATATGCACCTGCTGCATTTTAGTGCCGTGAGTGATCTGGCAGGGGCATGTCCTCACCCAGGGAAAAGCTTTGGGACTTCATGGGCATGGGGCAGGGGGTGGGGTGGAGGGAGTTATACAACGTAGTGTGTGAAGCAGCCTCATCAAATGGGATTACTAGTTATCCCCCCCCAAATTTTGCATCAGGATCGCAGATGCCATTTCTGACTTTAGCTCTTTTAAATTCACACACATTTTCTTTTGCATAAAAAAGAAAGCAAACAAACTGTTCCACAAAATGTTCCTTATTTATCTAACTCATCCTACTAACTTCTTTGAGCATCTAAATATATATATATAATTAGATGGGCTTTTTTATGTAACTACCACAAGATACTTACTCCGCTAACCGGTTCCTTCAAAGCTGTTCTTATCTATAAAATTATCTAATTTGGACATGTTCTATTACCAACAGAAAGTTGTTATGAACCTCGGAAGAAAAAAATCTGGCACATATATATTAGATTTATTTTTTGTATTTCAATCAAATGAGAAATCTTGCCTTTTGGAATGTCTGTTATCCCCAGAAATCTCTCAGTACTTCATGCATTTGACTGACTCTTTTTTACAGTGGTACTGTTATTTACTCTTCTGCTGAAATATAGCCACCTATGAAGATAAATGTAGCAGTTGTTTAAATGATTCACGACTCAACTTCACGTCAATTTGAGATCAGAGCCCCTCTTAGTGCAACTGAGAGGGAAAAGATAATTTAATTGCTTAGATATATAATATGCCATGAGGTAAGCAGTGTGATTACTGATGGTGGCTATTTCCCCTAGATGTTTGGATCTGTAGACGTTAGATTATTCCATGGAACAAACAGCCTGTTGTTTGTGAAAATAGGGACAGACTGATCCATATGCATCACTGCAGGCTTTCTTACACCCTGCATGGGCACAGCTAGTAAAGCTACTGCTGGGGAAAGCATGTTTTGGTCTAGATTGAGCTGGACCTGCAATAGTATGATTATTGTTTTGAGCTCCTGTTTTGGACGATTAACTCGTTTTCTAAGACCATCTGATTTCCCCTCTGTGCCTTTTTGATGTTAGGAAGCATCTCAGCAGTGAATCCCAGAGAGGGAGCCTTCAGGGCTGTCCGGTGCAGCGGGGACCAGTGCTCTGTCCTGAACACCCTGGAGGGTCCTTTGTGTCTGAGCCCCTGGGACAGACGCTGCCTCTCTGGCTTTCTGAAGTACCAGCGTCTCTCCACTGTCTTTCTGCGCCCCTGAGTGTAAGTGGGATCCCAAACCCTCTGTAATCTTTGGATTTATAGTCTCACAACAACAATAGTTCCTTCCACAAACAGGATTTTCTAGGTCATCAAACTCCCTTGCTTTTGCAGGCAACTGTGTCAGATAACCTCATTCATAAAATGACCAAACTCTATTTTAAAACTAGTCGGATGGCTTCCCTCCCCCTCCTCTCCCCACGTAACACTTTGTATCAGAAGGCAGTTTCAAAACCTCTCTCTCGTGGTTAGAATCCTTTTTATTTCCAAACCAAACCAGATTTATTTGCAGACAGTCTCTACCCCATTTGTTCCCTTGCTGAATTATCTCAAGCACAAAGATCCCAAAAGGTTTTAAATAAAACACAACCGTCTCAGAAACTGGAGAGAGGAAATGAAGCTGGAAATAATTGGAATGCAGCGATCTTTGCTCAAACTTAGTGGTGAGACTTGCAGCAGGAGAACCCGAGCTTTTCCAGAGCAGGGGAGGAGGGAGGGGGGCAGCAGGACTGAGCTCAGCCATGCTGTCCTTCACTCTGTCTTGCAAGACTCGTAGGACAGGACGGGTCCTGATGATGCGGTGAGGGAGGGTGTGCAGCCATGCGTGCTGCTCCCCCACCTTCTGTTGGGCTGGAGGTTTGTCCCTCAAGGTGAGGCGGAACGAAGGCTTTCCACTGCCCGCCTGGACAGCAGGGCCGGGCAGCATATCTGCCTTCTGCTTTCCAGGTCCCTGGGGACCACAGACAACTCTCTGGATAGCCATCTCTTCTGGTTTGCTTTCTTTGAGTTAGTTCTCACCTGCTGTTGGCTGACAAGGGTGCCCTAACTTTTGTGATTCTGCACCGATTGATACTGTGCCAGAGGATGGCTCGCAGAGCTTTTGAGGTGAAGGCCTTGTGTTAGCTTTCCACGTCTTAAGTTACCTTCTAAGAGTACAACAGCAAGGCTGCGGCTCCAATACTTGCATGGAGGACTAAGGGCCATGCAGAGATGATGAACTACGCAAAAAACGTCTAAAAGAAAGCAGCGTGGTTGCACAAGCGAACGCCTCCAACGGCAGGAGATGGCAGGAGCCATGAGGAGGATGCAGCATCTGGTGGGATCATGCCTGCGAGGGACACACGGAGGAAGCCCTGCCTGGCTTGGATGTGGTCAGCGCCGAGGTAAGAGGTGGGCTCCGTCTGTTTCCCACTTCTGGAGTTTGCGCAGAGGCTGCTCTCCGCCTGGAAGCAATGCCAGCTCCGTCAGCCAAACCTGCGTGTTCCTGTCCCCCAGCCCCCCGCTGCCACCTGCTCTGCCCATACTCGGACGTGAGCAGAACGCGCTGCTCCATGCAGTACTGAGCTACGGCCCAGACAGTTGTGAATCTGGACCTTGAGGGCCACAATCATAAATTAAAAGCAAATGCAGCCCAGACATAGGGAAACGCTCTTTTATTCTGAGAATAATAAATGCTTGGAATGGCCTGTTGGGCAGGGTCACTGGTGCAAAGGCACAGGGACCATTCACAAAGCAATTGACTTGTAGCTGTTGTCCTAAGGGAAATGATGTGTAAAAGGGATGAGCTCAAAGCACCCTGTGCTTGTTACCTATGTATCTTATGAGTAATTCGTCTCTGAAGCAGAGGCGGGTTTTTTTTTTCTCCTCCTGTGAAGCTGATTCTTTTCCTCCAGCTTATTTCTTCTCAGCAGGAGGGGAAGATGAATTTCTGTCAAATAATAGTTCATTGCTTCTAATGCAAGAGTCCAATTAATTGATGGTTTAAAAGCTTTGCTTTTCTCGTTATTAAAACCAACCAAACAGGAAAACAAACTGCAGTGTAGCAGAGGAGGCTGGAGCGTTACAGTCTACAGGGACGCAGCTTAGAAAACTGACCGTCTGGTGCTGCATTTCTCAGCCTTGCACTGTAGGACAGGTCCTGTTTGTCCCGCTCCTGCCAGTTTCCCAGTGCTAGATGATGTCTCTTGCCCAGCATGCATCACTGGTCAGGGCACAAGGAGGAGATTAACATTTAATATGAGGATTTTTAGGAGCTGTGGGCAGAAGCATCTCACCCTGCGTCCTTCTCGGGCAGCGGAGGAGAGGACACATGGGGAGAGTCAGGGTCCCGGCTAATCGCAGGGGGTCCCACAGCAGTTAAGGTTGCGGGACGCGTGGGGAGAAGGCACAGCCTTTCCAAAAATCACATGTCACTCCCAGGAGCGCTCAGCCTAGGCTTAGGAACACCGGTCACTTTTGGAAGTGCCGGCTCCCTGACCTCCCCCCCCCCCACTTCCTTCCTGCATCCCAGCTCCCTGCCCTCCCTCTCCATCCTTCCCTCTGCCCTCCCTCCATCCTTACACCCCCCCCCCCCCCCGCGCCTGCCCTCCCTTCCTCCCCGCCCGCCCGCGGGGGGGCCCCCGCAGCCGGCAGCCCCTTTCCCGCGGCGCCGTGCCCCGGCAGCCGCCCCCCGCCCCTGCAGTTCCCCCGCTCGCCGCCGGGGACCCGCCGTTGTCGCCGTTGTTGCCGGAGCCGGGGCCGGAGCAGCCGCGGGCAGAGCCGAGCCGAGCCTGAGCCTGAGCCGCCCAGCCCAGGTAGGAGCCGCCCGGGGGGGGAAGGGGGTCGGGCGCCCCCGCGTCCTGCCGGGGGGAGGGAGGGAGGATCGGAGGATCGGCCGGGGCCCCCGCCGCTCGCAGGCAGCGTCCCCTCGTGTCGTGGCACCGCTCCCCGGGGGCTGGAGCGCCGGGCCGGGCTCTGTCCGTCGTCCCCCCCCCCCCCCGCGGGATGCCGGCTGCGACCCCCGGGGAGAGCCGCTGGCCCGCCCGGCGCTGCGGAGCCGCGGGGCCGGGAGGCGTTGGGAGCCCCCAGCGCCCGGCAGCGAGGTGCGAACCCGAGCCGAGCCCCGCCAGGCTCTCCGCGGTTGCCGGCGGCGGTAATCCCCGGCCGGCCGCCCGCTCTCGGGGCGGCACTTGCCAAAGGACTTTCCTACCAGGGCTGGGGGGGGGGCGGCTCGGCCGCTGGCGGCCGCAGTGTTTTTAGGGTAGCGAGAGTTGCGAAATGTCACGCTCCGGCTTCCAGGAGAGCTGAAGTTCAAAGAGCGCGGGGCGACGGCTCTGTAGGGCTACAACTCCTATGGATAACCTGGGAACAATTCCCGGGATGTCTCTGGCGTGGGGAAGCGTGTGGGAGGCAGCTGTACGGGAGAGCAGGAGCGGGGCTGCCTGGGATGGATGCTCCCCGCGTATTTGTGTGTTGCTGTGTTCGCAGCCTGCGTGCTACGGTCATAAGCAGGGAGGAAAATGCTGTTTAACAGGTATTTTTCTCAGCCTTTGGATTGGGAAGAAAGGGCTCATTGTTCTGGAACGCGTCTTTCTTAGCGGAGTTGTGCTTGTGAATAATTTCTCTTAGAATACATGAGGTACTCGTCGTATGCACCGGCGTGCAGGTTTGATGCCGACACGGATTCTCCTTTAACGAGCAAGCAGTGCTGATTCTGGGCAGTGGGGGAAAACTCCATGCAGAAACCTCTCCCTAGGCCCAACTTTATTCTGTGTTATTTATGCATAAACTCTGGCGTAGCCTGCAGCTCTGACTGGGCGCTCTGCATAAGTGAGAGCTGCTGCCAGCGCTCTTCAGCTCTCGTCCCCTGTCGGGTTTCTTTCTTTCCCAGCCTGGTAGGTTTGAAACCTCGAGGCTGCAACCCTCGGGAAAGTTGACATCCATGAGGTTTGTTTCGTCTCCCACGCGTGCCTCCTTTGCGGTGAGATGCTGCTTGCTGGAGGATCCGGAGCTGCGCCCTGCCTCCCTGGGGGCCTTCCGCTAGCGGGAGATGCCGAGGGCCGGCTCGTTCTGCCACCGCATCCTGGGCAGCGTTCCTGCCGGAGCACCGCCGGGCACCGGCTACCCCACGCCGCGGGAGATTCCCCTCCTCGGCCCCAGCAGGAACCGGTCCTTTTGTCTCTCTGAGGCGAGACGGCCTTTTCTGCGAGAAGAGGTTCAGCGACCGCATCCCAGCTGGATGTGACCGCTGCAGTTAGCCGAGAGCAGAGCCTTCCCTGCTTCCCTGGACGGGGAGCCGAGGGTCTCCAGCAACAGCGAGCGAGCGAGCGTCCCCATGGAGTCGCTGGCGCTCCTGTAGAGCTGTCGCCAGCAGCCGGCGGCTGCTCCTGCGACCAGTTCCTGGGCGTTAGGACGTGTGTGCTCGCAGGTAGGAGGTGGATGTTAACCGTCCTCGGTGCTTTTCTGCCACGGCTTGCTTTAGCCTTCGTTTCGCAGAGGGGTAGCAGCGTGCTCTCTGAAAACGATCTGCAGTGAGGCTCCTGCCGTGCCAAGGCGTTTTCAAAGTGTCTCGGTGCGAGGCTGCTTTAGTATTTATGCATGTTAGGCTGTGTGTTTGAAGGGAACCATCTGGGTAGAGAAATAGACGGTAAGCGGCTGAACCTTTCCCCGTTGGTTTCCATTTCGGGGTTGGGCCTGATTAGCAAAGCCAGAAGTTGGGAAAGTTGCTGTGTGGCTTTTTCTGGTTTGCAGGGGCTTCTTTCCCTGTGTCTGGCATGAATTAACGGCCTGAGACGAGAGACCTGTACCTGGGCTGTGGGGAAAAGGGAGCCCGTGCTGAGCAGAAGGAGGGCTTTACGGCGTGAGCACAGCAAACCAGAATGCTCTTTTTCTCTTTAAATGGCCATTTCTCTTAACCCTTTGCGGGCTGCCTCCTGCGGGGACGGTGCCTCTGCTCTTGGTGGTGGCAACGGGGTGCTTGAGGAGGGTGAACCCTGAAATGAAGGGCCGTGGGTGGGGGCAGGCCAGTGTGTCTCCAGAGTCCTGCCTGGGGGAGCGGGAAGGGGAGAGAGCAAGGCTGATAAAGGCATCAACATCTCCCTGAGAAGAGTCTCCTGGGAAAGGTTGGCTCTAAATGGGGGGTTTAGAGGAGCTGCCTGCAGCTCTGAGAGAGACACAGAGACAGTGCTGCTGCTGCCTGCAAGTTATCTTGCTGGAGATTTCTTCTGCAAGCTGTGCAAGGAAAATAAGCCAAGGAGTCATGTGGGCTGGCAAAGGCCTAAGTATCCAGATGCCAAAGAGCATGCAGCAATCTGTGGGTGAATGGCAAACGATTCGAGGGAGCTGGTCTTCAGATAGCTCATCAAAGGAACAGCAAGGCAGGTATGTGCAGCGCTGCTTCCAAACGATCTATTCTGAAAGCTAAAGCGCGTCAGGAAATCCCATCTCTACTGCGTGTGTGCGCTTACGCTGATTTCTTTGCTTGATGGAAAAGCAGCGAGTGAACTTAAAACTCACCCAGGACTTGGGGAAGATCCTCAGCTAGATGCTGGCTGATTGCACGAGTTCTGGTGGCAAAGCACCAGACTGCAATGTAGGATCTCCGCTTTCTGCCACAACAGCTGCTTTGACCATGTTGGTTTAGATTCCTCTTCTTCTGGGAGAAGCAGCTGGTTTGGCGTGTGCCATAGGGCCAGAGGAGACCTAGGAAAGGCCTTGGGCCCCTTTGGCTGGAAGAGAAGCTGTGTGTTTTTACTGGGTGTGCATGCAGAACGGGCGATGCTTAAGCCTGCATGGGGAGCGAGTGCCTGCGTGGGCAGGTGGAAGGACGGGCTTTTGTGTCAGTGGAGAAAGAGGAAGGAGGTAAAAGCAGGGGAGAGGAGGAGCGCGAGGTGACGCAAGTGATGAAGGACCAGGAAGGAGCAGGTGCATGCTTAGAATCAGACATAGCTGGGCCATACAGACAAAGGAGAACTCCCTCGTCCAAGAAACTCTGTTTTCTTTAAGATGGTTTAAGCTTTATTCTGTATTCAGTCGGGACTAAGCGTGTGCAGGTGGTCAGTGTCTTGCCCTTTTTAAAGGCTTGCTGATGTGCTGGGTTGTGAATATTGATTCATGCTGACTTTGGGTGGAGATCCTCCTGTGCAGTACTTGTTAGGGTCAGATTTTATTTAGTTTTCATGCTTCTAGGCAGCCAGGCAGAAGGCGAGACAGAAGTTTTGCAAGTTGTCTCAGAAATGTTTTCTGCTCTGGGCAAGAGGCTTCCAAGGCAGCATATACAAAGCTGAGGTATCTGTTAATACAAGGAACCTCTTGCTGTGCGTGAATAGGAGGAACATGCTGAAATCGTGGTCTAACAAGATGAGAACAGCTTGAAGGGTGTCTCTTAGACTCGAGGGAATGATACGGAGAAATCAATGGGGTATTAGCGACTCCATGATGAAAGCTTTGAACAGGAATGGAAAACTTAGCTTTCAGCTTTGTACAGAAAACAGACTGTAGTACTACTGCAGGGTCGTGCCTGTGCACTGGAGACTACAAACTCCAGTTTGTCTGGCTGTACCCTCTTAGGGGAACTATTAACACTGTTGTGGGTTCTCTGACAAGAAAAATGGGGGGCTTGGAGAGATCAAAGAAGCTATAAAACTCATGAGGAAGTAACGGAGCCATTTTCAGGATCTCCATAATAACTTTTTATCTGATCCGTGGGACATGGCTTGGAAGGACAATTTGTGGCATTAATATAACACTGCTTTTCGTGTTGTTTGTTCTGGTGCCTGTGGCAGTTACTTTTAATGAAGGTGGAGGAAAATGTGGCGAGGACCAGCCTGAACGGGGTCATTTCTACATTGGTCAACAGCGAGCGGCTGATGGGTAGAACGGAGCTGGCAAGCTTCAAGCAGTTCAAAAGCTATCAAGGCAGTAAACCCAGAAATGTTTCCTGTACCTTAAAACGCTCAACTAGTGTCAATAGAAGCTAATGTAAATAAAGAAGTGAGCATGGGACTCCTTGGGTGCTTTTCAGCCGTGTGTCTGCAGGTGCCTTACCCGAGAGATGAGAAAGGAGGCGTAGCTGCGTTTTACCCAGCTCTCTCCGCACGAGCTTCTCTCTGACTACGCCAAATGAGGTGAGCCGGACGTGGGACCTGTCAGCTGTAATGTTGTCCTCTGCTTTGCTTGCTCATTGCTCTGCCTCTGTGGGAGACTTTACTGGGGCTGGGAAAAGTCTCCTTGTGTTCCCGGGTGCAGCGCGGCATAAGCAGCACTGCGTAGGTGGCATCCAACGTGGCTAAGCAACCGCAGGATGCCGAAATGCCTCCAAGGGCTGCAGTAGTGAACGGAGGCTCCCTGAGCCCCAGGAGGTATGAGGAGCTGTGGCAGAGAGAAAAGTTGGCTGGGGGAAAAGTGGAGTCGTTTCCTTGTACCAGGATGTTGAGGAAATCCCCATTTACAGTAAATTAGCAGCGATTGAATTGTTTACAGAGGAAGTAATGGACCAAAGGAAGAAACCTGGGTGTTGTAAATCAGTAGGACTGGGGATGGTTCATCCCAGGGCCCTGAAGTAAATAAAGTGTGAAAGACCAGCAGGTGTTAAAGTGAAAGAGAAGACTCTTCCTCCTCGCTGGGAAGTTACCAAGGCAGGAACCCAAGCAAAGGGAACTGCCAGATACAGCAGGAGTAGTTTTGCCACGCAATGCCGTGAAATCAAATCTGAGCAAGAGCTAGGATATCGGGCAGGTGTTCTGTGTCAGCTGGGAGGGTCTAATTATCACTCAAATATTTGGATGGATCTAACCTTGGGGGTCGAATCGCCATAGCTTGTATGAAGAGGATGGGTGTGCAGTAGGGAAGCCTACCTTCCTAATGCTGCTTGCCGTTTGGAAGGCTAATGAAATGGGAACTGAAAATGTACCAATGGACCTAATTTATTTGGATTTTTCGTTAGATCCACCCAAAAGAGACTATTTTAGGAAATAAATAGAAGAATGTGGGCAATAAATAGCTGTAGGGTAAGGGGCAGAGTTCGATGCTGGCTTTCCTAGTAAAGCTGTAGAAAATAGAAGTAGAACGGAGGAGTGCTGATCAGAGCATACATATATAGGTGATTATGTGAAGGTTCCGCATACAGAGGCTAGACTATTTATTATCTTTAATGATTTGGAGGTGGAAATGGATCAGAGCTGAGTTAGAGCGAGCGTGCCAACAGAAAGGGTTTGCTTTTGCGGCTGAACATTTGGAAGAATTAAGAGACAAGGCTGCTGGATTTGAGCGTGCCAGTGGTTCGGCTACTGTAGCAGCAGTCAGGGTGTATCTCAGATTCCACCAGGAGAACGTGCAGGGGCGTGAAGTGATACGAGTGGTTTGTGCGTGCAGCTGACAAGGCCCTGCTCTGGCAAACCATGCTCTCCGTCTTCGGCACGGTGTGGACCAGGGGCTGGGTGGAGAGCGGTGTCTGCAGTGACATAGCACTGACGGTCAGCCTTTCCCAAAGCCGCTCGTGTCAGGTCAGGGAGCTGGAGCGGGGGCTGCGGGCAGCCAGGCTGTGCCCGCGTCCAGCTGGACTGGCTGGCTTTAAAATGAATCGGGGGGAACTTTGCTGAGTCCCGGTGAGCTCTTCCTTGACCATCTGGTGGGACCTTCCCCTGGATTTTCCAAGGGGATAGAGACCGCGTTACCGATTTATCAGGAAGAAGGAGCCAAGATATAAGCTGTCCATCTCCATGGGTGATTTCCTACCCAGATCCGCAGTGCCTCTTACCCAGAGACCTGGGAAGCATTTACAGCGTTTGAAGGGGAGTGTTACCGTTAAGTGCCTGAAGTGCGGTTTTTGAAGAAGCTGTGGTCTCACAGTGGCGGGAGGGAGATTAGAGAGCCCAGAGGGTTCGTAATTCTGCTTGATTGCCAGTCCCTGAGCCAGGTCTCAGCCTAGGTGGCAGGGTAACAATACTTTGGCCATCCTTTGTATGGAAGCGGCTGCGTAACGCAATACCCAAGCGATGTCTCAACTTAGCACCTGGTGAGCCATCCAGCGCAAGGAGATTTTAATCTCTGCTGAGATCTCCTGGCTTCAAAGTCTGCAGAATTTATTTGCATCCTTCATGAGGGGAGAGAGAGCCAGGCATACTTTTTTTCCTTAGTCTCTCTGTTCCTCCCCCCGCCCCCTGCCACTCGTTTTTCAGTTTGTTTATTTGGTTAGCTCAGCATCAGCACAATGATGTGGAAATAAAGCAAAGGAGAGTCGTCTTGGCCTCATTGCATATGCATAAATGAGAGAAATAGATCATACTGGCAATCCCTAGCTAGGCTACAGTTAATGGAAATTCTTCTGTGACCTTATAAACCCTGCTTTGCAAGGGTTTATAATGAGTCTGCAAAAATTCATTCTGGGCACAAACAAGTCATCTGAGGTCTTAGACCCCGTGAGCACAAAGTAATAATAATACTAATTTCCCACCCACTCAGGCATGTGCTCAGCTCCTTAAAGATTTTGCTATTTTTAAAAAACAGGTTTTTCCTTTCTGGGACTGTCAGTGTGTGTGTGTGTCAGCAGGGGGGGAATGAGGATGACTGGTGGCAAACAGCTCATTCCATGCAGCGTAACGCCAGTTCCCCTGCATCTCCTCCCTTGGGAGAGTCACTGTGGGTCCTTCCCATGGCTCTAGCTGAAGTGGTTTACGTCATTAACATTGCAGACTGATGAACTGTGTGATCGCACCTCAGCTGTTTCAGCAGAAAATCAGCTCTTTCTACATGATCGTGGCTCTGCACCCTTCTCTCCCCTTCCTACACGGACATCTGAATCAGATATCAAAGATAGTCTGGGCCTCATCAGGAGGGGATGGATTGTTAAAAATCCGTGCAACATTTCGTGCACCCTTAACATTTTTTTTTAACTTTTTGCTGAAAATCAACAAGTTTTTGGTTCAATGACAGAAGTTGACATTTTTCTGGAGAAGGCGTTGCATTTTGATGCTAAGGGTTTTTTAAATGGCTCTCTGGCCCTGCTCGGAGACGGAGGGATTGCAAGGCTAGTTGTCACTGATGTTTGAGTCCACAGTGGGATTCATGTTGGGCAGCAGCCCTGTGCTTTCTCTTTACAGACTATGATGAAGAAGGAAATTGCTGTGTCTGATGGAGTTGCTCTTAATGTGGCTTGTCTCAGGTGAAGTGGCAAGGCTGGGGAGTAACCGAGCCATGGACAAAGCCTGGCTGCAAACACGCTGGTGCAGTATAGTACTGCTAGTACGCAGTACATTGAAACCAGTGCTGATCTGCAAACTGCTACATGTGCCAAATCTGCTTTTTTCACCCCCCGAAGTTTGATCAAAATATGTTTTACTCTACCCGCACTCATTGTTTGCTCTTGCTGTTTTCTTGTTTGATCTCTGCTTATTTTCCATTTTTGCTCCACCTTGAGTGTGGTCTGGTAACATCTGGTGTTAAAAGATTGTATGTGTGCATGGACAGCTTTGAAAGCGGGCTATCACATCTCTTTTTAGACTGAAAAATGTTTGGGGCAGAGACTGCGCTAATGTTCACAGAGCATCTGGTCCTCTCCAGGTCCAATTCATCACTGTCTTGCAGTTTGCATTATTGTTCACACCAAGGGAAAGTGGGTGTGAAACTGGAATAATAATGTTTCACACTTGCTTTGCATTGGTTTTGATATCCAACAGCATTTTAACCTGTCAGAAAAGGCATAAAGAAATGGAGTAGTTGGAAACTGAAAACACAGTGTACAAGTAACACGTTAATTACCCTTACTGAGAAAATGACCACTGTGCTCGGTCGGTCCTTTATCGATGGCAAATCTAAAATCAAGATGGGATTTTTAAGTTATAACTTAAGGGTTCAGATCATCACGCAGGAGTTAGTAGGTGAGAGCAGCAGCAGAGCTCATTGCAATGGTTCCCCCAACTTCAACCTTCTCATGCTGTACAGATCTTCTGAATGTAACTCCACCATGGCTGGGGAACAGGGATATTTTCCTGGGTCTGCAGAGAGCCCTGAACAATATCTCTGCAGCAAAATATGCCTCGCTCATTTAAAAAGGTGTTGGTGGGAATACTAGTTGTTAAATGTTGGATTTCAGCGTTGCAGTTTCTTTAATGAAACCTAACGGCATAAACATGGAAAGAATTTAATGCTCTGTGGTATATCTGAAGTTTTGTGTTTGGGAAACAGGTCCTTTTGGTATTATGGTAGCTGGACTTCCCAAGGGTCTTTAAGGAGACCTGTCTTTCAGTGATTTGGACTGACATGCCTTTTGTTCTGTTCCTGCTGAGTGTTAAATAAGATTTAAGTCTCCTCCGTCACTATTTAGTTATTGAAGAACATCCCAGCCGACAGAAATGCAAACAAAACTGTCTGGATGTTTGTTTATGCAACAGATCATTAGAAAGTCTGTAGGAAAAAAAAAAAAGTTCTGGTCTGTTAGATAATTAATCTGCATTTTAAGAATTGTCTAAAGACATATTTGCAAGCTAGTCCATTGAGCCGCTGCTCATCTAGTCAATAATCCCCATATTTAATAGTCCCTAAGAATGTATTTCCATAATGTGCTGTGAACAGTTGAGAAATCTGCATCTTTTTTGTCTTAAGATGTCAGTGCTTGCACATTTTCTGTGACAAATTTTTTTCTAACTGTTGGTGAAAAATCCAGACATATTAGCTTCCAACTGATAGGGCTGGGGATAGGGAGAGAGAAAGCTTCTTAAAGCAAATCCCTGGGTCCAGATCCCTTCAAACACTGGATGAGTTTGCAATTTCCATCTGGCATCGGATGCCAGTGCCGTGGCGCGAGTCTGCAATGTGCTGGCAGCGTTGCTCCGAACGCACCTCGTGGCTAGCGGGTGTGGGGAGAGGGGCTTTGCTGGCTCTCGGGGGCCCGGGCTCCTTGTCCCGTGGGTGTCGGAGAAGCAGGAGCATGTCTCTGGAAGGAGGATCTGAGGTATGTCTTGAGCTACCTCTGAACAAGCACTGTGCTGTAGGGGTAGCTCTGTTGCAAGGGGCGTGAAGTGCTGTAGTCCTTGCGTGGTAGATTTATTCTGGCAGGAGCCTGGAGCGCAGATATACTGGCATTGCTTGGGTTTGACTGATGGAGCTTGCTTGGCTCCTGGGAGCTGGCTTTGCTGCAGTAGCACAAAGCGCGGCTTGGGACCTGCAGCCGTGTCCGGGCAATGAATGCCCTGGTTCTGCCTGGGACCCTGACAGCAGGCACGGTCACTCATGGGTGGTGGACCAGGCTCTGGTTTTGGGATGTCTGCAGCATAACCAGCTACCTGTGTCATCTGAGGCAAGGTAACCCATGTTCCCGTACTGGGACAAATGTGAGGGTTTGAGAAAGGGTGTGAAGTTTAGTCAAGTTATCTTGCATTTATAGTGGAAAAAGGGGTAAATGTACAGACAGCTCTTGCAGCATGGCTGGCATGTGATAACTTACTAATCCGCGTTAACAAAAGCAGGGAGTAAAACCCACACTTCGAGACAGGAACCCCTGGGAGTCAAGGTGAGAAGCTGGAGCTTAATTTCATTATCTTATCAATAACTAGCTGGTCTTGGCTGTGTTGTGAATTCTCAGGAGTGTTAATGCTATCTTCGGCTGTCTAAGCAAAGAAATAATGAATACAAGTAGGAAGAGCGTTGTGTGCAGTCATGGTATCTATACCTTAAAAATGATGTTGGCAAACTGGTGAGAGATAAGAGAAGAGCTACGAGGATGATGTGAGGTCTGTAAAGCATGCTGAAGAGAAAGACCAAAGCTCAATCTGTTTCTTTTAACAAAGAGAAGGTTAAGGGGTGATTTGATTATTGTCTGTAAGTACTTAACCAGGGGAAGAGACTTCTGCTAGCCAAAGGTACGAAGGCAGGACGTAGTTCTGTGGCTGGATGCTCAAGCTACATAAATTCAGATGAGACAAAGGTATGTTTTATTTTTATATAGCTTTATATTTAAGCACAGGAGCAAATTACCCAGGGCTTGGTACATTTGCTGTTTTTAAAGTGAAGTGATACATCTTGCGGAGTTCTTTCAGGTCAACTGCGGGCTGTGGAGGCTTGGTGTGGGAAAACTCAGCATCAGTCAATAACTAGTAAAACCAGATTTTCAAGATGGTCATTACTGTCCTTCAAATCTTTCAGTTATGTCATGATTTTTTTTTTTTTTTTTTTTTTTTTTTTTTTGAGGCAGGGGCATGCAAAATCCAGCAGGGCGTTGGGCTGTAGTTTAGGAGGGATTGGGGTGGTGTCAGCTGAGCCCATTTCTAGGTCTTGGCCAGAAGCTCAGGCCATAATGGCACGGTGCTGTATGTGCTAAATTGTCACCCTTGCTGAGTTTTTGCTTGTCAGGATGAGTCCTTTGTTCGAACAATTAAAGAATCCCCTCTTCCCTCTGCTGTTAGGAGAGGAGCAGGCAGCATAAGCTTTGTCCAAAAACTGACCTACTTCTAGCATGACTTTACAGCTGGGACGTGAAATGTCTCGGCCAGAATTGCTCCCTATGGAGGGCAGAAGGTGGCTACAAATCTGCAGTTACCACTGTAGGGCGCTCGGGGTGAATGGAGTCATGTGTTGACTGTATGAGGTGGGGAAGTTCTGTTCCTTCGGCCGGTGATGTAGAGCAGAGTCCCAGAGTTCCCTATGCACTAAATTTCAATACAGTTCTTTCACCCCTGCGTTGCCTGTCTTCCTTCCCTGCCTGACTTCTCCAGCAAGCTTCCTCCCTCTTCCCCTGCCCTTCCGTGGTGTTCTTCCTACTGAGAAAGCTGGTGTTTGGACATGCTCAGGGTGGCTGAAGATGTTCAGCTTTCATCAGACCCACTTTCCTCTTACTCCTCCATGAGACACGCCACTCTGCAAAGCCTCCAGCATGTGCCTGCACAGAAACAGAGGACGCTGCAACCACAGATCCCTTATGCCACCACCTGAGCCATGTTCAGCAAACTGGGGGAGAGAGATTAGGAGGCATCATTACCATTCAGTCGGTAGCTGGTGTGTTAATTAGGGCACGTGGTATGCTCAGGAAGGTTACTTTCACCTAATACCTAGCTCCTCGCCAGCCTTAAAGCTGCAAAGCAAGGGAGAAGTGGAAAAGGAGTAATGGCAAGAAAATGCAGTGACACACTGCACCTTGAAACAAAGTGCCTTTCACAAGTGATTGGGGCAGGGGGGTGGCCGAGCCTGTACCTCCAGGCTGTTGGGCCAGTGTCCTCTTGTAGGACTGTGCTGCCTCCCCCTTCTAGATGGAAGGTGTTCCCAGGTGGTCATCCTGCAGCCTTGTGTTGTCTCCTTCCACCCCTTTGACTTGGCTCTTTGCAGAATCGAAGGGGCGTCTGAATTTTTTTCTCTCAATGTTTGATGTTGGTGCATTAGAGAAAATTAAATTAGGGTTGCATCAGTACGAGGGAGAGATTATCATTTGCAAAACCACATTTTGCTTAAGTTAGTAGTATTGTAACTGTTAATTGAGTGTTCATTGATTGTCTGTCACTACCTTGATGTAATCTGTTATTCTCCTTTCAGGCGGATGGCCTACCACTGATTAAATAGTATAGCTGCTCTTGCACCATTTAACTGTCTTGACTGTTTGTTTTTTCTCCCCCAGTGCTTCCATTTTACCAGTGGTATAATTAGTATCATCTTCTCCTCTTTGGAGTGATCTCAGCCTGCATGCCGTCCTTGTTCTCTCCCAAGTACCTTTAATGCACCTAATACTTCAGGGTTTTAAAGTGGTCTGAGACAAGAATTTAAGCAGGGGATGCATTTGAACTCGGTCCAAGAGCTGTTGTCTGCGTGGATTTAGGGTCCAAGTTTCCCCAGAAATTGCTTCATTTGTTAGAGGTTCTTTGTTGCTGAAGGTTCAGTTGTGGAAGTGAGTAGTGTTTTACAGGAAGGGGTGGGAAAAGCAAACCCAAACCCTAGCTCTCTTATGGTGTCTTTCACGTAAATGGCTCCGTAGTCAGATAATCATGGACAAGTCATTTGTGTAACTGGTACATAGCAACGAGACTATCTGTGTGCTCATGATGCTTTTCACCGAGAGACTTGTCGAAGCCTTTTCCAGCACTTCAGTGAAGCTCTTCAGGCTCCCTGGGGAGGCTGTAAGTGTACAGGTGTGGAAAGACACTTATGTGGGATACACACGCTGGTGAGCAAAGGCGAGGGCTGCTGCAGGAGCTTGGCTGAGCTGTTGCGCAGCGCGTCAGCAGCAGGGCCAGGCAGACGCAGCAGGCAGGAGAGCGGGAGGGTTTGACGTAGCACCCGGATCCACAAGTCCTTGAGTCCTCCAAGTACTTCTGTACCACGAGATGAGGAGCTGGCAGCACATTCCAGTAATCCCCTGCACTAAACAATCCTCCTCTTCTGTATCTGCTGTATGATCCAACGTGTCCAAAGTAATTGCGTTTTTTTCCTCAAAGAATGAGACTCATGGCATAACATGGTGCAGTTTTGCATATTCAATTATTTCTTCTCTGCCAGATTTTGCAGAAAATCTTTAAGATTTGTAGTGGGCTTTCCTGAAGCCATGGGCTGGTCTTTAAGATCTTTCTGCTGTGTGTTTGGTGGACTTGAGCACTTTTGAAAGATTAATTAACCCTAGGTGAGAGACTATGATTTAACATTTCTGTAGGGGGCGAGGGAAATTAATATTCTTTCTGCCATGCTGAGTATGTTTAAACTTCTGCTTTCAGCTTGTCTGACTTGGAATGTCTTCTAACTAGTACAAATGATAGAACAATTTATTTTAGATGATGATTTATGAGAATATTGCTCATATACCCAGAACATGACATTTTCAATCACATCTTCATTGCATTGGTAAGAAAAAAATGATTTTTGTATCCTGACATGTTTATCCTTTGGAGACTGAGTCAATTATCATATTGTATAAGAATTCACTCTATAGCTCTTAGGTCTCTGGGAGTATCATCATGTCAAGAGGAAAATCCTGCAGGGTTTATTCCAGCCGTTACAAAGTTGAGAGGATAGCACGAGTTAAGTGTTATCTACAAGTGGCATTCAGTAACAGGAAAATGACTTAATAAAGGTGTGGTGTTAAATATGCAAGTTAGAGCCCATTAAGTTCTATGGAAAAGCTGTCATGGGGAAGCAAATTTGTCCTCAAATACTTTTTCTGGTTTAGTCTGTTTTAATTTCATGAGTATAGTCATGCAGACAAAATCTTAGAAAGACTGGGGATTAACTGGTCAGCCTCTCTGCTGATTTATTATTGCACTATTAATGTCAGCCCCCTGATAGCAGTGATGGCTCTGGCCATCCCGGGCTGCTGGGGACTTTGTCATAGGCTCTGAGCAAAGGATGGTTTGCTGCTAAGTGGTCCTGAGAGTCCCTGCATCCTCCCTGATTGCTCTCCCTCCCTCTCCGGGTCCAAAGTTGGGGTGCAGGTGACTTTTGCCCCTGCAGTGTGTCAGGGCTTGCAGAGCTTTGCCAGCATGGCCCAGAGTGGTGCTACGGAGTGGCTCTGCGCATCCTGCTGACGTCTTCTCTCAACCATTCTGCAGACACAAGCAAGGAAAGGAGACTTCTTACAGGACCGTAGGCTCCTAAATCTCTCATCACAGCTGTTTCTTCAGCTTCTCTTTCCATTGCGCTGAACTTTCGGCTCCCTCTTTGCGGTCTTCCTCCAGAGGCTGCAGGGCAGGGAGAGGTGCTGGAAAATGATGCAAAGTGACTGTTCAGGTGGGGCATTCACATCACTGTCTTTCAGTGTTGCATAATGATGAGCTTGGTCAGCCCAAATATCGATTGGTGTCCTCTGAGAACGACTCCTTGTATGAGATTACCCAGACTGCAGAATGTGAGTGCTGCTGCTTCCCAAAAAGGCCCTGAAAAAGCAAATCCGCTGAGAAACAAGCAAATGAATTCGGCCCCGTTTATCTTTCATGCCCAGGATGTATTCTGGTGCCTATCTCCTCCCCACTCCGCGGTTATGTCCTGACGCCAGCCTCATTTTGGCAAGTGCCGTGGCAGCAGGGTGTGAGAGGACAGGCTGTGCCAGGGCCCTGCCTGCCCTGGGCACCGGTGGACTGAGTTGGCCGTCGCGTGGGGAAGGCAGATATGGCAGTGTGTGTGCGTGGGGAGCTTGGCAAGACTGGGGGGAAACCTGTGGCAGGGAGGTTAAAGCTTCAAAGAGAAAACAGTGCCATCTTTTTTTATTATTTTATTTTTATTATTCGTTTTGCCTATTCAGTTTTTCAGTGGTGTGCGGCTTTAAACTTTTCTTCAGGGCCACAAGAACCAGAAACTTGCTTTCCATCAGCCTGTTAAAATGAAGGTGGAGATTCTCTTGCAAACTCCTGAGCTGGTGATGCAGGGCTTTTAGCAATATATCAGAGATCATGAGTTGAATGATCAAATCAGCTTTGGCTTAAAGCTCTTTATAGCCCTTAGCTGAGGTAATTGATGGAATTTGTGCATTGCTAGCAGTGGTCTGCAGGGTTCATGCTGCTGCCAGTTACAGCAGCTGGAGTTGTTCTCCTCTCTGTGCTGGTAGACTTGCTGGTTGGTTGGTGGGGGCCACCGTACTGGAAAGCCTCTCCTCACTTCTTTCTGCATGCAAAGCGTGGACAAGACCGTGCTCTTAGAATGTGGCTGATTAAAATGGGTTGATGCTACTGGAGGTGGAAATGCTGTTCTGAAAGTACAACTCAAAGCAGTTTTCTCCTTGACTGTATGTTGAGCAAATTTCCAGTCACAGCAACAAAAATATCTGAATCCCATTTGCAGACATCGGTGTTAATACAGTGCAGCTGATATGCTCCATTTGCTTGCATAAATGCAGCTTTTAAAGCTGTCACATATGCTAGATAGAGCCACTACCCCTCACCTGCTTCTTCTTGGAATGGCAATGTTTAGAAGGGATTCCCAAGACGATGGAGATGATGGTTGTATCTATGCATTTGTGCATATGTCAGGACTAGAAACCCACCATTTCCAAGCTGGTGTGTATAGCAACGCTTCAAATGAAATGTTCAAAATGCAGTTATACAGATGGAAATTTTGAGCTATATACCTTGGCTCAAGCACTCCTGTTTCTGTAGCTTTGTTTACGTGGAGGTTTTGTGCTGGGTTTTGATTTTCCCATTATTGAGGTTGTTATGTTTTTATGGTGTTGCATTACTCATTGGTTCCTTTTATTCTTTTCAAGTTTGCCAGCCATGACTAATGAAGAGTTTTGCTGCGGACCTTTTATGGAATGGAGACTCGAGCTGGGTTAAGGGGGGGTATTTTTTCCCCTTTCCCACCACCAAAATTTGATAGTGAATAGTTGATGCTTTCAGTGGGAAGGTGCAAGCTGAGAAATTGTGACTCCTTTCTCCCCCCACACCTAGCCCAGGAGGGGTGATTCAGGAGTGCTGGCGTGGTGTCTCCAGTTTGGATGTGGCATACTGTGGGCTGGTCTTTCTAGTCAGACTAGTGCGTTCCCTGGTGAAGTACTGGCCCCATCTTACATCCTGGGAGTCCATGACTGAGAGAGAGCTGTGTTTTATGGGACTATTAGGACTCATGATGGATGGCAGGGGTTTGATAAAATGTGCTACCTTTTCCTGGAGCAGTGGCAATAAGATTTCTAGTTCATTTTATTTCCATTACTGGAGTGTTCGTGCTTTAATGAAGAGCTCCAATCTGGTAAAGAAATTAGTTGCTTTCTTGGTGAAGGGATGAACTTCTGTTCAAGTGAAAATCTGAAGCATTGAACCTGTCAGCAACTGGCCTGGCTTTGCAGTGTGAGGGTCATTACCTCCCAAGCTATTGCCGCTGGGATGCCTTTGGTGTCACTGCATGTTCTCCCTGTTCCCAGCATAGCTGATGACCTATTTGGGATCATTTAATGCAAACACTGTTGGTGTTCTCTGTTTAGCAATGGCCACAGTCATGAGCACTGGCCCTGAACATTTTGGCAAGGTCAAATGAAGGAACCTACACCTGTGTTGGGGACAGTTGAGTTATTTCTGCTTCAGTGCTGAGTTGGTGCCATAATTTTTATCTTTCTATGCCTCTCTTATGCAAGAGAGCTCAGCAGATGACCTGGAGTCTGTTATGCCATCTGTTTGGGTCACGTCCCTATGCCCCCAACTCTTGCTTGTTGAACTGATGCTTTCCTGGCACCATGTATTTCAGAAGTCAGTCAACCCTGGGAATGCTCCTGGGGAGGGCGATAGGATGTGAGCAACAAGAAAGAGGAGGGAAGTTAACAGTACTTTAAATATGAATAATTGTCCCCTGCTCCTAAAACACAGCTGCTTTGCCTGGACAGCTTTGCTTTGCCTGTCATGGGGATATTGTTTCTGCAGGAACCCCCCCTCTTGGTCTGATGGCAGCACTAGAGTGAAGGTGCTTCCCAGTGACCCAGAATCACAATCTATGGAGCTGATTGAGCAGCAAGAAAGCAGCAGTAGCTGGTTTTTTCTTTTTTTTTTTTCTGGAGGTGGCATGCCTTCATATGACAGAGTAGAAGATTTGGTACTAGAGATACCTTGAGCAGTAGGCCCTGGACTAAAATGCAGGCATTTTCTCCCAGTTGGAAGACATTAAATTTACAATGGAGATATTAGAGGAGGAGAAGACGACGAACTGTTGTTTGCGCAGTGTTGATGCCCATGGGCTGGGGAAGGTGAGCAAGCAGAAGATGCAGAGGTTTGGAATGTGGCTGGTGCCACAGCACTGGCCATTGTGCAGAGCTGCAAAAAATGTACTGTCTTTAGATGAGGGGATTGTCCTTACCCCTTTTCTTCACAAAGGTGTTGCAGGAGGATGATGTGATCTGCCTGGGACAAAACGAAAAACCCTGGGGCAGAACTGAGAGTTGAACATGCATCTCCTGACCTGTAAAAATTAGCCCTGCTCATCCCACAAACCTGCAATGCTAACTTCCAACCCCCTGCTGTAAACAGCCAACTGTAAATGCCTTCTGGCTGCTTGTTGTCTGTCTCACTGGCTGCCTCATGCACGCCAGCTCTAGCAGCCAAATTGAATGACCTAACCCTGGGTGAGAGGGGCTACAACAGTACAGGGGTAAGCAAAGCCAGAGTGTCTCAACATAAAGACTTCAGCTTTCGTGGATACTGGGAAGATCCCCTTCACCAATTCTGCCATGGCATCAGCTTGGTTAGAGGTAGAGGCCAAGCATACATGGCCAGGCTGTGGGAGCCTCTGAACCCTGCTGAATGTGCATAAAATCCTAATCTGGCCCTCAGCAATGGAACCCAGCCCTGCTTCTTGCTCTTTCTCTCCTGTTTGTGCAAGCAGTCCCTGAAGTCGTGATTCAAAAAAGTGCATGAGCAGGTGAGTTCTGGTGCTATGCTTTGAATAGCTTTTCTGAACAGGGAAGCTCTTTTGAACTGGGACATGAATCCATGAGCTTTTCTGGGTAGCAGCTGTCCTGTACCTCTACAGCACCTAAAACCAGAGAGCTCTGAGCACCAGCGAGGGACTCTGGTTGCATGGGGTCCCAATACAAAGGATTAAATGGTCGGAAAAAACTGAATTCAGTTTTAGAAAACATCTATGAAGTTCATTTTTATCATGATAGACAAGCTGCATTCACTAACACTTGTGGTACGCTTTGGGTTCATGGCATTTGAAGATCTTGACAGTGTTAGGAACAGCAACTGCTGCAAGTTTGAGTGGTCTTCCACTCCATCTTCAAAGAACGCTGGATATATATATTCATACTGGATGTTTTCTGTGTGAGAATTTGGATCCATATGACCCCGTGTCACCCTTCTTAACTGTGAATAATTCGGGATGTGGGAACAGGTAGCTGTGGACAAGCAGCCGTTACTTAATTTCTATTAAAAATTTAAAATATGCTTCCTATCCTTAAAAGAAAAAAAAGGCAGTGGAAACAGATTGAGATTACTTTTTTTTTAATTAAAGGAAGCTGTTGACTTGTGTTCTTGGATGTTCCCGCTGAGATGACTAGCTTTTGAGTTTTAATTCACTGCACATTTTTTGTTCACTTTTTTCCCAGATTCTCTTACTGAACTTTGCCCTGTGGGTGGAACTAGTGTTAGCCTTGTTAGAGCATCTAAAACCTCTAATTATTGGAGAAATGGCTTTCAGTGGATGAGAATTATCAAACCAGCTGCTGTGTATGTGCGATGGCTTTTTTTTTTTTTCCCCCCCTAGGTGTGGATGTGTCTACTTAATTTAAACAACAGGGAGCATGTAAGTGTGGCTTGATTGGTGTGTCTGCATTACTGGTCTAGTGTAGCAGAATGAGGTGTATTTGTGTGTGTGTATGCTTTCATCTTGTGTATCCACTCCTGTCCAAGAAGGCTCAGAATTGTTTTGTATTATTTGGTGTATTGTTATTTTGCAACTGAAATGAAGTAACATGGAATTTTTTTAAAAGGCACATAGTAACATGGAGCCACTGGGACCAGTTAGTCAGTGAATATGGAAAGGTACCAGCCCTAATGATGACAGGGAAAAGTTCTTTATGGGATCTGGGAGCAAAAGGCAGGGAACAAATGGATACAGCCTGCAGAGGCACAGGATGGAATTCATCAGGGAAACAGGGCTTGCAAATAATTGCATATGCAGTTGTTAATGTCTCGGGTGATTAGTTAGGGCCTGCTGTCCCATCCTTTTTGGGCGAAGTGCCTGCAAGAGGGAAAAAGAAGGTTGCCTGAACTAAAGAGAGATAAAGAAGCGACACAAAGGGTGTAACAGCATTATAGAGTAGTCTGGAAGAATGAAAAAGAGGGGGGAAGTATTCTAATGGAGGCATCTGTCTGGATTCTAGCTATTTGCAGTCAAGCAGTTATTGGCGAGATGTTTAGTGTATGTGTGTGAAAGCAAGCCTCTGGAACATAAAATGGGGAGGGCGGTTTGGTGCCTTGTTTTCTTTTCCCAGCTGTCTATGAAGACGATAAGCTTTTGAGTCCTGTGGTCCTTGCAGTGTTGGGCATAGGAAAGCCAGGCAGGAGAAGACAGGACTGACTGGTTTAGGAGCAGTATTGCGGTGCCGTCCAAAAGTACAGTTCCTGGTGTCTGCTGCAGGGAGCTGGAGGGTGTCCTCCCCATCCTTAAAGCGTGGCGCAGAGATGGTTGCTGGGAGGCTGCTGCAGATGAGCAGGACAAACTGAACTGCTAGAGCAATCCTGTAGGCTCGTGCAAAGATGTCATTAAACAGAAGAGTGCTGCAGAGAGGTGGTGAGGGCTGCACAAACAGCAAATACAGGAACGTGTGTGTGCGTGCTGAGGACTTATTCTTGCTCCCACTGTGGCTGGTAAGGGAGCTCTGGTGCAGTGGAAAATCCTCTTGCTGTTGTGGAGTCAGCTGGGCCCTGCTGAAGGTCCGAGCAGCACGGCGTTGGTGGCTGTGCCGAGGGGCAGGGATGGCAGAGCCAGCCGAGCCACGGCACGAGTCGCGCGGTGCAGCTGGGTGCCGGCTGGATCACCTGTGTGCCCCTGGAGTTGTATTGACCTGGTGTGGGATGCTATGCTGGGGCCCAGAGACAGACAAAGAAATTGCAGGACACACCGTGTAGCATTGCTTGGTGTTATGGGCTAGCCAAGGTGGAGGACCAGAGCTCTGCCCTGCGTTGGAGCCCACGGTGACCTCGACAGTCTTCGGGAGGGTCTGATGGGGAAGGGCAAGGACCACGGGCTGCCTTTGGGTGGCTGGGTAGGACGGGGTCAGCAAAGCACTGCCGTTTCTTCACAGAGGAGATGCAGACAGCTCCCTTCACACGATGCCGGTTCTGTGGTGTGTGGTGAAATAGAAAGGATGGAAGAAAGAAGCTGGACTCTGCGCAGGACCACACTCAAAACTGTCAAAGTCGGCGCCGGCTATGGGGCTGGAGCGCAGCCCAGGTCGGCAGAGTCGCACCCCTTTCAGAGCTGAGTACGCGGAAGGAAGGGGGTGTAGAGCCGGATCAACAAGGAAAATCTCCATGGGTAAGGAGGAGATCTCCACTGGGAGCAGAGAGGCTGCTCAGCAATTCTGCTTCAGGAACAGGTGTGAGTTTGTGCCTGTCTCATTTGCTTTGTTGTTACTCAGAGAGTAACTTCTCTTTCATTTGCTTCCCAGCATGCTCCGATTTTTTCCATCTATTACTTTGTTTAAAAACTAGCTTGTGTTGCTTTGGCCCTGATTGGTGGTTGCTAGGTCCCAGCTATCTGGCACAGCACTGCTTTCCTCTCCTTCTGGTTTCCCAAGGCCACAAGCCAATGTTTCAAAGTTGGGAGCTTAAGGCTGAACTCCAGCGTCTGCAGTTTAGGCACAAAAATAACCCTTCAACTGTTGTATCTCTGAAGGTAATTAGCTGGTCTGAAACAGAAACTGATTCTTTGGGTGCCCAAGTCTGAGTACTGGGGTCTGCCTTCTCTGTGGCTGGTGTGTAAGGGAAAATCAGGCCAGTGCCTTTAATGGCTGTTTCTAACTCTTTCAATTTTGGTTGCCAGTTTGAGACTTTAATAAGCAGAGCTCCTATTTGTGCTGTTGCTTTGGCTGTGCCATATGCATAGGCTTGGATGGCGATACAATGACAGCAAATCTCTGAGCTGGCCTTGCAGAGGGCAGTTCAAATAAGATGGCCCATCAATTCTGTTCTGTAATGTTTGATTTATTAAAGCATGGAAACCTGTGGCCATCTCGGCACTGAACACATGCCCACAGGAATCAAAGAGAAACAATCTCAAAGAAAGGGAATGAACTCTTCTCAACAGCATAAATTGCAGCAAGAAAAATTGAGGCTGGACATCAGGAAACATTGCTGAACGGTAAAAATAGTGAAGCACTAAAATAGATTGCTAAGGGAGTTTGCAGAGTATCTGTCACTGGAGATTTTAAAGAACAGATTAGACAAATGGCTTGGAAGGATTGAGCCTGTTGGATGGACGGGGAGACTGAGAGAGGTCTTCATTTACTCCCCGTTTCCCACGGTTCCTTCATCAGTGTCATGGCAGCCTGAACTGCCCTTGCGGTGGGCAGGGCAGCGGGTGCATTTCTCCCTGTGCCTGGCTGAGGCTGTACAGAGAGCTTAACTTAACCTCTGCTTGGCACAGTCCAGTTCTGGGGCACGCAGACCCCTGGAGACAGGGAATTTGGGGTTACCTTGCTCTTTCTTAGTACCTTATTTTTAGCCCTCGGACCGCTGAGGGGTCTGTGCCAGGTATTGACAATAATACATGAGCAGTAGCCCTGGGCTGCTACAAACTTAGGTTTAATTCATAGCTCTGCCAGAGATCTCCCATGTAGCCTTGGGCAAGTCATATTGACCCCTCGGACATGGGCCAAACTTTAAACAACAAGTAGAGGCACCCATGTTAGGGACTTGAGATAAGTTATGTTCTTTTACAGTCCACGGATGACTGAGATAGTGGTGATAAAGTGGAAAAGATCTTGACTTGTATCCCATGATTCTTGAGAACGAAAGCAGGGCCAAACTTTACAGTAATAAACCAGTTTGTCACTGTATTAACACCTCTGCACCCCTTCTTGTACATGCTGGGAGTGGTTCTGCTCTCCATGATATGCAGTCCTTTCTTTTCAAGCAGGTTTTATATAAATTGGGATGGGCGTTATATGAAAATGTTATACCTCAAGACTTTCAGGATCATGGAAGGAAAAAAAAATACCTTTGGAAAATTAAATATTTCTGACTAGGGCATGATAAATTTTTGCTGTTTAGGAAGATGAGAGATTAAAATTGCAAAACAGGCAGCAAAGGAGCAAGTTGGTGTGCATGGCAGGGTTGGCTGGGTCTCCTGACTTCAGCGAGACTGTGTGAGGGAATCAGCAGAGAAACAGAGCTCGTTCATATTCAGAGAAGTCTAAGAGCCTGGCTATGGCACGGCTGTGGTCTTCGTTTGCAAGTGTAGGATAACAGCAATCTCTTAGCATGCAATGCTGAGCCTGCTTGTGTCTATAGTTATTTGACTTACGAGTGTTTTCCCTTGTCTTTGTAGTGCTATGAGAGTGCTGAGAAGACTGAGGGGCATATATTTGTGTCCTTTCACTGTCTGTTTTAATCTACAAAATCTCTACAAAGATAAATTTTGGAGTGAGTTGAACAGTAGGTTACAGATGAAAAACCAATTTACAAATATATAAGCATGGGGAGAGGGAAAGGAGAGAAATGCATGGGTCACCTGGTGATCTGCTAAGTGCTGGAGTGTACTATAGAGCTTAAGGATCAGATGTGTGATGGGGTAACTTCTGACTTGTCCTCCCTTTAAAAGGAAAATCACAGGGTGTTTTATTTGATCTGGAGAGACTGCGTTCTCTGTCTTAGAGGGCTGTGTTAGCACTCTCAGTGTACAAAGCACAAATTATGTCCTCCCTGTCTAAGAAAACCACTTCTGTTCAGCCTTTGCTGGTCTGCTGGATCCCTAAGGCCAGGTTTTGCTATATAAAGCAGAAGACATCATTGTGTTTTATTTCAGACTGAAGTACATTCTCAGAGAGATAGCTGACACATTAACCTGTCAAGCATCCTTACTGCGATGGTGTTCAGTTGTATATCCAGGCCTTCAAATGGGGAAAAAACCTTTGGAAAACCTAGGTTATAATCTCCGGGACTGCAGCGAGAGGTAGATGGGTGATTTGGTCAGGTCAGAGCCTGGTTTGGGACGTGAAGCTCTGGCTGGGTCCTAAGGGTGGGCTTGGAGCAGGGTGGCAAGGTGGCAGCACGGTATCCCCATTTCCCAGGGGGATGGATTGGCTGGTCCAGAGTCACTTGAGGACATCTCCAGCGGATGCCAGGAGCCGATTCTGCACCTCCAGGGGCCTCTCCCTTTTCCCACTCAGTAGGAGCTTTGGGGACCGAGCTCACCTCGCAGAGGAACTGGGGGACCCCTTACCCATGTCCTCAGCCCTCCTCAGGGTAGTGGCAAACGGGGTGCCAGGCAGCAGTCCTTTCCTTCCCCTGAAGCGTGGCCCTGGCAGCTCCAGTGCCTCCGTTACTCTGGCAACAAACTGCGATCAGACAGCACCAAGCAGCTGAATTCAGCCCCTTGTTCCAGGAAAAATGCTCTCATTGAGGCTGAGCTGGAGCAAAACCCTCCCGCCTTTATTCTGCTGAATGACACCAACATCCATTCGTGCACTTGTTAGTTAGTGCGTGTGCGGTGGGGAGCACGGGAGGAGGCGCCCCGCAGAGAGGGAGCGGTGGGCACAGCCGAATCCTAATCAGGGCCACCAAGTCGCTCGCCCCGTGCCATATCCCCGGTGGTTGGAGGTGGCCGAGCCGCAGCGGACATGGAAAGGAGACGAAGGCTTGGGGAGGAGAGAGTGCAAGAGAAACTGGGGATGGGCAGAGGGGGGAGATGCTGGCGAAGAGGTAAGAGCAGGGAGACCCGCTGGCAACACCAGGAACTGTCACTGAGACGGAGGGCTCGACGTAAGCGGGAGATGGAAATTCTGCCCTCCTCCCGCCAGAATAAAGAAAGTCTTGCAAAGCACTTCTCTCTCTCTCTGCCTGTTTGTCGGCTTACAACGGTAACAAAGGCATTTGTGGCACTGGGGATGTGCTGCTTCTCTGGGATTGAGGGAGCTGCCCAGAATGATAATTGGGTCCTTTTTCATTTTTTTAGGAAGCTAACAGGCTACTGCACAAAGTAATTAACTGGACAGATGGATACAGCAGAATTTGTAAACGTCGACAGCAACAATAAGGCACATTTTTTTTAAAGGCCTTGTGTCAGCAGAAGGAGAAGGGCTCCAAGTTGGGGCTAGCTTTCAGGGAAGCAGCTAAAATAAATGAGATTTTAAAAAATTAATAATCTTTATAGCTGCATATGATGCAGGTGTCTGGTGATGGCTGTGAGGATGGCCAGAAGATGGAGGGGAGAGCAAAAAGGCCAGGATTTCAATACACCTCCTTGCTTGTCTGTATATTTCATTTTGCCTGTGCAGAACATCCCCCCTTTGTGTACATAAAGGTGTAGTTTCTCACCAAATGTGTGAGAGGAATGAAAAAACATAGTTGTTGCAGTACCGAATCCAATCAATGTGTTTTTTTGATTGTTACCTATACTCTGGGACTGTCAGATCTATTTCAAGTTGTTTGTAATGGGTGATCCAAATGCTTATTTTGCTCCTGCCTGGTAGAGTTTGGTTAAAGAGGGAAGGCGTGTGTTTCTCCCACACTTGCTAACCAATCTTTTCAAATGCCTGGGTCTTTCCTGTGCAACGTGTCAGTCTTCTCAGTTCTTGCCATTTGCTGGTTTCTTGTGGCAGTGAGCTCCACAGGTTTAATTATGTGTTGGGGTGTTCTTCACTTTGTGTTGAAGAAATGCTGGTCACTTCCTACAGCAGCAGCCTCCCAGCTGATGGCCTGTCAACGTGCTACCAAAAAAACAAAGTGGAGGGCATAGCTGTAGCCAAGCAGCTCACGCAGAGCTTGCTTGGGCACCTGTGAACCGTGCTGCGTTGTGCAATTAGTCTGACCCAAACAAGAGCGAAGAACTGGCGTTGATTTGTAGCAGGTTACGGCTCTGTGCTGATGTCGGTCCGTCCAGCAAGACTTGGGAGCATGTTGTCCTCCAGCATCAGCATCCCAGGAGGCGTGTTAAAAGTTAGGCGAGAAGCCTGCTTTCCCTGACGACTCGGCGTATATCGTCAGAACGTCCATCCTGCAGATGAAATACCATAGACACCGGGGAAAGAACCTGGGCCAGCAAACAGGCTCTGGGGCTCGGAGGCAGCCCCAGCGCCGTTGGCCCCGCGGGCGGCTGGAGCTCTGTCCGTGATGCTGGGCTCGCCTGGGGCCGGGGCCGCCCGGAGCCCGGGGGGGACCTTGCCTCATGGTTTGGGGTTGGTTTGCTTATTTGTTTCCTTATTTGTTCGGGTTTAGCAGCATAAATGCGTGTCCTCGTTAGGGCTGGAATAGTGCGGGTTTACGGCATGGGCGGTACGGTAATGTCACAGTAAGCGCAAAGTCGCTGCAAAGATTTTGATGCTGCATCCAAGGAGAACGTCTCCCTCGTCACCCACGGACTCTTCCTTTTCTTTAACGAGCAGGCAGGAATTTGGACAAGTTGTACCGACTGCATAAGTGGGGGCATATGGGGAAAGAAACTGCTAAAAACTGGCGTTGTGTTAGTGTGGCAAACTTCATTAGGGAGAGAGCGTGAGTGAAACATGGGAGGCGAGTGGTGTGCACTGTCTCCTGAATTCCTAACGACCCCTGCCTGGCTGAAACACCTCTCTCTGGCAAAGGGAATGTAAAGCATTTGACAGATCAAACCCTGTCAGGGAAACAAGGAAAATCAAGTTAACTGTTTTATGGGATTGTGATTAGAGCTTTCAATACATTGATGACAGAAGCAGCTGTCATATGGTTTGTGCTTTGGATTTCCTTTTTCTTCTCCTTGTAGATAAACCCTGCTTTCCCTCCCCTGAGAATGATTTCTTTTTTTTTTTTAAAGACATTACATTGGAAAAAGTTTGGTTTTCAATTTTTTTAATAGGAAAAAAATAAAAGTCCTGTCTTTCTCCCTTGGAAAAAAAAAAAAAAAGAGGAAAAAGAGAAGCATCATGATTTCCTGGGTTTGGATGCAACAGTTTGAGTTATTGTTGAAGGTTTGGTTTGGTTTTTTCCCTGCCCAGCGGTAGGACTGAAGAACTTTATTCTGATCTAAGTTCTATTGTCTTCACTAGTTTTGGAGATGAATTGAGGGTTTCTCTTACTTTCCACTTTCATTAGTTGAAACAGCTGTTTGCAATTAGGGGATGTGTTGTGCTGACATGCCAGGGATTACATCTCCTCTGCAGAAACAGGGCAGGGTAAGTAGCACTAGCATCCCCCTCTTGTCCTGTCGAAGGATTTTGGCTGGGGTCTCATGGATGAGGTGGGGCTCTGCTGGAGTTCAGTCCTCTGCTCTGTTGCTGAGTTTCCATGTGAGCAAAGAATTTGTCTTTTTCCATGTAATGCAGCATCTGCATGCAGACCTGATTGCTACAAGATATCCTTGAGTTCTTGAGTTCAAAGTCATTCAGACTGGGCACTTGCAGGGATAGGGAGAATAAAAACTGAGTAGAGCAAGTATTATGCAATCAGTTGTTTTTTTTTTTTTTTTTCTTTTTTAAGGATAGAAGTCATTCTGATGCTGGACATGGCAAAGGCCTCCCTCAGGACAGGTTAATTGGTTTTCCCTTGCAACTTGTTCCAAATCTTCCAGTTTGGTCAGAGACGAGATCTAGGACTGGGTATGCCAGTGTTCTAATCTTGTGGAGCAATTTATAAATTTTGATCGTGATCTCTTGGCTTCTAGAAACTGAGATCCAGCAAACTCATGGGCTCCTAGACTTCATATAAGCAGCAGGCAAAGAAAACAATCTCGAAATCCTTTACAGCTTTGGTAGCTGTAAAACCAGCTTTACAACAAACTGTGTGTTGTGGATGAATTGTCTCCAATTAGACTAACTGCTTGTTCTTCTTTTATGGGAAAAGCCTCCAGCCATTTCCGGGTGGCTTTACTGTTAAAAGCAAGATGATGTGAACAGGTGAAGTCCCATTTATCTGAAGGCTTTTTCATAGGCAGAGGGATTGCTGGGAGCACAACACTAGTGTTGCATCCCTTGGATTTTTGTGCTTTATGCCAAAATGTTCAGGTCACTGATTCATAAGATAAAAGACTCCTGACTTGAACATAACAGCTCTGCTACAAACTGCTTTAGTTCATTATAGTTGGGTAATTAATAGATGCTCTTTCAAATCTGCTGAAGCTCAGAGCTGTCAGTCAGGGAGCAGGGGGAGGTTGTGAGCCTTTCTGCATAACGGAGGACACAAACCAAAGCAGAAAACTGTCCATGTTCATGCAGAGGCCAGGCATGGCTGATCTGGAGGCAGCCTATGCTTGTGGCACTGCCTCGGTCCTGGCGATGCCAGCATGAGTTGAAGCTGGTCCTGGAGCTGAAGGAAGTGTACATCTTCCCGGGCTCCGCTCCAGAGCGCCTGGAGCAGGGGGAGGGTGACTGGTGGTGCGAGCATTGGGTTGGAGGAGGGAAGCAGTGGTCAGAGACACGAGCGTACGTACAGAGTACCCTTGATGGGCTGCTTCTTGCATAGCGATGGACTTTTTCTTGCAGTTCTGCTGTTTGCTGCACCTTTTGCCAGTAGCGAATAGATAACAAGGGAATGGAAATATACTAAGGAAGACAGAGCAAGTCAGTGGCAGCATCTGGAGTAAACCTGGGTCCGTCCTTTGACACCTTTTCTGGGTGAAAATGTGGAGGAGTGTAGCCCAGTAGCAGAGAAGGGCCAGGCTGGACATCAGCATCCAGGCAGAGGGGAGAGGTTCTGAGCAGTTATTACAGGAAACTTCTTCAAACCATTGAAGTGGAAGGGAAAGCAGTAAAATTTTATATGTAAAAATATATGAATAGTATAATCAGCTGGAGTATTAGCTTGTATTAGCAGGCTAGAAGTACTGCTGTGTCCCTGAATTGAGGCGCTTGCCTTCTAGGTCACGGGAACAATTGCACTGGGGAGAGGAGGCAAATGCGGGTCGTGTCCCCGCTGCTTGTCAGTCCCCTCCCTCTCCGTCTCTTCTGTCAATTTGTGTGCAAATACAGGGCAGGGATAGCTGCTGACCATGAGCATGTTCGGCACCTTCTTCAGAAGGGGCTCCCCTGGCTTGCTCTGCTGGAAGCGTATATCCCCATGAGCCTGCGGTCTTGTCCCTGTGGGCAGAGGAACGTCTTCTGCCTCAGCCTGGGGCTGACCCAGCCACAGAGCACATGTGACACAGAGGATCCCGAATTATCCCATCTGCCTCCTGCTCTGTGTAGGCTTGAGTAAACCCGTGAGAGTTGGAGGAGGCTCCAAAATGGCAAAAATACATACATGGAAAAATAGTTGCAGTTTTGGAGATGAAAAACAAAAGTCACATTCCTCCTTCTCATGGCCTCTTTTCCCTTCTGTTCTTTTTTTTTTTTCTCTGTTGTTTCTCCCCACCCCACCCCCCCAGCTTTTTTCTCCAGTAACCCCTAACAAAGGAGATGATAGAAGCTGAGTGTGTTACTTGAGGGGCTTGTGGGAAAAATTGGAAACTTCTTGGTGAGGGGGCTGAATTGCAAAAATCACCAATTTTTGGAAGAAGGCCATTCTCTTGACAAAAACTATTTGAGAAATTCTTCCCGGCTCTAGCTATAATGTGTTTTGGCCACCATCCTGTGTAATCACAGTTCATTATTTCTGAAGCACGGATGATGCCTCATCTGAAATATTCCTCGCATGAGGAACAATTATGCTTCAGTCAGGCGGCAGCAGAGACCTGCGCTCCCCCTCTGACCCCACCAGCAAGACGCGATGGCTCCCCGCTACCCCGGACCTCTCAGCTCTGCAGGCGATCTGCGAACAATCTGATGGCTCGATAAAACATGGCATGCTTTGCTTGGTGGAGATGGGGCTTTGCAAGATTTCGGGGTCACAGGGATGCTATCAAACCCCCTTGGTCATACCTGCATCGTGGTGTAGCAGAGCATGGGCTGGCCAGAGCAGCGTGGCTATTGAGCTTGTGCTTTGAAGCAACAAGGAGCTCTGGTTAGACCTGGCTCTGTTGCAGAGCATGGCTACTGTCTTTCTCCGCCTTGCTGCCACCTTCCTTCCTTTTCTTATGAAGCTCTTGGAAGGTTTAAGAGCTGATCAAAGTGAAAAAAAAAATTAAAAAATGAAGGCACGTGGTTCTGCCCTGTTGCTTTGAAGCAGGAGTGTTCCTGCCTCTTTCCCCTCTGCCCCTTTTCCTGCTGTCACCTCCCTCTGTCCCAGAAAGGCCTCCGGCTTCTGCTGTGCTCCTGGCTGTCCTCCGGTTCCCCAAACCCAACTGGACGCACCTCTGCCTGGCTGGGAGTGCGGCTTGCCTGACCTCTGCCTCTGCAGCAGGGCCAGAGTAGAGTGAAGACGTAGTTTTTCTTTGACTCTTGGTGATGGGTTGATTATGCAGTTTAAAGCTCCTTCTATTTCTTCTCCTTGAAGCAGACACGAGCATTTTGCAAATGTTTTGAAGTGCCAGTGACAGCAGTACAATACTGCTACCGTTCTATTTAGTTGCTTACTCTACCTCTCCTGCCTCCCCCTCCCCTCAGCCTCCACTCCTCCCTGAACACCTGCCTTTTATCCAATTTAATTTTCACACCTCCTCCTGCTGCTGCTGTCCTTGCCAGTTATCTCTGTGGTTATGCAGTGAGTGTCTCTTTCCTTTATTGGAGCGATTGCCTTGAAGACTCCCATCCCATCCCGAACTGGCTTCCATGGGCCCAGCAGATCTGGTCCTAGAGTTGACTCTGCCGCAGCTTCCCTCTATCCCGGGGGAAAACACCTCGGATCCCCACAGTACTGAAGCATAAAGTTAACTTCAAATTTGTGCTGAAGTCATGTTGATTTCAATATAAACAAGTCCCTTCGTGAGTTTGGTCACCTGTGTGTTATCACCGCACCTGTACTGTGGAGAAAATGGCACGTTGCTCCTCTGCCTCTGCAGAATTGTCTGGTTGTTGCTGGCCAGTGTAGCTGCTGTTGGAAAGGCATCAGTCTGGGTGCTGATTACCCTGTTTGGGAAGGAGAAGAAACTTTATTGCTAAGACATTTTTAACAGCTCTCTTTGAAGCTTCAATTGTGAATGTGGGGAGAGTGGTTAGCATGGGTTTTCTTAGTGTGGCATAGCCACTTCCATTTCAGCCACGGTACCTCACAGTTCTCTCGGATATGTGCATCTCGTCTTGATGGCAGTGACCATCAAGTCAATAGTCACTTTAGTATGGTTTCATTCCTGAGACATCTGTCTGCTTTTAGGCAGGCTGCTCTGTGTTTATTCTCTTCCTTGCTCCTGCTAGCCCTGCAGAGACAGCACAGCAGCTGGAGAAGTCATCATCTGCTCTGGCTCGGGCATCACCAGAAGTGCTAATGAAGTCTCAGCTGAAGGGCCAGGCAATTGCACTTCTATATCCCCCAAACCAGAGCCAGATTCTCCTGGGCTCAGTGGCCTCACAGGACGCATTTGGTCTGTGTGATCTTTATGACTCATAATGACCAAAAATGAGAGGACCCAGCGTGAATCTTCAGCTCCCATCTGAGTTTGCAGGGTTGGCAGTTCAGAAGAGGAGAGAGTGAGAGCATGATGTGCTCTTAACGGAGAAATCTGGGCTCATTTGGTCAGAGTAACTAATGTGCCAACAGGGATGCTTGCTCTACCATTCCATTTTTCAGACTGCTGTTACTTTTTTAAACAGGGCTGGGAAGGCAGAGTCTGAATAGCAAGGCCCAGAAGGGCAGCGGGTTGTGCACAACAACCCGCACTTGAGGTGCTCAGAAATCCTCAACCAGAGGTTAATAACAGGGTGCTCCTCACTAGGTGAGAGACCTATTCCCTTTCAGTTTAGTGTCCAGTGCCACACTAGAGAGGATGCAGTAACTTGTCTAGGACTCTGCCTTGTCTCCACAGAGGGTTTTTCCAAGTCAGCTGGAACAAGGCTAGAAGAAATGGGAGGGAAATGTTGGCACTGCCCTGTGAAAACGTGCAGGACCTCATAGCCATTGGCCTCGAGGTACAGGTGTAGTACAGAAGAAGGAAAAAGACTCAAAGCATGACAGTTATGTCCATGTATCCCCTTTTAAAATGGATAACTGTATCCCCCAGGTATTTCTGTAAGTACTGTTTTTGCTCTGTGCATAATATTTAGCACTTGCATGAAATAATGTGATCTGGCCATCACTTGGACGTACCATTCTGGAGAGGACAGCAAGGATTTGTAATTTGCTGCTGCGGACAGAGTGGCATAGGGGGTGACACCTCCAGGGATGGAGAGGCACCCTGGGTGAGCATCCAGGACTGCTGTCTCTCCAGCCCGTTGTCACTGTTACTAGTAATCTCTGTCCTTGCCTTGCCTTGCCTCTACTGAGATCTGAGCTAGTGTGATTGCAGCAGGGCAGCTAGCACACATGTGCTGCATACTACCAGTAACGCCAGGATAGTTGCCTACTCAGCCGAAATCTCTGTGTGAATGTGTCTGCGGCCCCATGCTGATTTATTCAGTGAGGGATGCAGTCGGAGATGATTATGAGGGACCTTGATCAAAAAGACAGAGGTTATCCTAACTGGGAGGAAGAAAAGATGGCGCCTGCACAGCAGGACTGTCTGCAGCTGGTAACCTGCCTTACAGCTCCGGAGTGCCCTTTCTAACTGAGGAAGCGGGGAAGGGGGAAAATTGCCATCTTTTTTTGCTAGGATGAAAAGAAAGCGAAGTATGAACGGTCATAATTTAGTGGGCTCCTGGGTAAATTTGTATTTCATTCCGATTATTGAGTGCATTCCCTAATTGCAGCAATAAAAAGGAATAGTCCATCTTCTAAATGCAAACGGTAGTGCTGATTGTTATTTAATTAGTTGATTCCAGTGGTCGAGGGGTGAGCTTGGAATTACAATTGCAGCTTGTATTATTTCACCGAGATTGCCGAATTAATTAGGAGAACAATGGGATACTTCAGTGTTGACGTCTTAAGAACTTGTGACAATAACTTTTAAACTGAAGGAATAATAAAAGGCCATAATGGGTGGTTCTCCTGACACACAGAGCGCTGCAGAGAGACACGAGGGAACTGTAGTCCCCCCATCCCCTTTTTCCTCCTCCACTGCCCTTCCCTGTTGTAGAAGACAAGGTGTTTCCAGGGAACTTCCTAGCCTTGCTAAGGAGAGCATCGGAGTAGTGTCGTAGGAGAGAAGGAGCAGCTCTGCCACTCTGCAGCCATGCAGTTAGGTGTGCTCGGAATAGCAATAGCCACAGTGGGCTCAGCGTCAGGTGCCAGAGCAGAGCTCGCCGTTGGGATGACACGAGAGAGAGGAGTCTTACAGCATGGAGGGAGGATCAGTGTGCGTCTTGCTTGCCAGCATGCAATGCTCATCTTCACTTCGTCATGTTTTCCCTCTCCTCCCTGGATGTGTCGGACCTAGGGAAGGTCAGGCTCTGGGCAAGGACACCTAGTGTAGGACAGTGATGCTGCGATGGATGGTGCTGGTGCAGAAGGCGACCTGGTTGCTGTGTGACTTTGCCCTTCGTGGTGCCAGGGGGCACGAGGCTGCTGCAGGTCCTGTCTGCTGTGGACCGAACTGCCCTGGGCTCACTAGCTCACCCGCGGTTTGCCAGGCGTGCGGGAGGACCCTCTGAAACAGCGTGCAGCGGCATAGTGGTTGCGATACTTGTGTGGGGTGACTGTGTTAGCGTCTGAAGAGGTTCTCTAATGGGATCTGGAGACCAAACCCTACATGATAAGACAAGTTCACAAAAAAAATTCCTTTTGCTGCATTTGATGTGCAAGGTTTCCTCTATGATGAGCAGACAAAAATGTGTGGATGGATCATTCAGGCAAAACCATCAGGAAAGACAAGGTAATTTAAAGTCAAACTTGAGTTGCTGACGTGGGTTAATTCCTAAGTATTGTGGAAAAATAGCCTGTGGTATTCATTGTCACACAGTATAATTGAAGCTGAGAATAGATATTTATGTGGCTTATCAGACTTTTTACGGAGTTGTAAGTATAAAAGCATAAATGAATAGAAAGTTATAAATTCTTATGCTTCAGGATATGACCTAACTTCTGCTTAATGAGAGCTGAGCAGAAACTTAAACTCAGGACAAGCTGTCTCCCCTCTGCCTTTGCACTTTCTTCTCAAGCACTCAGTGCTGGCTGCTGTCAGGCCCTCACAGCCAGACCAGAGACCACTAGTGTGTCCCAAGGGAGGCTGGGTCCGTGTTGGGAAGTGTTATGTTCAGCTTAATGATCTGCTGGCCCTCCACCCCCGAAGGTGCTGCCTTTCAAGGCATCCTACTGTGATCGTTTTGTACAACTGAGGAAAAATCAGGAAAATCGCACACCCCATTCTCATTGCTGTACCGGTTAAGGATGGTTTGCATCCATGTCAGTGTATCAGTCAAGAAAATAAGGTCTTGCCCTCTCTCGCCATTATCCAGACACACTACCTGGGAATGCAGGCTTTTGGGAAAGCGCATTTCCCTTAGGGCTGCTAATGACCTGCAAAAAACTATTCCTGAAGTGAAAAACATAGAAGTCTTTAAAAACTGAGGCAATGTGCAAGTGTGTCCATGAAAGTGATGGGCAAGAGGCATTGAGGTTTCACTCTGAAAATGTTGGCTTTATTGTTTTTTCTCTCTTTTTTTTTGTTATTGAAAATGTGTTTCATATAATGGCCTTTTGGCTGGTTTATTGTGATGTGGCTTTTATTGTAGCTGACTGACTATTTGTGGGGATATTACAGCCTTGAAGTAGAAGAAAATACAAAACAGGTTTTCTCAAAATACATGGGGGGCTTTATTATGTTAAAGTAATAATCTTTCCTGACCGAACTTGGCTCCCTCTTTCATGGGTGCTCTGCAGAGAGTTGTTCCTTTCTTGGGTATGTCTTTGCATTGTCAGGATTAATTTTTCGGAGGGAGAAGTCTTTATAAGCTAAGTGTTATCCACTCCTTCCTTTTTAGAGTCATGAGGTAAGATATTTTTCTCTCTCTCTCTCCCCTGCAGAAATACCGTGGCTTGAATCTACTATGTTGCTCATTTTCTTCCCTTCCAGGGCCTGCTACCGACCACTCTGTTTTCGTCTCTCCTTTTATATGAGTTTTTTGTGTTGATCGGAAGTACTCTGAGGTAGGCTGCTTTGTGGGAATTTGTAGGGCCGTCTTAGATGGAGGGGAGCACCTGAAAGGCTAGGGTGCCTAGAGTAAAGCTGCTGGTATGGCTGCAGTGGTCCTGGGGCCACCTGCCCGGCTGTAGCAGCAGCGTCGGGGCTTTTGTGTCCCTCTCTGCTCCCTCAGGGCTGTCTGAGCCGACAGTGCATGGAGCTGGGAACCCCTCTGCCTGGTCTGTAGGTGCCAAGATGGGCAGCGCTGAACAGCGTGAGATGGAAAATGGTGTGAATGAATGATACGGTAAATATTCAGATGTTTATCAGGGTGCTCCTTCATAGGCGTTTGTGTTCATCTACTTAACATCAGGCAGAAACGTATCCCCTACTTTCACAACTGCCTGCCTTTCTTCCCCTCCTCTCTCCAGCTCCTGCACCCCTCTAGCCCTCTCTTTGGCATGGCTTAGCTCTCCTGCTCCTGGCTCATCCCAGGGGCTGTATTTCACCTGCTGGCAAGACCTCTTCACTCTGGCTGTGCTTCAGCCGAGATTTTAGCCAGGCATGAGTAACTGCCTGTAGCTCAGCGTAGCCAGGAGCTTAATGAAGGAGAGCTATGCCACAGCAGAGCCTGAGCTGCCGGGAAATGGGGCAGCGTGTGCAGCCCTGGCCCCAGAGGCTGCAGCCACAGCCAGGACATCCTCCCAGTATCCTTGCCCCGTGGCAGCAAGCATCCCCTGTGATAGGGGAGGAGGCTGGCTGCTTTTTGGGGTGTGGGAGCTAGGAGGAGGGGGTAATGTTGGGGGCAGGAATGGGCTGGAAATCTGCACGTGTCCCTGCAGGTTTCTTGGGAGGGCAGAGGAGTGGGAAGGGTGGCATGGAGTGGAAACTGTCCAAGAACTGGGTGGGTGGGTTTGGGCAGACCTGAACCTGTCAGGTCTGTCACTTTCTCAACGTCTTGGCAAGCTGCAAAATCTCCTGAGCCTAAACTGTGGTCCAGGGGCCAGGGAGAAAGTGTGTGCCCGTGTGTGTATATAGAGGGAGAAGGAGGTGGGCTGCCCTGAGTGGTTGGTGTGAGGGCATGGCAATGGGGAGCGCAAATGATGGAAAGAATACAATTTCCCTCATCCCCCTCTGGTTTTGATGTTAGAGTACTTCAAGCTCTGTTTGCTTGCATCAGAAGGAAGAAGCTTGTGGCAGTTTCTTCTCTTTACTCAAAATCGGTTTGAAGTACAGGGCAGAATAGTTTACGGTATCTTCTCTTTGTAGTCTGGCTTCCCCCATCTCCTGTCCCTTCTTCACTTCTCAGCCCGTTTTCTCCCCTTAGCTTCTACTTGTACCTGACAAGCAAATGTCTCCTCTCCCTCTCTGCAAGTACCTTTTCTTTCTTCATTCACTGATTTTTCTCTTCAGACTCCAGAACATCTCTAATCTCTCTTCCTGCACTGATAAGTAAAATGAGTTCTTCTTTTCCCCAGCCAGCAACAGCTCAACTTGGACAGGGCTGAAGGGCAGTTTTGCTCAGGCTGTGATTGACAGGGGATCTTTGGGATATTGTGGGCTGTGTTGATATATTTCCCTCTTTCCCCCTCCCTTCCTCAGAGAGTTTGCCACCTGCAGAAAAAAGGGCAACTGAGTTCTATTCCCAGAGTGCAAAGAGCGAGGGGAAGGAGACACCAACCTGACAGGGGCATGGGTGAGATCAGCCTTGCTGGGCATTGGTGGTCATGAGTCCATCAGCCAGGAGCTGGGGAGATAAAGAAACCTCAGGGGAGAGTGAGGTGGACTGGAGAGGTGAAGAAAAGAGAGCAGCAAGAAGGAGAAAAAAAGAAAAAAAAGGCACCCTGGAGATCTGGAAAAGAGCCAGAAAGAACAGTGTACAAAATACCAGGGAACTGACAGTTAATTTACAGCCTCCAGGAGAGGAAAGGGAAAAAGGAAAAAATGTCTTTGTTGCAAAGAAGCAAGTGATATGGAAGAGAGTTGATGGTGGTGTGGAAATATGTGGCACCTTCCCGACTCCTAGGCTTTCTCCTCTTTATGCTACAGTAGTCCTAGTCAAAGCGAATTGCATCTTTCTGAGCACCTGAGCGAAACCCTTGTCCAGGAGCTCTCCCCTGCCACCATGGGGAAGCTCTAGGTTAAACAAAGATAATGGAGGAAATACAAGAGCTGAAGCTGGACCCTGCACAGGAGGCTGTTCACAGTTCCAGTGCGAAGCTGGGAGTTGGGGTATCTGGTTTTGCTACAGATTGGATTTGAAGGGGTTCCTCCCCCCTCAGTGGGCACCTGCCCACTGAGATCAAAGTGCGGGGAAGTATGATGTCTTGTTTCTGTGCCTGCTTCTGGCCCTGAGAGGAACAGCACTTTGCTCTCTGATCTGGCTTCAAGCTTTGCCTGGTGCCATTTTTTCCTGCCGCCTTCCTGTACAACAGAGTTTCTGGATTTGCTGAGCCTTTGCCCAAATACACCCCAGGGTCTGTTCCTCAAGGAACCACTGGGAGTTGTGCTTGCTTGCCTCAGAGCTAAGGCTGACTCTTAACCTGTGCATCGAGTTCAGGAGTTGAGGGACAAAATGGATCTTCTTTATCCAGTGATAGAAAACCCTGCATTCTTCCTGAAGGTGGCAGGTGTCCCCAGAAGCAAGAATCCTAAAGACAAGATGTGCCGGAGGGGAAGAGGAGAGCAAGCTATAAGAAATGCTATTTCTTTGTTCTTTGAGTTGAGAGTTCCCTACAGCTCTAAGCTGGAGTTGTTGGGCTGAGCAAGTTGTGAGGCATATGGTGACACACCTCACTTCATGCTGGTCCCTGCTGTTCCTACCAGGAAAGCATTGCTGGCAATTATGAACAACTGCTCCAGCACTGCCTGCCTCTCAAAAGGCTTCCTGGCAGCTGGATCCCTGTGGTCTCTGCTGCAGGACCAGTGCTCCCTGCTGGAGCGGCACCTGTTCCAGCCTTCCTCTTCCCAGGACCGGCTGCAGAGTTTGCCTGCACAGAATCGCTTCCCGCCTCCTTAGCTCCCCATCTCCCAGCTCTCTGGGACCACCGGCTGCTGGTCTGTTGATGTCAACTTATATGACCCTTCAAAGCCAGCATGTTCCCCTTCATTGTAATTGCTGTTTGCTGAATAATTTACAGATTCCGTGTTTTCGGCTTAGGTGCGGTGTCCTTTCCTGGGAGAATCCCCATTTAGGTTAATGGGGTGCGTTAAACTGGGTGAAACCGTGGTACTAGGGAGAGACTGGGATGCAGTGGAGATTCAGCTTGCTTAGTGCTAGAATTTGGGAGTTTGAGAGTAGCACAGAGGACGTGTCCAGGTAGTTCGTTCGCTAGCTGATGAGCCACTGTCTCCTTTGACAGGAATATAGATGCAATGGTTCTTTTTCACTCTGTCTGAAATAGCTTTGTAATAACAGTAGGAGTTGGAGAGGCATTTTTATTGATTAAACAATTGAGGCTATTTGTCTTTACAAAACCAAAAATATAGAGGTGTCTTTTGCTTCCTACGTATACATTGTACACATTTATTATATGCAGCAGTCTCTGTAATCAACTGATGTTTATGATGGACTGGTTTATAACACTGGGTTGAGGTGGTATAATGTGAACTGAAGTGCAAAGGAAACCTGATGTAAATATGCTGAATAATAAGGACTGGAGTCGAGGCAGCCTGTGAAGACAGGGCGGGAGGGAGGCCAGGTGCTGGCTTCTGGCAGGAGATGTGTGATGTGAGCGAAGAATTACTTTTGAAATGTCTGCTCCTATGCTCTCTCCCAGCAATGCACCAGTGATTTCTAAGACATTGCTTTGATCAACCACCATTTCATCTATTGGAAAATTTGTAGCTGCATCTGTTTCTTGACCCTTTCTGCCAATGGTACTGCATGATTGCAGAGTGTCGGTGTTTCTCTGAGGCTAAGGCAGGAGACATCTGTGGTGCGTGTATGTGTGCAGAGGAGGAGCATCTCTGATGCATACAGCTTAGGCTGCTCTGCCTTTGGCACACAGCTCCTCTTGTTTTGTAGCTTTTTCTGCCCTCCCCTTGTTTGGCTTTATCAGTTTCTAGGTGGTACCTGTGATGAGCCAGTCCCAGAGCATTGATACAGGTCTCATCTTTTTATTTGTGTGCTTGTACTAGCTCATACGTAACTGAGTGCTTGGGAATTATCTCTGCATTTACTCTTACAGATTTTTTTTTCTCTTTTTTTTTTAGTTTCTTTTCTTCCCTTCTCCAAGTGGGCACATGAGCATTTCTCTGCAAACAGGAACGTGTGTGTGATGGAGCTTGGATGCCTTTAGGCATGTATGGACTTTCTGAGGTCATCCACTGAATACGGTTTGTGTAACCTTTCCCTGCAGTCAGATATGAGAACTCTCTCGGCTGTGTGTCTGACTTTGCCCCCTAGCTTTGGGCTGGCAAAAGGGGCTTATTCTGGCAGACCTGCATTGCATTGGCAATAGCAAGTGTCCTTCAGGGGACTGTGTTTCTTCTTTGTTTCACCCTTGCAAGCTCCCTTACCTGCCTCCCCAGGCAAGGATGTGCAGTCCAGGGAGGGACCTGAGCCTTACCAGGAGTGAGGGAGTGGTTTGTCCAGATAGAAGTGAAGCAGCTTGAATTTGACTGAATTATTAAGTGATCATTTAAGTTTCAACACTTGATGCTGGGTTGTTTGTGCCAGTTCTTTAGGGCTTCTTTAGGAAGCTGTGGCATACAGATTGGAGAGAAACCAGTTCAGCATGAAATGCCTTTGTAGGTGTGTTTGTTTATACGGTATCTTAAGTGCACAATATGTCTGTGTATGCCACAGCCACCTTCATCTTGAAGAAGTGGAGGGCTTGGCTGAAAACACTGTGTGTGTGGCATATATGTACGCGTTGCTCTGTTCTCTCTGTGTGATGTGTTGAAGGAAAATTGGATGTAAGCCTGGACAGGGACCTTATGAGACATGCAGTCCCTGTAATCACAGGTACCTGCCTTGGTAAAGCTTAGCAAGCACCATCTGAAAACTACTATTGTTTTTTCCCCCTTGCTAGTTTTTGGGAAGGCTATGCTAGATCCTTGCTGCTCCAATGGATGGGAATGCCTTCAGAGCGCCAGCCTAAATTAATTCAGAACTTGCTTAGCCCCATTAGTTTTTGTGTCATTATTATCCTTGGACATAAATAGTCATATAGAGGAGTTGTCCACTGAACTAATCTTCATCTGTAATTGTGCAGTAACGTGTGCATCACAGTAGCATGTGAATGCAAGCTTGCTTGGGTTGGGTTTTGCTAGAAAGTCCCTTTCAGCATGAAGTAAAAAAGGTGCCCTTGCCACTGCAGCTTTGCAGGGGATGATTTACATTTCCACAGAGCCCCCCCTTCAGAAGAACTTGTCAGACTTTCCCAAGTTAAAATGACAATGAAGAAAAACAAATATAATTGATAAGAAGGAGGTATCTTGTGAAAAATGTTCTTTAATGGAAAACGTCTTTTTTGATGTGACAAGCTTGTGTGTGTGTGTGTGAAGTAACATCACAGCTTTGATTTTGGCATGGTTTAAAAACAATCGACTTTGTCATGTCCTAGAAGTGAGGAAAGGAAATGGTACTAGTAGAAAGAAGCATGTCTGCTGCTTTGGATGGAAATTGTCTGACCTCTGTCAGAGGGCCAGAGGAGGGACACTCAGTCATGCACTTCATGCACCTGGCTGCAGCTTTTAGACTGAGGCCTAAAAAAAGATGGCTGGAAAAATGTCATCTTCCCATATCTGATATTTGAGAATCTTTTTTATTTGAATGCTTTCAGAAAACGTCTTCAGCAAGCAACAGTGCGGTCCAGCCCTCAGGGCATGGCAAAGGGTGGCCAGAGTGACCCCGTGTCCTGACTGTGCTACGTTCAGCACGGAGACAGCACGGCTCTGATGGTTTAGGGTTTTTTTTGATGTCATGGTTGTATGGGGATTTTTATGTAGTTATTTTAACTGTGTATGATTAATGCCAGTATAGGCATTTGCTCAGTAATGGGTGAAAAGTGTCCCTTGCCACAACAACATTGTGAGTACTTTTGTCCCTCAGCTTCTTCTGAGCTGAGCCAGTCCTCGCACTGTTTTCCCATCTCTTGTATTCATTTAGTGAGGCACAGAAAAAATAGGATGGTTTAAGCGGCATAGGTGTGTGTGAGGTCGAGGGCCAGCTATAGAAATCAGCTGGTGGAGGGCTGTGCAGGGGTACCAGCAGCCACTTTGTGTGGAGGGGAGAGACAGAAACTGCCATTTGGCTTTATGTGGCTGCTTACAGAGATTAGGGCGCTGTCTGCCTCCTTCCTGCAATGGTTTAGGGTTCACAGAGTCATCTTTATTTTGCTACGGTGTCCCTTGATTCTACAATTGCTGTGTCTGCCTTAATTGGGTACTGCAACAGTTATACATGTTAAAATAAATGAACTTTTTACTGCAAAAGGGGAAAAGAAGAAAGACAGATGATCCCTCAGTAACAGCTGTTTGGAGAAAGAATCCCACAGAAGCTGCTTCCTTCACTAATTAGAAATCTGCTTTCCTTTAGGAAGGATAACGTCTACATTCTTGACTTCTGTTCTTGCTTCTAATTACTTCTTGGAGAAGTGAATAAAGACACTGTTTCATATGTTTTACTTAGAGTTGCTGAGGCAGAGAATGTTGGGTGGAAATGTCTTCTGGAGATGGGAAGGAAGAAAAAAAGAGAAAGAAATAAAGATGTCAGATGGTGCTTTGAATTTCAGAAAAGGGGGTTGGTTTTTATTCCAGCAAGAGCTGCATGAGTACTGGATTAGAAGCAGTGGTAGAGCCGATACGTGGCATCTTCTGGGTCTCTGGGGAGAGGATGCCGTTCCTTAGAGAGGACAAATCTGTGACGAACTGGGACTCGGGGATGATCACATTGAGAGACTGCGGACAGCCACATGGGTCTGCTGTAAAGCCAGACAGCAAACTGTTCCCTCTCCCCTGCAAAATACAGCTTCCCTGCACAGCTGCTTCTCTGCGTAATTTAAGTGAAAAAGGGTGGTGGTTGGTGCAGTAGCTACGTCCAGCCAGGGAGGAATGAGTGATGCTGGGCAGAGGAGCCTGTTGCTGTCAGAAGGGATGCAGGACAGAGATTTAAGGAAGAGCGAGCAAATGTCGAACCTTTCTATGCATGAAGTTGGGTTTAGGTTTACAGAGGTGTTGCTGAAATCAGGAAATTGCAAGGAGGTTTAGCACCGTGGCTGAAAGGAGCCTGTTGCAGGCTGTGGTGGGTGGCAGTGAAGCGAAGGTGCAGCAGTTCTGCAAAACAGCCGCTGTGGGAGGGGAGGAAGGTGAATCACCGGGAAGGCACCAGAACCTGCGTGGCAGCGTGCTGCTGCTTCGCCTCGGATCTCAGCCTCCTCCCGTGGAGCTCAAGGTTTGTTTCCCAGAAAGGAAACAAATGGAAATAAGCCCAGATACCTCCATACCTAATGTCATTGCTTACAGTGGGAGCTAACTGTATAAACCCCTTTGGGGTTCTGGCTTAGCGATTACAGTACAGAGGGGCTCCACAAGTGCTGTTTGATATCTGGTGAATCGAGCAAATTCTTGTCAGAAGTTTCCAGTAAATTCGTCATAAATCAAATGCTTAGATAAATGGAACGTTAAAGCTAAAACTCTAGAAAAGAGTAAATGTGCTAGTTTGACATCTTATAAAAAACATGCTTTGATTGTTTTCCATTAAGAAATAATTTTGGTTTGAAATGTGTTTCATCTGTTTATTAAGGTTATAAATATTGGAATCGGAACAAAGCATTTTATTCAACCTGAAACAAACAGTTCTGTGTTTTCCCCAATAGCTGGTGAGCAGTGTGTGAGGTGCAGAGTGTCTCCTGTGGGCTGGAGGGGCTCCGTGGGAGAGACTGCTTGTGCTGCTCTCCGCTCCAAAAGGCACGCAGGGGTTTGTTGGTGTGCAATGGTGGCGATTTGAGCAAAGCCTCTCTCTACCTCCGCTGAACTTTTTTAAGCCTTGAGCAGGTGTTAGGTTGCAATCCAGTAATTCAATTGCTCTGGGCAATAAATTTCAAGGTAAGTGTTGGAAGCTCCATCACTTGAAGTACCAATGTTTTTCTATTTTCTCCCCGTCTTCTAGGTAGTATCATCAGCAATGGAAGTAATGAAGCCTGGTTTCCTATGGATTTCTTTCTTATGGTTGGATTCTTTGATAACTAAACAAGTGTGAGCTTTGACTGAATGCCCCGGCCATAGAAAAAACTTCAGAAAAGCTGTATTGTGTGTAAATTCCTTAATAAGAAGTGAGCTTGCATTGCATCCTGCCTGTCCGTGAGAATGCTGAGACTGGCTATTGTCTCTGTTAGCTCTTTTTGTGAAACTCGAAGTATTTGAGGGAGCTGGCTCTGTCAGATGCGGCTGCAGGTGGCTAGTGGGTTCATTTATGGTTGTGGGAGGCTGACAGACAGCTGCTCAGGGGAGCTTGTTTCCATGGGAAAGCAGCTTAGAAATATAGGTGGGTAAAGAACAATTTGGAAGACGTACCTTTGCTATGATCCTAGTGGAGTCAGTGACACCGTTTCTGGACTCTGAGAGGAGGAAGGAGCATTTTTTCCCCTTGGGAGTTGGTTTCTTCCAGGAGTGTGTGAATAAACATGCCCATTAATGCAGTGGCAATCAGGACTTGGTGTGCAGGGTGGGTGAGCATGGTACTTGAATTAAAACTGCTGGTTAACCATGACCAGTGGGTAGGATTTAAATGTGTTGGTTCTTGTGTTGGGCAAGTACCATATCCGCAGTTACCAGAGGGTTAGTTAAATGGCATGCGGTATATTAAAAAATGATCCATTTCTCCACTGTAGACACAATCTTCCTAAAATCACTTTACCTTTTCAGTGTTAGTCATTTTCAGGAGTGTGCTTAAACAAAAGCAGTAATGAAAAGTGTATGTGTGTCTGGGCAATAAGAAGGAAGAGGAGTGAAATATGTATTTCATCTCTTGCCTAGGAGCCATACAGACGAGTTCCCATCTGCGGAACCTGCGGTTTGCCAGATGAATTCCCCCGGCTCTAAAGCTGATGGGATGGTGCTGGCGTTCTCCACCTTTGATGTTTCGCATCCAACGCAGAAGTAAAAATCAGGGAGCAAAATCAGTATGGGAGAGCAGGGTGACAAATCTCTCTGTACAAATAACAAGCGATAAGCTGATAACTGGTAGCAGAGGTACACAATTAACACAATTGGTTAAATTAACTGATGGCAGAGATCTCCTTCATGTGGAGGTTTGCCACAAGTCTTTATGACCTTTCCGAAGGTTTGCAGGGAATAGCTGTGGAGGATAGACATCTTCAGAAATTAGCAGTGACTTTCAAGCAGAATAGATGATTAATGAGAATGTATTGTTCTTGATGGACAAATGAAGCACCTCCAGTTTTCTTGTGAGTGATGTTCAGCTTTCTTTTCTCCAGTAAATGATTCAGCTGCTCAAACTTTTCTGAGAACAATTAGAGGTAAAGAGAGGGGAGAGAAGGGAAGAACTGGCCTCTCTCAGCTTGATTTATGATCTAACTCTTTTGTAACAAGATTTCCAGTGTTGTAAAATATTAAATACATCCTTATATTCAATATCACATTTTGATACATTTCATGCCTCATTTGCTACTGGAGTCAAGGACAACTTCACATTTTTCATGGCACAAGGCCCAGATTTGTCTATTTATTTATTTTTAATCACTACATTTTTCTTTTTTTACCTGTATCAATTTGGATTAAATCTTGGCAACCATAGCAACCTATTCCACTGGGTGGTTTCAGGTCTCCAGCACGTGGGAACTTTTTGGCTTGGCTTATCCCCCATGGGCTGCTGTGCAGTAACAATCTATAGAGGATCATGGTTAGTAGGGAATGGGTGAGATATGGTTTTGTGCTGATGTTAGACTGAGGCAGGCAGCTCTGTCTGTCACCGGCTGTGCCACTTTTAAACAAAAGGCTATTTTGTTTAACAGCTCACGTGATATAATGAGGGGGATTAAGTGGAATTTGCTGCCACAGTTAAAGGAAGATGCACATAACTCCTGTTAATTAGAAAGGGCTCTGTATTTGTCTTTGCCTTGATCTGTGTGGGAGTTTTTTGATTATTGCTTCTCACATTGGGGAACAACAGCTGAATCCTGTTGCCTTCTGTATCGAGTCACCAGTACACAGTGGCTTTGCTTTTGCAGGTAGGGATGGCAGCTTGGGATGCAGCAGAGCCAGTGCTGCACCTTTGTAATCGGAACATGGGCTCCATCCTATTTCAGCTGTTGGACCTTGGGTGCATCCTTTTAAATTCCCATGTTAAGCCAAGGAGTTTCTGTGGGACTACTTTAACAGCAGGGCTCTGTGGAGGCTGAGTGGTGACATGTCTGTGTTGGTTAGGGGTTAGATTTTTGGGGGGAGAGGTCAATTCTCATACATACACCTTGCCCTGGATCCATTCCACTTAACCTTCACTGACGAGTCTCATCTCCTTCTTAAGTTGGCGTAGAGGAATTAGACTGTGTTCCCTTTGGAGGTGATATCTCAGATGTGAGTCATCCTCCTGGGCTCAGGGTGTCTGACTTTCTCTTTACAAAATCCTATTTTTTCTTCCTACTGGCAAGGTGACTCCAGTTTTTTTGTCTAAGAAAGTACAGTAAGAGCCATTTGTAAGTAACTGGAGCTCAAGAAGCTCTGCCTAGAAATAAGACAGACGTTTTTGAACAGTGAGAGTAATTAGAAACCGTAATACCTCCCCTAAGGCTTGTGGTCAATTATCCATGAATGGCAACTTTACATTGCGATTGGATGCTTTTCCTGAAAGACGTGCTTTAGTTGAAATTGGAATGAGCTCAAGAAGGCCCATGGCTTGTTGTTTTGGAAGGGGGCCTGGACAACCACAGGGGTCCTTACTGATCTGTAAGTGGGAGCTGGTTTAGGAAAAGAGTCCAGTGTTCACATATTTTTTCAACAAGCTCTTTTGAACCGCTCCAGGTTTGCCACTGGCGCCGAGTTCATGACAGAATGGCCACGAGACTTGGAAGAGTTTGGCTGGATGGAAAATTTTACAGCTAACCTATTGGTGGTGTTGCCCTTCCAGTTCTCAAGAGCGCACATCTTCTTTCAGAAGTGGTCAGCACCCAGAAACTAAATTCTTTCAAGTTTAAGTGGTAACATCTCCTCATGGGCAAGCAGTTAGTGCCTTTAGGGACAGGTTGTCACCAAGGCATGGTGCCCTAAATGAGTGACATCGAACCTTTGGTCCATTGGCAAAGGAGTCTGTGAAAGATGAGAGTTTCACAAATGACAAACAGACAGATTTTCTCCTCAGGAGAGCTTGTGTTGGTACTGGAGAACTTCTAAGACTTCGGATCAAAAAAGCTTCAAAACCCTTCTTTTTAAATGAAAGTATCAGTAGGAGTCAGGGGCCTTATTAGTTTAGGGGCTCTTAAAAATCTACTAGGTGCTTATCTGCCTCTTTTGGTGGCCAATATCCTTTGAAAATCTGTCCCAAAGTACTTGAATCACTCCTGAAAATGGAACTTACACTTCTAAATTACCTGTTTGCCTGAAAACACTATCCATAACATTGCCTTTTTCTGATAGCCACATCAATTAAAAGCCTTTCTGCATCTTGCTGTCAGCAGGCCCTTGTGTATGGTAGGGAGTGCAGGAGTTTCACCCAGGCTGCTTTTTACGATCCCCATGCTTTGCAAATGAAACAAAATTTAGTGAGGGAACCTGTCTTTGTTCCCCTCCTTCCCATACAGCAAACTAATTGAAAACAACATGAATGTTAATGATGCATTTCGCATTTGGAAGTTAGAGGGGTGATTAATACATTGTACGTTGTGTATTAACACCTTCTCAGGGGCATAATGAAGACAAAATATATGCTCTGAGATGAGGTTGTTTATTTTGCAGTGTGTTTCCCGTGTTCCACCATCCCTTTTCACAGTGAAATACAAGCTTTCCAATCCAGAGGGTTTTGTTTCAAAGCATAATTTTAAATCAATCAATAAACTTTTATGTCTTAATCCTTTTTTCCTTCCACTTTTGGTTGGATAGCTGAAACAAAATGCACAAAGTGAATGGAGATGTGAGGAAGGCAGAAAGAGAAAAGAAAACCTAAGAGGATGATGCACAAGGCCAGTGATGTGACAAGGTTCCTGAAGCTGTCTCCTCTTGATGTTGGTAGAAATGATCTGGTATTGGAGAGAAGGCTAAGAAAAGGTAACCTGTTAGACTCCAGGGAAAGCTTTTTCCCCTCCTCTGCTCCTTGACCGGTGGCCACCTCCAGAATCCTTGTAATGCTTTTTTTAATTATTGTGATAAATCGCTCCTGTGAAGTCTCTGGCGTGGCTGGAGGCTGAAGTTTTTGATTAATCTGTAAGGCAGTTGGGTGCACCGAGTGCATCCATGGGACAAGCAGAGATCAGTCTCCTCTGTCCCCGGTTGGTACTGGAATGGCAACTGCTGTCTTAGCTGGGCTGCTGTGACCCGTGACTTCTGGAGCACCTGTACACATCCCTCCTTCTGCATGCCCGTCTACCCTTCAAAGGCATGGCTCCTTCCAGAGTTAAGCTGGGACTCGAGCACTGGTGTGGCCCCAGCCTTCCGACTGTCCCAGCTTCTTGCCTGTGCCACATTTCGAAACCTCTTGGCTTCCAGGAGGGCTTTAAACAGGGCAGGGCTTCCTCTGCGGCACTGATCGCAGGCCAGGTAACCTGTCTTTGGCACAGTAATGACCAGCGTCAGTGCAGCTGGCACTCAGCGCTTGACTTAAAATCGACTTGCAGCCTTGGCAGAGGTTTCAGCTGAGCTGTGGACGAGCAGCAATATCTGCTCACTCTGCAACTTTGCGTTCTAGAAGAGTTCAAAAGTTACCAGGTTTTCTGATTCTGTTGCAGATACTTGAAGGGGCTTGTAATTTTGCAAGGAATTTGCAGTTCCTATTGTCCCGCATCTTCCATGCAGCTTGTGCTTTCCTTTTCTAAACCAGAATAAGTCTCTTGTTTGTGAAACAAACCTTAGGCACAACAAGCATGGTGAGAAACCAGAAGGAAGTTAAGAATGCCAGATATATTGGTGTTCATGTGTTATTTCATACGATAATATGGGTTTGGGGGATTGTTACTTTTAGTGTGATTTTGTGTAGTGATGTTGGAATTGTCTGCTCTGCTTGTGGTTTGGGCTGGGGTCATTTATGATGGAAAGGCATGTGATTTTTTTATAATAATGTGTCTAGTTCAGTGCCTAGATGCACTCACATGGAAGCGTGGCATCCCTTGAACTTCTCATAAATCTGCAAGGTCAGTGAAGCTGTAACCTGAGAAAGCGTCTTAAGCCCTTCAGGTGGGAAGACAGGAGACTGGTGTTGCATGGCTTGAGTATCGGACGGTGCAAGAGAAGTCAGCGGGTCCGCAACCACACGATGGATGAAAACCTCAGCACTGGTTAGCAGCTGAAGCTGTGTCTGAAATCTCTGAGCCCTTCTGGCTAGCCCAGGGAGCAAAGCCTCACAACTCACGCAGATCACTCCAGCTACTGTCTCTAAGCAGGCATGCTCTTTACCTCTTCTCATTGTCTCGTGGACGTCCTGAGGACCGCGAAAGGCGATGAGCGCCTGCATCTTTGCATCCCTCAGACCGCTCACAGTAAGAAGCTCTGGGAAATGACTATTTATTTAGCGTGATACGGCCCTTATACTGCAATATTGTTGTCGTGGGTGGAAGCATGTGGTGGTGGCTGATTATGTAACTCGCTCCAGGAAGAGAAGGAGATCACGCGAGCTATAACACGTCTATAATTAAGTACAATGAATGGCTAAAAAACAACAAACACTTTTAAATGCCGTTCTTGGCCACAACTGAATTATTTTTCTCCTTTGGCAAAGTCATTAAAGGGGAAGGCGGGGGGGCGGGGAGGAAACGTGTATGTATCAATCCTCTCTCTGTGTTTGAAACCTTGTTTTATTATTTTTTGATGAATGAAAATTAAAGTCTGAGAATGGGTAGAAAGTCCCAGTGAGAATGGCTGAGTTCCTCTAGGCTGTAGGCAGCCTCTTATTAATGGCACCTGGCACTGCTATTCCCACTGGTTTGGCGATGAAGAACCCCCCCCCAAAAGTGGGGTGGGGGTAAGAATCAATCCATAGTAATTACTGCTTTGCAAGTTCACTATTTATTGACTTTCTGCATGGTCATGAATGGAAATGTGCTTTATTTATTAAAACACATAAAATGCCTTTTTTCTTCAGAACTCGACATATTTTTCCTGTTCTTGCTACCCCCTAACCCTTTTAATCTGCCATTAAGCCATGTGTTTGCATGAAACCAGCTCCATCTCTCTGTTTTGTCTGAAATGATAGTAGGCTCAAATTGAGGCCCTTGAGCTTCTTGATGGCACGTTCTACGTGACTTTCTTGGCTGTCTCCCTGCCTTGGGAGCAGTATCCTGTGGCTGTGTATATGATCTTAACCTACTGTGGCTTGGCTGTATCGTAAACGGCTTCCTTGTTTGGGTCTAATTAATTTTCCATTAGTAAAGCAGCCCAAAAGATGCAGCTACGGATTTCAGTAGTCCCATATAGAAAGATCTGAAATTTAGAGCGATGGTACCAGGAAAAACCATGTCATCTTTCAGGATTGTGTAATAGAACAATTTTATCCTTCTTCTGTAATTTCCAGGCCAGCTGTGGTAGGACGCAAGATTTACTGCTGCTCTTCTCTGGCAGGCAGGGTTGTTCCTCTGACCTTCTGCTCTAGCAGACATTCGAACCTGGACATAAATCTGGGGCTATTGCTTCTTCCAGTCATCTTGGTGATCTCACTGCTGCCTTGTGCTCGCTGTTGCATATCTGTCTGTCTGCCTGCCTCTCCTCTTGTGCTCAGATCCCAATTTTGGGGGGGTCATGGGGCTGTGTCCTTGTTTATCTGCAGCTTGCAGGGTGCTGGAGAGACACATGAGGGGAAGGGTTACACTTGCACAGTTTGGGCAGCTTATCTTGTGTGTAACCTGATGTGGCCTGGAGCAAGACTTGCTGGATCTGGGAACTTGGACAAGGGGTATCTAGCTGGGGCTGGGTTACAGTGGGCTGGAAAAAGATGCAAGAAACTCCAGGACGTGGTGAAGGAGCTGCCAGGGCTTGGGTACTATCTATATCCTTGAAGTTAATGATTATTTCCTATAAGGGAAACCATTTTAAAGGAGGAGATGAAAGGTCCTGAATTGCCTAGCTGCTCATGGTTGAAGATTTCCCAACCCTCTTTCTTTGGCACAGTTGTTGGCCATCCTTCTCTGCTCTGGAAATGTCTCTATTGTGCTGGCCTGATTGCCAGCTCTCAAAAGCCCGTGAGGAGTGCTGATGGCATTGCTCAGTGATCTTGAGATCAGATGGGATGATCTGATGACTGCATCAGCAGTTCAAGTGTGCTGGAATGGTCAGGCAGAAGCCATAAGTGACCACTCTTAAAAAACTGTGCACGTATGGAAGTTTCTCTTTCACACCTTGATGCAGCAGCGTGGAGTAAATCCAAACTGTCATAATCCATAAGCGTGAGTCCTCATGTACAACCTCTTTAGCAGACTGCAAGAGCTGCTTCCAGAACAGTAACTCAGGTAATAAGGAGTCCCTAGGTTCAGCTTACTAATAGCTTGTAATGACTCCCAGGGAGTGATTTCAGCCTCCGTCATCCTCCTAGCCGTACCCACTTTCTACACTAGTGTCCGTAAGGCACCACACTGGTGTCATAAGCGATCTTGTGTCTTGCTGAAAAGCTGGATGCAGTGGTGTTGGTGGGGAGCAAAGGTACAAATCAGGGCGGGGGCGGAGCGTTTGGGAGATGGAGAAGTGTGTGGGTTTTGTCATGGAGTTGGGCACAGCGTGTGGGAAACAGCACGGAGGCAAGGAGGAGGCAAAGGGGACTGGGCTGGCTGACTGAGCAGGTAAGGGCACAGACCTGAATGTCATTTTAGAGACCTTGATCTAAAAACTCCGACTCAGAGACTGTTAAGACTAGGACGAAGGCTCAGATCAATAGGCTTTGAATGAATTCCTATAAAAAGGAAGAATTTGGTTTTGACTTTGTAGGCATACTGCAGGAGAATCTAATCCATTGTCCCCAAAGGAGTCGTTCCAGCCCTCCTCTCATCAAGATACGCAGGGATTTTAAAACCTGCCAGGTTTTAGTGGGGTTGGAAAAGAAAAGAAAGTGGGGGAGAGGCGGAAATTAAACCACAAATGTTCACAATAAAATGGTGATAGAAATGGAGGTGGACAGGGAAGAAGAGAGCATCTGATTTTAGTCTCAGGAGACCAGTAACTTCCCAGGGCGTTTTTGGCTGTTCTCAAGTCTTTTGCCTGTGTGCTGCAAAGGCCTGTGCAGGCTGAAGTCAATCCAGTGTTGGGATTTTGGCATATTTTGGTGTCAAGCCCTGTGATTCCCACCCAGGCAAATGCTTGGATGCCCCCCACCTTTTGGAATAAGAGTTGTCCAAGCCTAAAAACCAGGCATGGAAGTGAGCTTCCTGATGTCGAGTGCCTGCCCAAATGTTTTGCTGGAGCAGGGTCAGTGTGCCTTGCCTGTTGTCGAATCAGGCTTCTACAAGCTTATGTTCTGCAAACAAATAGGTTTTCCGCCTTGAAGCTGTGCTCTGTGTGTGTATATATATGAGAAGCTTACTTTCTTTTTGATAGTGATATTTCATTTTTCTGCGGTGCTTCTCAGCTCTAGGTCCCAAATCTCCTTACAAAGAGAGGTATGACCTTGTCAGCATGTGCATACGTTGCTGTGCACTCTGAGAAGGAGTTGAAGGCATCTTTTCTCCATGTAGCTGGTAAGAAGTCATTACAAGCAACCTTTGAATCCAGGCTGGGACTTCCAGGCAAGTGTATGGTGTAACTGAAATGGTGTTTTTGAAGCTCATTTGAATAGAACCATGCAGTACCAAGGCAAGAAGACCTAGTAGAGAACACTTCCAGTTTTACAGAGGGGGAAACAGTGGGAAGAAGAGACAGTGAGTTATTTAAGGATAGGGAACAGGGCAGTTGCAGAGCTAAAAATGGATTTCTGGAGTCCCAATTCAATAGACCAAACTATCACGCTGTGTGTGTTATCTTTTACAGGCTCACTAGCAGGCATAAACATGTACCCACCCACACAGTTTTAATCTCAGTTGCTGTGTCAGACATTGCTGATGGGTGAACCCTGAAAACTCCATGAGGCAATTTTAGAGGCATTGCCAAATTTTCCCTGGCTGTTAGTCTAAGAACGTCCGCCCCTTGGGTCTACCAAACTGAGCTGGGAACCCTTGGAGAAGCATCTGTTATTTCTAGGGGTGGATTTCCTGGGAAGTGGATTCCCCTGCAGACTGACTGTTGAGCTATGATTTTGCCCCTTCCTGTCCCATACAGAGCCAAAAATGGGAATGAAACCATGAAACTCATGCCTCTTCCCCATGAGCATGCAAAAATCTGGGTCACATTTTGATGGGGCATCTAGAGCACACACATGAGACTAGATCCATTTTGTACTTACCCAAACCTGCCTTGTTGGCAGGTGGATCAGGTACTGGCAAACCCAAATCATGTCTGAATACACTGACAGTGCTTTGATTTTTTTTTTTTTTTTCTCTTGGACCTCCTGGACTCCTACAGTGTCCAGATACTGGGAGGTCCAAAACTGAAAGAAGTTTGCTAGCTACTTTTAATGAAAACTTGTCTGTAGTGTTTTTTTGTTTGTTTTAATGGGAGGATGGGATGTTTCAGGGCTTGCAGTGTTATCCAGTGATCTCAGTTCAATGTCCTGTCAACTATGGGCTCCCTTTGTGATTCTGGACAAATTGTTTTATCTCTTTGAGTCTCGGTTTTCCCTTCTGTGAAGTGAGGATGGATGATTGTACTGAGGGGTTGTGAGGAGAAGCAGTACGTGAAGCAGGGCTGAGAAGGGGACCTTGCATCTGTCGTCTTCTGACTCTTACTGGTGGCAAGTATCGGGTTTATTTGGACATGGCTACTACATGGCTTTAGAGAGGGCTACTTAGACTCCTCTCTAAACCCCAGCAAATCTGCTGTGGGATAGCACACTGCTTGACAGCTGTTACCGCCGAGCTTTGATACTCTATTTACACATGACAGAAATGAATTGTAGACACAGCGGATGACTAAACAGATTAGTTACCACGTCGTTAATTACCTTCATCCCAGCACTGTTCTGGACAATGCTCTGAGGCAGAACAGTGACCTGACGATACCAGTGTTGTGTCGCCTGTGCTGAGCTGTCAGTGGGAGAATTATTAGAATTGCTTGAACTGGTAAATCACTGGTGACTGCTTTTGTTTGGTGTGAGAGAGACTGTCTCTATAGAAGAAAGTTGCCTCACGTAACCCATTTGGTTGTGTTTACAGTGAACTATTGGAGTGACTTTGACATGTCCTGTCCCACTGTGGAGGGGAATAGGAATAGCTGAGCTGACTGCACCACAGAACAAAAAGCCCTGCGAAATTCAGTGGAGATGAGGATGTTGTTAAAAGATGTTATCTTCTCATTTTACTAAACATTAGTCTTTTCTGAGGGCACTGGCTAAAATCTTAACGTGTGAAATGTTAATGGCAGCATCTTCCAGTGAGCACAGCACTGCATTATGAGGACTGGGCTCTATTTCATGTTCCCCTCCTGACTTTGCTTTGCTGTGCAGAGCAGGGTTTGTCTTGGTTTGCATGACAGGAGTAGAGTATTTGGGGACAAGGATTTTCTCTGGAGCCTGGAGGATTTCGCTTGGAGTGCTGCTGTAGTTCAAATAAACGAGAAAGTCCAGCTAGGCAGAGGATCAGGGTGTGGGTTTACTGGGGTTGGAGGAAGGGAAACACATACCAAATGCAGCTGGAAAAATGCTGCTCCAGGTTTCCAGCCTCTGGGTTATTCCTGGCCAGAGCTAATGATGATATATGACTCTTACAGAACTTTTCATCCTGAGACCTCAAAGCCCTTCACTGAAGAGGTCTGCAACATTATTCTCACTAGGTACAGGTGGTAAAATTAATGCATTAAGAGAGAAAGTAGTTTAGCCAAGCAGCAGAACTGAAGATGAAATTTTGGTGTCCTGAAACAGTGTCACGCTTTGCCTCGCAGGAGCCACTGCCTTTCCTAGCTCTTGGACTTTGCTGCTGCTTTGATTACTAAGTCAAGCCCTGCTGTTCTGGAAGGTCAGCAAGCTTCTACCTCTTGTTCACGCATACTTGCTTGCTTGTCTGTTAGCTTCCGTGAGCCCCCATAAAGCGCTCTTAACCCTATCTCCCAGCATCTGCTGTGTGCTTACAATGACAAAATCAAACACAAGTTTATCATCATCTTCTTCCTTCTGCTGAGCAGCTGCTGTGAATACCACATGCCAGTGCTTTAATTCTCATAAATTGCTCACAAAGCCTGGCAGAGGTTTTACAATTTTTTTAGGGCTTTTTTAGGAGGGAGGGAGGGGAGAACGCGAGAACTTCTGCAGCACTCTAAAAAGCCCTGGAAAAGAGTGAGCCCCGTGGCTGTTTTGGGACATGACCCCGTGCTCCCTGTAGGGTCATATCTCTGCATGCAGTGCTGTCTGGTCCCGTTCTTTGCTAGGAAGTGACTGCAGGCACACAGGCATCCCTTTTCTTATTTCTGGCTCTGGGGTAATCTGGGATATAATCCTCAGATTAGCATGGTCAAACCAAGTTTAAGGGCTGAATTATATCAGTGGGAGAGTCGAACACACTGCCTGCTCCTGAAATGCATCTGTATTCCTTTCTCCTTCTCTGGTTACTCTCCTAGGGCACAGAGCAGTTTTGTGTCCCTCTGCCTTTTCTCCTTTCGTTGCCCTGTGGCTCTCAGCTATTAGCAGTTGAAGCCTGTTTCTTGCAGTTTGTGGGGTTTTTTCTTTTCTTTTTTTTTTCCCCTGCATGGATCTTGATAAGCCATTTCGCACCAACCCAGATATCTGCCAAGTGTGTGCCTGGCTCTCTCCCTGTCTTTGGCTGCAGTTAACACTGTGCCGCTCTCACTCAAGCGCATGTGTTAACCGTGGGCATTTTTCTCATCCCCCAGGCTGGGTTCTGTTCTCTCAGTCCTCTCCTCTGCCGTGTGCTGTGCAGGCTGGCTGTGGGCATCTCACTCGGTTTGATTTGAGCCTTGGTTTCTCTCCTTTATGTAACACCACCGCTTTTACCCTGGCGCCAGGGTGAATGGTTTTGGCCATGAGGCAGCTGGCCGCCCAACGAGGAGGGGTGGATCAGCACCAGCGGGAGCAGGACTCTGCAGAAAGCCCCCAAAATTGGGAAACTCTGGCTGCGTTGGACAGGAGCTCGTGCTGCCCTCCTCGCAGAGTCCCCTCTGGGAGCAGCCCCTCCTGATCCGCTCTTTTCCTTGGCTTCCTTTCAGTTGCCTGGTGCTATTCAAAGGTGTTGGCTCTGCTCCCTCAGCTTCTTCCTCGCCCCAGGAAAGAGTTGCGTCTCTCGGCTGCGCAGGCAGTCTGCCACCGCTGCGGAGAGCCCGGGCTGTGTAGGTGGTTGCCTCTTGCCTCTGCCGGAGCGCAGAGCCGGAGGCGCGTGGGAGAGAGCGGGCGCTGCATCCCTCCTTTGCACTCTGTGACTCTCCGTGTTTAGCGCCGGTGAGCTCACCCTGCCGAGATGTTAACGTGCAGCGCACAGATGGCCTGAACAGTTTGGGGAGCAGACTCTCTTCATTTGTGTAAAGGCAAATAGGCTTTGAAGAGACTAAACTGCTACAGCAATAGTGACAGGGGAATTCAGATTTTTTTTGAGTCTGTTCTTAGGCTTGGTTCCTTCAGTTGCAGCTAGAGGCTTTGGCACACGCGAGGAGATCCTCTGCACTTTTGCAGTTCCCCGGTGGCGTCCTGAGCTGCATCTGACTGCAGCGGCTCCTGCGGTTTTGCTCTGAACTGTGGCATTGTGTCACCGTTTGTCCGACGTCTGCTGGGAGTCACTTGGAAGGGGATATTGGCTCTCTTTTGGGAAACTTCTTGTTCATTAAGGGGTTTATCAGTTGAAAAAGTCACTGGGGTGGCAAGAGCTATTTCTGCCCTGCGGAAAATCCCTGCCGTTTATTCTGTGAGCTAAAGGTCAACTTAGCAATCTCCCCTATTTAGATAAAACATGAAACCTTCCCTCCTCTGCTGTAAGCCTACGCTTGCTGGACCACTTTTTGATATTTCAGCATGCCTGTAGGAGGGAGTAATGGATCGGGGAGACTCTGGTGCTCTTTAGGTTTCTTGCTAACTTGGAGGCTTTACTCACATGCCTACCGTACGCGCAGAGATTGCTGCTGCCGACCATGAGCTGATTAAATGCGACGCATTGAAGTTAAAGAGAGCTTGAGATTACCACTGCAGCTGTGATCGGCTGACAGGATGTGGCACAGCCCAAAATTCTAGTCAGGCTAAAATCAAATTAAAGTTTCCCAGCATGATATTTTAGGAGGGGAAAAAAAAATAAAAAAGAGACGGAAAAAGAAAAACCCAAAACAAAAAAGCCCCCCACAGAGTTCATCTGGTGGATGGAGTTACATTAAGCGAATGGAAATTAAAGGCTTTTCATAAAGATCTTCAGTATAATTTGATGGAAGACTTTAATTATTTCAAAGTGCCTAAGAAAAGGAGCTTGGAAAGATTTCGGGCGGGTGAGCTCTCATAAAAATATCTCTCTTCACAAGCGTTTTGAGCTGTTGTTGGGCTGAAAGGCTGCTGTCAGCTCAAAAAGAGGGATATGAAAATCCTGTGCCCCCCATCCTCCCCAGAGACCAATTCCTGCATGAGTGGCAGTCAGTCTCATAAGAAAAGGCCAGGGAGCTGCGAGGAGGCGGGTGAAGGAAGAGCAAAGACTTCAGCGCTGCCAGGCAGCTCTCTTTATCAGCCTTCACAAGGCACGTAGGATGAAGAGGGCTCCTGGCCGTTAACGTGAGGATGGCGGGCTGTGGTTGATTTGGATCTCTCTTGGCGTTTCGGACAGTAGAGCCAGAAAGAGCATCTTCTCCCTGGCACCCTGGGGAGATGGTCCATTGAAGTCATAATGCTAAAGTTGTCACTCATCCAATTCTTGCTTGGACAGGCCAGGAATTAATGGGTCTTTGTCTAGTCTCCAGGTTGACATAAATTCAAGTATCTGGAGACCATCCATTCTCTCCCTGAGACTCAAATGCTCTTCTCCGGTCTCCAGCCTGCTCACTTTTAGGAAGAAATGTGGCCTCTTCAAGCTCCGAGTGCTCAGTGTTTTCTTCCCCAGACATGCCATTTTGAGATACCCCTCTCCACCTCCATCCACACCTCTCCGGGAGAGTGGCCCGATGGTGTTGCAGGAAGCTGCAGGCAGCGCGGGGGTAGGACTGTGCCCCCAGCCACGGGTCTCATCGCCGCGCCAGCGGGCCCTGCCTGTGTGCACGGCCAGTCCTCGCTGACCTTCTGCTGGGCTGAGACTGGAGGAAGGTGTTCGAGGCTGGCAAAGTTGAGATCAAGGAATCGTTTTGGCTGAACAGAGCAGCCCTGAAGGGCAGAGATTTCAGGTTGCTGCCCAGAGCTGCTCTCACTCCCGCAGGTATGTGCTGCACTCCCAGGCTGTGGTGGAGGACGGCAGTCAGAAATGGCAGTGTTTCAATGAAACTGGGAGTCTTGCCTGATTTGCTACGGCCCAAGGGTTGTGTAGCACCAGGTTTTTCCCATTAAACTTCAGGATGCCTTTCCTTGCTACGTCTGTTCTCAGCATCCTTTCCGATGGTACAAGTGGTCCTGATGTTAATTTGACTGCGTGGGGCTTTGTGGGGGCTACATGCGCTCTACCAGAGACTCGCTGTGTGCCCTGATGTGCCAGCCTGTGTGTCAGCTAAAAGAGCACTGCCCTCCTTTGCGGGGGTGCTCTGACGATAAACAAGGCCAAGGAAGTTCATAGCAAAGGAGTGGGAAAACCATAACCATCTTAGATAAATAGGTGAGATGGGGAGAACAGTGGGATCCATTCCCAGGGACTGCATTGTATAGCAGTAGAGGGCAGGTGCTCATTTCTCCTGCCTGTGAGGATGGGCGCTTGGCAGATAACTGGCAAAAAGGCAGCTTTGGTAGCCATGGCGATGGGAGAAGGGGGTGCTCGGTTGTAGGTAGGAACCAGGGCAAAAAGGACAGGCACACATCTAACAGGCAGATGAGTTGCCTCTGTTTTCAGCAGCCTGTTGTCCTGAGTGATCGCTGCTGGGCTTGGGGAGCCATTGAGCTTGCACAGCTCGTGGGTGAAATGGTCCCAGGGAGGGAGCCATTGGGATAAACATCCACACCAACTGTCTAGAGAAATGAACTCTGTTTTTAGGAGGCTCAGGTGACTGCAGAGTCATACAGCCTGCTTGTGAGGAGAGAGGGAGAAAGCACTGCAACTTCAGAGAGAAGCTTGATCTGAAGGGGCATTGTGTTTGTTCAGCCCCTAATGAGCAGCTCCCTGGAAGTGCTGTCAGATGAGGTCCTGTAGGGTGCTATATCTGAGCCTGTTCAGGGGCCAGAGTTAATCCAGCACTTCAGTAATAGGAAATTATGCACTGTTTATTGCTGAGAATATTTGTGGTTTTTTTTTTTTTTCCTTGGTGTGTCAAAGACTTTCTGCACTGATCGTTCTTTGCTGCATTTCCTCCCTAAAACTGCTCTTGAAGAAAAAGGAGTTTGTGCTGTGCACTTGGCCAGGCTCCTGCGTGGTGTCACTGCAGAAGTTTGGGCTGTGCGGTTAACCATTTCTGTCTTGTTATGTCAGTATCTAACCACCTTCCTCCCACATCACATCTTCCGTGCTCCGCAGGCGCTTGTGCCAACGCATGCTTGCGTCACTGGGTGAAATTAGAGTCCCTCATGAACCTTGTGGGCCCCCGCAGACGACGTTCAGATCAGTGGCTGAAATCCAGGTGTGAAATAGCCTTCCCGGTTTGCGTGTCATCTCAGCAGAAGAGCTGCTTTGGTAGAATAGTTTTTTGAGCGAAGACAGCGGAGCGGTGGATGCAGACAGCTTCCTAAGCGACATGTCTTCAGGGCAGGGACGATTCGTGTAACAGGAAGCAATCGAGGTGATGGCGGTTGGTTTTGTTTTTAATTTAAGGGTCTATTTGCACACACCAGGCTGTCCTTGTTCTGTTAATAACGGCATCTGCACACTGGGGTCACCATCTCACTGCACTCTTTGAGGATTTGTTGTTTAAGCAACAGCATTTGTTGGGGGGTGGCGGAGAGAAAAAGGCCCCCTAATGTTAGTGATTTAACTTCTGGCAAAGCAGGCTGAGAGATGGAGGGGAGGAAGAGCTGCTCCACGTGGGGCTGGGGAAGGAGCTCAGGCTGGAGGTCTGATGAGTGACCACCCTCGTTCACCTTCCAAATGCTCGGTGTTATCTGTCCCTCTGGGTGTTTGTCCCTCTCCTACCAGCAGTATCTAAGCTACTTTTGGAAAGGAGTAATGTGGAGTTTAGTATTAATAGCTTTTCTTTTGGGGGCAGGAGAAGATGCAGAGGCTGCCAGGCTGCCATTTGACAGCAGTTAGCAACGATCAGCTGGGCTGATGGCTACTGGGCAGCTGGAATGGTTGGAAGCCTGCTGGGCTCAAAACTGGTTCAAAATGAGTTGCGCTGAATCACAACCGCTCAAAACTTCCTCTGCTTGGAGTGTATCTGAGTGGAAGTGAATCCCAGAGGGTGGGGGGAGAAAACCCAAGTGGTTCCTGTGAGCTGGGGAATTAAGGCAGCCTGGCGTACAGTTTATCCCTTGTGGCTGAGTTCAGTAAGCTCTAATTGATGATTTTCCCTATATTTCAGGCACGCATAACATCTTTCCCTTGTGGATTCCGTGGTGCCTAATGGGACTTGAGCTAAACTTGCAGTCCTTCCGTCTGTGGAGAATTCTTCCTCTCCGCTATTAGTCTCTTATTTCATGAAAGTCGTAGAATCTGCTAGTTTAGTGAGTCTGCATCCCCATGAAATTTGGTTGGAAACTGGCCATCATATTCCAGGTTGGTTAGGGATGGCACATCAGTGGGTATTGAAAGCACAACTGTGAGTTGCTTTCTCTGATATTGAGGCCAAACCAGAAGTGTCTGGATCAGAAAGAGCAAATGCAGGATGTCAGGTGTCCAAGTCCTGTTGGCTCATCTGGTCAGACAGGCTGTGAATTTGGGCTTAAGGATAACAGCTGCATCAGAACATGGTGCTGGATTTTGGACGGATTATAGGTCAAGATGCAAACATTAAAGTTGGTCCAAGGCTGGTTAATGAGGACAATTTATGCTTATAGCTGCAAGAGAATGATGTGATCAGGGTTTTCAGAGCGCTCAGCGTGGGCATAACTTAGTCCCTTTGTACTTCCCTCATTTAACTGGAATTGATGTTAAGCCAGTGATGAAAACAACTGAAAAGCCAACTCCGGAAAGGGTTTTTCCTTGCTCAGTTTGGAAATTGGATATCGCTGATGAGGATGAGTGCTCTGGGAGCAGTTTTGAGAATGCTGCTAAGTCAGGAGCACAGACAGCCTGATTATAGCTAACTTGGAGCAACAGAAAGGTAAGGTGGTCAGAATGAATTTGTTCTGTGAACAAATTTGTTTTTCACACTGAGGCAATGGTCCTGTGCCTTTGTAGGCCTGTCTGTTATGTTTTATTAATGAAGCCAAGTGATCTTTGCTTGCTGCACATTGGATAAAGTCCGCAACTGTGGCATCATTCTTCTGCTTACATCACACTGCAGATAGGAAGGGAATTCTTGCACTTGGGTAAGGATGGAGTAAGGGCCCATTAAGTGTCTGTGAGGTGTATCCCATGCTTAACTCTTCACAGTGATGGTAAAATGCAGGCTCCATTTGAATCAGTGGTGAAATTCTTTGCTGGGTGTGGGGTTTTTACTCAGGGCTTTCCTAAGGCTAGTTTTCATGGCAGTTCAGGAGTGCATGTCCCATCAGCACTTCTAGAGATCTCTGCTGGCCTTTAGTGTAGAATTGCTTAGATCTTTTGCAGGAGTGACGCTGTCTGGGCAAGGTCTCTGCAAGTGAGAGGACTCATGGCATTTGGCTTGCTAAAGGGAGAAATGGTCAATAACTTAAGCAAAACTGTATGTGAAGTCTGCAGCTGTCCAGGAATCATATATGTTATGGCCGTGTCTGAAGCAAAGTGGCCAAATATTTGAGAAACAAAGGATAAGCTAGATGTAGAGCAGTTATCTTGAGGCTTATGAAACTTGAGTGGTGCTTTGTTCAAAAGCACTTCTTGTATCCTCAGGCAAGCTGCTCTGTGCCCATATTCCCCGTTAGGCGAAGGAGTCTCCAAGCCTTAGAATAAATACATTAAAGGCCATGAGACATAGAGAAGAGGATGGTGAGAAACTGAGAGATGCCAGAGCCAAGACTGTGGAGAGAAGTCATGTCTCTTACTGAATTTTCTGTGCTGTCATGAGGGGAAAAGCTGAGCAGCTTTTTCCCAAGGGTGTGTGCATGAAGATTTCTCTGGTATTTCACCCAGTAATGTTTTGACAGGCCTAATAAGAAATTTCCTTTTGTCGGCAAACATTGTCTCTCTTCTGTCCTTTCACCATCACCGCTACAAGGGTGCTTCTCCTGCTGAGCCAAAAAGGTGAGGACCTATTTCCCAGTGAACTCTTTTTAAAAATCTCTATTGGATTAAATGAAAAGCCTATTCCCTCAGGCTCACATGCTCTGCAGTGACCCAGTGAGGGAGGTTAGCATATTCTGCCCTTGTCTGGGTGGTATTTCTCATGTGGCCAGGACTCCCCTCACTTCTCTGCTGCTTGGCCTGTTGTTGCAACAAGCAGGGGGGAGATGCCAGGGCTGCCTCTTCTCCTCCACTTGGATGTTTCATCTTGGTAACACAGTAGCACTGCACCTCTAATTGCATGCTCTCTGGTGCTAAACTGTTAATCAAACACATAAGTTTCTGATTTGAAATCTTTTTGGTGTCACTTATGCTACAAGCAGGATTAAGAGCTTCTCTCATGCAAATTAACACCTCTTAAATGCAACATTACTTACCAGTTTGGACTTGGTTCTGCTTTCCTGTGCAAGACTATTTATTGCTACGAGCCACTCCATTTCTCCAGCTGCTGTCTTTTGCATCTAGTTGTTGTGTGCAGCTCTATGGTTGCATGTATGTGCATCTCCTAACTCCTGTGGTTTTCTTGCATACCTTTAGTTTTGCAGGTTTCCTTGCTCTCTTGTGCAGACTTTTCTCCTCTGCCTGCTCTCAAGCCTATCACCCCTATGCTTTCTTGTGCATATTCTTAGCTTGGCATCTGTCCTCTTTCCCACCTCCTTTCAAATGCATATGCTTGCTGTCTTCCAAATGCACACCCCAAAATTCTTGCTCCATTAAAATACACAAACCAAGTCTTACAAACATCATCTTCAGCCATTCACAAATTACCTCCTCCTAGCCTCAAATTACAGGCTTTTTGAGCTTGTATGTATCAAAATGTTCTTTGGGTGATAGATGGGAGATTAATCTATTTATTTCACTTACAGTTTTGGCAGCTACAAAAAGAAGCAAAACTAGCTTTTTGGCCATAAACCACTTCTTGCAGGTTGATTTGGTAGAGGCTTCTTTGTTTTCCTTTCTTTTTTCCTCTTGAATCTGCCAGAGACTTTAAGTGAAATAAATAGATTAATCTTCTTTCTGTAGCCCAGAGATCAGGTTGATGCATTTAAGAGCTCTTTCTCCCCCTAGACTTCTGATATGTTCAGAGATCCAATTCATATTTTAGAACTTCCTTCATGTGTAAAGAGACTCAGTGGTAGCAGTAATTCTTCACTAACAGCAAATAGGGGTCAGTGCTTGTTGGATTTATTTTCTTCTGAGAGAGCTGAAAATTTTCCATCAAAGCGTTTTTGATAAAAGGAAATTTTGTGGAAAAATATCAGTTGGGGGGGGGGGGGGAGCAGAAACCACCCAAAACCTGAAGGAAGATCTCCTTCAAAGGAAAAAGTTGGTATTTTGCAAGACCATGTATCTTGAAGAAAGTTCAACTGCTGTGAGCCAAATGGCTGGAAGCAGATTTCCAAAAGTGTATATACTTATCAAAACAGAACTGTGAAGAAGTGTGGCAGAACTGGAAAAATCCTCGGTTTTGAGGACAGGAAAATGGTTTTCTGAGCAGCTCTGTTTTCTGTGGTGAAAGGGTATACGCTGAGTGTAAGGAGGTCTCCTGGAAAGGGTTTCTTAAAGGAGTTCATTCTGAAATCAGTCCTTGACACTTTATAAAGCTGGGGTCTTGGTTTTTTCTTCCAGCGTGTGCACTCGCATCACAGCTTAGTGAGAAATAAGCAAGTTTGAAGAACTGAAGGTTTAATGCCGTCTGGGTACTTGGGTCTTACACCGCCCAGGGAAAGACACAGTATTGCTAAAATTGTGTGGTCTGTACGTGTACCCTCCAGTGAAATGAACTACTTTGCTTTGTGTTTCCACATTTGCTGTAGGACAGGAGTGTTGCCGAGGGATATTTTCTGCAGAAGAGCTGATGTCCCCAATTTCATATGGTGGCTTTTCCCTGGTTCACGTGTCTGTGTTGGGCTTGTTCTCTATGGGAACAGAACTGAAATTTCAAAAACCTTTTTTATCTATTTCTTAATGTAAAACAATTGTTGGTTTAAAGGCTTTTTCTTATTCCTGGTTTAAGCTTTTTATGAAGCCAAGGCTCTGACTGTTTTTATTTATTCAGGGTCCCACAGGCCTCTTTGCAAGAAGGCAGTTGTTGAGCAATTGAGATTCTGCTCACCTAGGAGTTTCCTCATGCCACCTCAGCTGGAGAGATCAGTTTGTATTTCCCCTTCCGAAAATATTCGCTTGTACTTGGCTGCATACTGTATGTATGCAGTGCAAACTAGCCGCTCTCTCCTGCACCAGAGGTATTTTAATGGAATTGATGACCCGCAGAGTGGGTAGGAGTCTTCTGCTTGAATAAATGTGGCATAATGTTTGATACAAGAGCCCTGGCCTCTTTATATGGGAGAAACAGCTAGTGCAAGGCTGTACACTGAGGCTTTTGTGGGTGCCAGGTGTGCAGAGGTAAACAAAGATTTTCTCACTACTTTTTAGACGATTTGGGTCAAACCTGTCCAGAAACTTTATCCAAGGTAAACAGCCCTCAGCCTTGTAATTATCATTAGCAGTGTACTTAAAATAGTTAAAAGGTTGAGGTGATGTCATGACATAGAGCTCTTAGGTCAGAGGAGCAGTACTGGTGCGGACACCTCTGGCCCCTTTTTAATGGCAGCTTGCTGTCCTTCTCAGCCGGCAGAAAATCTGCCTTTCGCCTTCCACCTACAGACACTCCCCTTCCCCCAGGCTTGTCGTGATTTTTCCTTTAAGATAACAGCTTCAAGCCAATTAAGACTGTCTGAAGTGGGTAGAGCAGACATCGCGGTGTGAGACCACAGTGCTTTTAACTGCTATTGTTTGTTAATAAAAATAAAGTGTGGGCACCAGGGAGGGAGAAAATCCCACATGATCTTAGTTTTCTCTTTTCGTTGTTTTTTCCCAGTGAGAAGCGATTTGTCACAGCCAGGGAGGCTTTTGGCAGATGATCTCAGGAGGGTCGTGCTGGGATGCTTTGGAAGGGTACTGGTCCTGTGCTCGCCTTGCACGTGTGCCCCCCATCTCCTTGGCTCGGCCGCTCTGCGCCTGGTGTAAATCACTGCTCATAAGCTTCGACGCCGGGCTGTGAACCCGAGGGGGCTGAGGCACAGGCGAAGATGGCATTTTGCTGCCTCTGCTGCCAGGAGCGGTAACTTGTGGCAGAGGGATGGGGCAGCCAGAGGCAGCGTCCTCGTTGTCGTGCTGTGAAGCTGGCCAGAGCTCGTCCATCCCAGCTCCGTGCTGCAGAAACGTGGCTCAGGTGGCTTTGCCGGGGAGGGCGAGGCAGGGTTGCGCTAAACAGCCCGGTCAAATGGTCCTAGTGCTTTCATAGATCGGGGTGTTTTGCCCATGGTGCTGCGCGTGTCCATCCTGTTATGCGCTTTGGTGTCTATTTTCTCAACAGCCGTAGGACTTCCTTCGTCGCTGTAGTGCTTGAAGGCTTTGCTGTTCCGTGCAGTGCCCTATGAAGCAAGGCAGAGACAGGGGACAGCAGCGCGTAGACGGGGTCCTTTTGTGTGCCCCAAGGGTCTGCCAGTGTGGTTGTACTGGCAAAATTTCCTAGCGGAGAATCAGCTTAAACCTGTTCCTAGAATAAAATAAGCTGCCCCAACAAACGAGCTTTAACGCTATCAAGTCAATGTCTGTAAGGGGACTTTTGTAAGCAGGATTCCGAGGGGGCAGGTGGGGTTTTCACACTCGTAATTCACTTTGCTGTGCCAATAAAGCTTTCAAGTATTGACTGACCCTGGGGGGCCTGATAGGTCCTGTGACAAGCCTGTGGAGGAGCGGATAATTGAATGGAGATGTCCTGTGACTCAGCCTGAAACTGTAACTGCTGAAGTCTCCCTGTGTTCACAGCTCTGTGGTTGATAATGCTGGGGAAAATCTAACTTTGAGATAGCTGAGTCTATGTGCAGCTTGTATGAGGAATTAGAATGGGTACATATTGCTTTTATCTCTAAGCTATCACAGGAAAAGTTGATCAGGCTTTGCTAATGGCGGGGTGGATTGAGAAGGGTGAGACAAGAGAACACAGGATTGTAGAGAGAGAAAGTTAAAGAAAATAATCCACAGGAATACGAAATGTCAGGAATACATTCGTCCTTCTGCTTCACTGCCTCCAGAATTCTTTTCTCCTTGAAGTTTCTTGCTTCTTTTTCTGGAAGTCACGAATGGGGGAGGGAAAAAAGAAAAAGAGAGAGATAAAAGAACACGGCTAGGAGAATAAAAAAAAAAATCCATTTTATGTATCAGCTGAGCAGGTGTTTATCACTAATATCACCTTCTCTTGAATATCACCTACTCTGGTGCTAACCGAATGACCCTCACGGAGCTGTGCAGTCACTGTGGTGTGATGGAGAGTCGGAGGTCCTTTTACCCCCCGGATACCTGGGGAAGAGAGATACCACTGGTCTGTCTCTCACCTCAGATGAGTTCATCCCTGGCAAGCCACAGTGCGAATGTTGTGAGGACAATGCGAGAAGAGGAAAGGCATGGTGGCTGAAAGTAAAGCAGGCTCTTTAATGCTGATGAAATCTAAAAGGAGACATAGTTTTTATAGGAACATAGAAATTGCTAGACTGGAACAGAGCTGTGCTTCATATTGTTAAGTATCCTTTTTTAGTACTAGCTGCTTCCAGAGCAGTGTAAGGAGGCTTGCCCCAAGGGGTGATTCTTTTAACCCTCAAACATAGGGAGTTAGCCAGTGCCTTGCAGCGTGAAGGGTTTATATGCCATCCAAAACCTTATTTTCTCCTTTTCTTTTTTTTTTAAACTTTACTATTGTAATTCTAGCTGTTCATTCTCTTTATAAATGTTTGATCCTTCTCTCAATCTTACTGAGGTTTTGACTGCAACAATACCTAGTGGTAATGATTTACCCATGCTAATTACACATTTTGCAGAGGAAAACATATTGTTCGTAGCTTTAAATGGCATGATTTTTTGGTTTAATTGAACTTACATCTTTGTATCCCTGGGGCAGGCTTGCAATTTAGTTCCTCCCCCTGAGACACACAGGCACTTTCTCAAGCCCAGCAACAGTCACTTGTTGAAATATTTTTCAGGTTCCTTCGCTCTTGTCAGTTCCATTTAAATTTGAGCCTCTCTGCAGATGAAGCTTTGCAAAAGGAAATAGCTCTCTTTGCTTGTCGAAAGAATGAAAAAGGCTCTGTTAAGTTGTTTGTTGATATTTCCTGACAGTTTTTCAGAATTCCTTGCTGCTCTGCAGCTGTTAAATTTGTTGTCTCAGCTGTGAGGATTACTCTAGCTTTGCTTGAGCTGCATTTTCTCACCATTCATCAAGCTTCTGGTGATGCACAGAAAGATCCATCAACACCAAAGCCACCTCCAAACTAGCATTTGGGTAAAAGTCTGCCTCCCAATCGCCTGGATAAGATTGAAGTTGCTGACAATTTTTAAAGGGTGTTTGTGGTTTCTCAGTGAGCTTGCAGACGATGGCGTAGGGGTTTTGCAGTAGAAGTAAAAGGAGGTTGCATCAGGATAAAGCACACGTTGGGGTTTTTGAAAGCCTGGTCTTGGCACTGCCTTCCGGACCGTGGAGCAACGTGCCAGTGCAGCTGGAGATGCTGTGCCCTGTCTTGCTGGGATGCAGCCCATTGCCAGGGCTCCCCGGCTTGCTGGGACCAGATGTGGCAGGACAGATGTGGCAGGCCAGGTGGCAAACAGATTTTGCAGGGTGGGCAGTATCTTTGGAAGTGTGAACAGAAATAGCAATGCACCTGGATTTCTTGAGTGTCCTTGGCAGGTTGGGCAGAGGGAACAAGAGGGAGAGAAGAGAGGTGGCTTGTTCAGGGATATCTTCACTATTGGCGTGGCAGCTTCAGGAGGGCTTTATTCTGTGATTTAACATTTTATTCTGCCTTTTGGCTTTTGCTGTATTGTCTAAGAATTTTTCTGCAAAAACCTCAAAATATCCGGAAGATGTGGTGATAGCAGCAAAGAAAAGTACCATCTCACAGAGTCATTAAAATTGTATAAGTAGTTTCAGAAGCAAGTTGCTTCCTCTGAGAAGCAAATCGTCCATAATTCTGCTTGGTATTTAGAGACTTTTATCTCCAGAGAGAATTCAAAACTATTCAGTATAGTCTTGATTTATTTTATTCTCTTGAATTTTCAGAGCTAAAGATGAAAAAGGGCTTAACAGAAAAAGAATTACATACTTGTGCTGTGCAGAGAGAAGCCAGGGGCCAGCTCGTGATCCACCAGCTATTCAACAATTCACCTACCACCCTGAAGGACCCATGAAACTCTTTTCTAGCCAGCTCACTCCTTTTGGGGATAGCAGATTCAGACTGCTTTATAACAGCTGGCCATCAACCAGGCTCGCTTGCTATCATAGCACGCCGCCAGGACAATAAAGAGGAACCATTAATGCAAGAGCTGTAAATGTACAGGCTGACATGTTCTTGGTGGAAACGTCAGTAAAGGAAGTTGGTTTGATTTATTTCCAGCAAACTGTGGTGAGGATGAGTCCGGGATAAGTCATCTTCACATGCGCAAGAATTAGTGCAGCAAGTTTCTAAATATCCTTGTTCTCTTAAGTGTTTTCTTGGCTTCTGAGGCTTTCTGCTTTGTGTTGCGTGAAAGAAGAATGTTATCTTCCTTCCCTCTCTGGGTGGAATTTCAGAGTGCGCTGGAGTTGATGCCCCAGTTGTACCTCTGATTCATTGCTGCACCTGGGCAGAAAGCATGTTTTATGGCTTCTCCTGGGGAGATGAGAGAGAGACAGGTGCACCTTGCAGCTGTAAGGAAGCACAAGCTGTTGGGAGGATGGCTAGCTCAGCAAGGCAAAAATTAGTTTACAACAAAGGGGTTGGAACTGTGTTTACCACACTTTTGTGCCTGAATTTAGAGAGTAGGAGGCAGGAGGAACTTGAGGAGATGGAGAGCTGTGAGGACTGAAGTACCTCTTTGTTCCTTGCAAGTTAGAAACCTTGATGTTAGGCTAGGAAGAAAAATCCTCTCGCTCCTTTCCCTCTCATCCTATGTCTTGAATTCCAGTGTCTGTTCCCACTGCTCGGTGGTGCAGATGTGATGGCAGTGAAGTGTCCTTGTGTTGCACTCCCTGGGTATTTTGCAAGCACCTCCACCAACCAGATGGTCTATGGGTATGGGTCGTAGGAGCCTGAGTAGTTCTGCTGTTTGGTGAACCCCAAGGTGTATTTCTATTGCTGACAGCTGTTTCTTGGGTTCGTGCTCAAAAATCAAAGTACTGGGAAGCCGTTCTTAGCAGTGGGTAATGTGTTAGGTGAACGCAGCATCCCTCTGTGCTCCGTGTTCTAGGTAATTACAACCCTGCCGCTCACGTAGCAGAGCGCAGCGGGTGCCCTGTATTTATTATTTAACTTTGCTGTTAACTCTAAGCTGGTGATGCAAAGGCAGCTGCTTCTCTGGGAATCTCGTAATTTGCCTCTTCACCAAACCAGGCTGCAAACGGGAGAGGTGGCCTTGAGGTCTATCCCTTGGAGCTGAAAGTCACCGGACCCTTTCCCAGTCCTTCGCTTTTCATAGTTTGCCTAGAGTCGTTACCCTCATACGGTTTGTTTTTGCAGAGTCTAAAATGAGAACCACCCATTTTAGCATGGTGATCCCATAGTGCTTTGGCAGATGTTAACTCCAACATCCGCCTCAAATGGCAGGCAGGCGTTTCCCTCCCCTGCTTTGGCTGGGAACTGTGGGGTTTTATGTCTGCCTTCCTTGCCCTGGTCCAGAGGCACAGTTAGGCTGCCGCCCTGCTTTTCCCTCGCAGTGGCTGCCTTTTAGATGCTGATACAAAGTGGTTGCTGCAGGTTGGGATCGCATTTATCCGCACAAAGACATGGTCTTAAAACACCTTGCCAGATGATATTAGACAGCTGCGGCTAACGTTGCGGAGGAGAAGCGCGTGCTGGTGGAGGAGGAGGCTGGTGGGGAGCGTACCCAAGGGCTGTCATCTCTCACTGTCCCTACCAGAGGAATGAGCTCAGCACCGTGGCAGGGAAACCCGCTTTAGTACTGACATCTTTCAGGCCTGGCTCTTGCATCTCTGACCTCTGTGTGTGGTTGCTCCTCTTATTTCTTCTCATTTCGTGTGAGAAACGCTGACAAATCTGAGCGTTCGCCTCAACTTTCCCTGGGACCGAGCCGTACCCTACGTGCTGCCGTTCCCTACGCCCTCCTTGGCCAGTGCCACAGCCAAAGGTTTCTGCTGGTTTCTGCTACAAACGCCTTTTGTCGAGTCGCTCTTTTGAGCAAAGAGGCAACGTGTCGGTGTCTGACAGAACACAGCGGGGCCGTGGAGGGGAAACAGCGGGGATGAGCAATTGCTGTTTTTCTCAGTCGTGTCTCAAGATGCGTTTGGAGACTTTCTCCCTTTCTCTCCCTCTGACGGCTCTGGAAGCCTCTTCTGGACTGCCTTGGCCAGGCAGGAGGGGGCAGTGGAGGAGAAAGAAGGCAAAACGCATCTGAGGTCCCGTATCAGATGCTTTGCTACTCGAGATGTCGTTGTTAATCACCGCTGGCTGGCAAGGGCTGCTCGGGACGTTTTTTGCACTGAAAGCATGCCTCGGGTAGCGGTGCAAGAAGTGGGACCTAAAGGAGGAAAAAAAGGCTGTGAGTCTTGGGGAGTGGCTTCGGAGCCGACGCTGAGCGCGATGCAGCTCCTCGGGGCGCAGACCTCAAGGAGGGCTGAGAGAGGGGGTGTGTGCGCCTGTGTGCGACTTCAGCCCTGCAAGCGTCACTTCCACAGCCTGGGCTGTAATACCGGTGGGAGTAAATTTGACGTGATCCTGCTGTTTTGTCAATAACTTGGAAAGTTTTGAAATAACTGCTTCAAAGTGCTCAAATGATACGTTGCTCCGTAATCTCTCTCTGCTGCTGCCAACGCTTCTAAGTGACCAATTTGCCGTGCGCTTAACCTTTTAGGGATTTTCCTCCCCAGACATTACTCTGTAACTCCCACTTTAAAAAAAGAAAAAAAAAAAAGAAAAAAAAAAAAAAAGAGAAGAATGCCATTGCCCTTCTCAGAGGTGGCTAATGATTTCCAGGTGGTTTTTGGCAGCTTCAGCTTTTTAAAAATGTGTTGAGCACACAACTTCTGAAATCAGGATGTTCTTCAAATGTCCAACGGACACTTGAGCATGGGGGTCCCTCAATTTTCTTGAACTGAGGGAACTGGGACTCGGAAGGCAGGGCTGCTGGTGGGAGCTTCCCAAGGGAGATGTGATGCAGAAAGAGAACAAGCTACAGGGAGTGAAAATGTGCAGGGGCTCCCTGCTCAGCCCCTGTGTTGCCTTCTTTCCTATGGCCACCTCTCAATATTTCTTCTGCCTCCCTTGCCTGCCCGTAAAAAGGGGATAGCCCCTCTGAAGCGTCCTGAGATGAGAAGGTGGAAGTCTAAATGTAACCTAAAAATAGCTTAATTGAAAAATTGCAAGTAAAAAGCTATGTCTTTCTTGAACAAAACTCCTGGTAACTTCAAAGGCAGATTAAAGACTTTGCCTGTGTCAGGACTTCAATATTTGGCCCAAGAATTAGACAAACGGAATAGCGTGAGAATGTCTGCCAGAAAATTGGAGAAGGGAGAGATAAGGTAACAGACGAAATACTCAAAGTCAGCATTTAAGGACATTGCTGCCTGTAGAGATAATTTTATCAACCTGAGGGACAACCATTTCTCCTATAAAGTAAAATCTACCCTCTATGTAGCTGTTTAAAATGGCATTTGTTAAAAATTTAAGTGTGCTGTGGGAATCTGCTGTGGGACAACCAGTGCCAATATCTGTACTAATGAGAGTTTTGTGGATTGTCCACTTACTGCTCTTCATTTTGACGGTCTTTGGACTTTGAAAGATAGACCTATGTGTGTTGGGAGTGGTGTTACCTTGTAAGAGGAGAAAAAAATGGTCCTGCTCTTGGTCTTGTCCTGAATCCTTTTGCATGTGACAGGGAGGGAAGGAGGTGGTGACTGTCATTGGGGCTAGAGCAGTACAAAGAATTTGTTTCTAGTTTGGTGGCCAAAGTGACTCTCTGTCTCTGACTCCCATCTCTCAAATTATGGTTTGGTATGAAAATGTTTTGTCCTATCCTAAAACCAGAAGTCAGTATTATATTTTAAGTTGCAGGCTGCTCTGAGTGAAAAAAAGGAGGGGGGGGAAGAAACATTAGAGATGTGACTCAATATTGATTTCCACTTGTTTTTGTGGAAACGCTAAAAATGCCAAGATGAAATATTTGGATTTTTCCTTGTGTTTCTTTTCCATTTTTTTGTTAGAAGCTCTTTGCCCAGTTTGACTCCAATTCCTGAATAATTCATAGTCTGTAAATAGCTTCCTCCTCCTCCTCCTTTGGTAAATAGACTCTTTGTCCCAAGTGCTTGGCAGGCTCAAAGCAGTGTCATCCTGCTGAGTTGCTGGTTCGAGAGCCGAGGTGCTCACGGCGCCGTGTGTTCTCTCTCTGCAGAGTTATGTCATGCCCAGACCACCAAAGGGCTCCATGAGGATTTATAGAAGATGCCCCGTGTCTTGGCGCCTCTGGTGCTCCTTCTGCTGTGGCTAATGAAGATCGCTGCCAGCCCCCATTCCCTGAGGATTGGTGAGTACAAAGCCTCCTCTGCCCTGCGTTTAACCATCCTTCCACTCATTGTTTGGGCTACTCTGCGTAGACGTGCTCGGATAAGGGAAACCAAGCGTTGCCTGCGGTGGTTGGGCTCCCTGCGTTGGTGGTGTGCTCCCCGTTCAGGTGGGGCTGAGGCCCTTGCTGAGCTACAGTGTCCCACCTGTATTTTGGAAATGTTCTCTCCTTCATCTTATAAATGAAATGCAGTTTATATTGAGCATACGTATTTGCGTTGATTTTTATGGTGGTAACGTTACCTGATGGGAATCTCTTTCTGTATAAATTTGAAGTGAAAGCCACTCCTCAAAGGGGCACTGAGGAATGAAACTTGCTCCCCCCCACTCCACTTGATGCTCTGCTAAGGTCCACACAAAAGGAAAGAGTTTTTTGTCACAAATTTATTTGTGCCCACATTGATGAGTAAGGAGTGTTTGAGCCCAAACTGAACCTAGTTAACTGGTGCAACAAGAACATTAATAACTCCAAAATGCTCCATTTCTGAGAGTGTCCTATGCATTTGGACTCCTTTGGGCTTTATTAAAAAGTGTTCAGGAAGAGGCACCATCATCTTTGCTTGCTGCCTGTGTGGATTAGGGAAAAGAAATGCATCCAGAAACCTTGTAATGAAACTTGCTTCATAGTATAGACACTTTGCTCTGTTGTTTAGAAAGGAAACTGCTTTACCTGAACCTTCTCTCTGGAGCTACTAGCTGCTTTTATTAACTATTTGTTGCAGATAAGAAGCTAATCTATTCCTGTCCCCATTTGCAACTTTCACAGGTGACACTTGAAGTAAAATTACTTCTCCCCTCTGCTAGTGGAGCATGGAGCGGCTCAGAAATATAGCAAATGAGGGTCTGTGCTGGCAGGAGTCTGGGAAGGGTGGCTGGGTGTTTTATATCCCCAGCATCTGTGATTCATGGGGAGCACTCATGCTGCATAGTCTCAGCTCCGCAGACTGCATTTCATGTTGATCGGCAGATCCTCCACTTGAGCCAGCAGATGGGAATGGTGATGGACAGTATATTATCAGGATGCTGAAGGTGAAAGATCCTTCATTACACCTTGTGCTCCAACCACCTCCTTCTGTGGGGAAAGTACTGTGGGTGCTTGGGAGTGTGAGGGGAAGGGGAGCTCCCCTGGCAGCGCACATAGCAGCACTGGGCTGCAAACCAGTCTGGGAACTGGCGTGGTCGTCCACCTCCACAGTGCAACCCAGAGTGAAATGGGGAGGTGTTTGCGAGAGACGGGACTGTGCTTTTGTGTTCCTGGCTGAGGACTGGAAATGAAAATCTGTGCTGCACTGCACTGGGGGCAACTACCAGGCGGGATTAGCTGCTGCCTTCCAGGTCTCAGCTTGGTGCGTGCTTAGGGGCTCCCTAAATGGTGCTGGTGGCGGCTGCTGTGAGGCCAAGTCAGTGCTGACCCCTGAGGGCAGGCAAGAAGAAGCCGGGGTGTCTGTGTGTTCAGGGGACACATGAGCAACTGCAGGGTTTGTAGAAAATCTGCCTCCTTCCATCCGTTCAAATACTAGTTTTGTCTTCTGTGCTTGGTATCTGCTGCTGGGTGAAGGAGATCTTGACATGTTGAAGGCATATCCATAATAGAAATTACTCACACACTTGACCGCAGGCATGATTCACATGTCGCCTGGTCCCACCATCTCATACAGGTACACAACTGTCTGCCTCTGTGCTTAGAAGAGATGCGCAGTGGTGAATAGCTGAGCGCATGCTGCTTAAACATAAGCATCTTGTCGTTAGCATCGTGGACCTGGCTGATTCCCACATGTGAGCCTAAAGCAAGAATTTGCTGAGGGAGGGGAAGCTCAGGTAGGTATGCTAGTACATATCTACTGCTTTTGCTTTGCTCATGGCCTCAGAGCTAACTTCTCTGAAAATGGTGTCTGAAGCAGATGGGCAAAGAGCTGAGGGGGGGGGTTGGGGTTTTGGTTTTGTTTCTTCAAGACAGAGTTTTATTTTAACAATATATCCAGCAAAAAAAGTTAATAAAAATAAAGTACAAAATAAAAGGAGCAAAAAAATATTACTAGCAGCCCTGAAATTATTCCCAAATGCATGCTTTTGGCAAGGCAGGGAGGTATGTTATCTAGCAACATAAATCAGTGCACTGCATAGAAAAGGAAAACAGACCAGCATGAACATTTAAATATTCAAAGAAAATGCAAGCTAACATTTAAAATAATTCTGAAAGCCATCTGGTAATGGACTGCTCAAATGTACAGTTATGTGATTAGTAATGTGAGGTGAACATAGGCAATGTCGTGTCTGGGTTCTTCACCAAGTTGCTAGAAGAGGTTATTGCCTGCTGCGCTTGGCTTCCAGGGTAGAAGGAGGCACAGTGGTGCTGAGTCAGGGGCACTTGGCTTGGCTTTTAAACTAAGCACTGAGCTTCCCTGCTGCTGCTTTCTTGGGTTTTGGGTGGATCTTGGCGCTGATATTTCTCAGTGGAGTTTCTAGGCAGCAGATTGCTTAATCTTTGAGCACACAGTGACAGGAAGTTCTCCGAGCCTGGATGGGACCAGCAACGAGTGTTGCATTCCAGAGAGCTTTAGAGGCATCATCTATGCAAAAAAGTGAGCAGAATATAGGCTACAGGGTGACCTTCCCTGTGTCTTTGGCATGCATAGGAACAATCTGTAGTCTATCGTATGCTCTATTTCTCTCCTTGATACACAGGAAAAAACATTGGTGCAAACAAACCTTTTTTTCAGCCTTTTTCTTCAGCCTTAAACTCTGTGTATTCCTTTCTGATCCCATCCTGGAGAAAGTCTCCTAGTTCACATTGTTTTGGAGACCTTTGGGGGGAAAAACAGTGATCCACATGCTTTATCCAAATAGTGTCTTTTTTCTGAGTGCCTTTTGTTTATCAGTCAGCTTACCTGTTCTGTCCTGGTGAGGTATTATCTCCCTAGATGCTCAAAAGATGATTGTGATCAGGGGATGAAGAAGCAGGCAGGAATGGGCATGTTCTCAGAAGTTTTCAAGAGCTCCAGGAGGTGTGTAAGGAATTGCCTCGAGACATCCTGTAGCCCTTGAAAGAGCCAATATATGTCCTAATAATATATGTCCTGGGAGCAAAACCCAACAGCTGGTGCTTGCCCAACACGTGCTCTGTTGCATCCATCCGCACCAAAAGCACAAAAGACATCAGCTTCCTCCTGCCTGCCCCAGTGTCGGGCAAGGAGGATGGCTGGTGCAGTGTGCTGTGGGCCAGCATCTCCCCTAGCTCTGGTTTCCTGTGGTATATACATATACCTGGCTGTACAAGTAATTCTGGTTTTGTTTTTCGTTTGTTCACTCATGCTCAATAAAGTGTCAGGAAATTTACTTGAGTTATTTACTCAGTTATTTACTTGGTCTTATAGAGTAGACCGTCAGAGCCCTAAATTGGTATTCTCTTGCTAGATTCATTGGGTGTACTAACAGCTTATTTAAAATTCATATACAAGCCAAAGTTGTAGTTTATATGTGGCATTGCCCTAACTAGCGGTAGGCTCAGTAGCACTGACATACGATCTACTGACAAACTCCTTGCAAGGCCTCCTTCAGCCCTGCAGCTCTTTAAAGTGCTCTTTTCTGTAATTGCTTCTGTCTGTCCAAATCCCTTCCCTCCCTCTACCTCTCAACTTTGCAAAGTTTAGACAAAAGGCAAGATGCGGTTCTAGCATTTAGAGTATTTTGTTTGGTGAAATCTAGTGTTCTTCTACCCCATACCCAGTGAAAATGCATCCACGGCTTGCTCAGCTGATAATTGAAGCAATCATCTGCACTGCTGTCCCAGTGCTCGTGGTAGGGTTTCATCCAGCAGAGAAGCAATGTGTGGTCAAGGTCTCCACAAATCCAAACTGACAGTGGGGTGTCACTAGAGGTGCCAGCCTGGGACATTTGTCCTTGTTTCTAGGCATGTTTCCAAAAATCTGAAATACCTAACGGGCTGTGAATCTCCTACATCTGCTGTGATCGTGGAACTATAATGTCAAGGAAATATTCTTGGGATCCCCCGGAGCATGCGGAGTCGTGGGAAAGCACTGGCATTTAGCTGTGCATGCTGAAGTAGGTGGGAAGAGGCAAACTGGAGACATGCTTCCAGCTTTTTCTGCATCACTGCAATTGTATAGTGCCCCTCCATTTCCTACCTATCACCTTGTCACAGACCTGTGTGGCAGAGCACCATTTGTATGGCCTTGCAGCCCTGCGTAATTACCCTCCCAAGGTGCTTATGACACTAAGCTGCTTGTTTAGTGAGCTAAAGGCCCCACAGCCGCACGGCGTGCTTCTGCCCTGTCCGATGCAGTTAGTACGTTGGTGTGTCTGAGCTGGAGGGCTGAAGCAAGGGAGAAGAACTGAGCGTTCAAAATGTGTGGCAACGAACGCAATTGTGGACCGTTTAGTTCAGCCTCCCCAACTCCCAGAGGATATGCATAATTCTCCTAAAGGCACCGCAGAGAAGATCCCACAAGGCAGCGTGTTATTTAACATTAACATTTTTAAGGGTGATAGTGCCATTGATGATGAAGGTGCAGTCAGTCCCCCGGATGCTGTAAAAGAAAAACGTCGCTGTCAGCCCCAGTGGGCAGGTACAAATGCTTCCTCCCAGGGGTGCGGTCCGAGGTGGAGAGAAACACGACTGCGCCCTTTGCGGCAGGCGGGGAGAGCTGTGGCTTTGTGGCGGGTTGGCTCGTGCCAGCCCCGGTACCCCCATATCCCGATGGCAGCTTGCTGAGACGGCTTGAAACGCCACTTCTCTCGCCTGCGCGGAGGCAGGGGAGCGCATTCGACGCAGACAGACAAAGCACAAGCTCCTTTCCTTAGGCAGCGCTGCTTTCTGGCATCCCCGAGGCCTTTGTGGACGATAGCAATGCAACTGCAAGAGACTGCTGCCCACCAATTCGCTATTCCCCAGCAGAGAAATGGCCTTACCCTGGCTTTGAACCCAGCGAGGCTGCTGCGATCAGCGTAAAGCGGAGAAACGGTCTCCAAGTCTCACGTGGTGGTGCCGTTGCTGGAAAACCTTTCCACTTGTAATTACGATTAGTGTTTAAGAAAACGAAGCTTCTGGTAGGGGTTAGGTGTCTCTCTCTCTGGCCAGCCGTCCCACCGGCCGCGGGAGCAGAGCCGCCAGGTACTGCCTCTGCAGGAGGGGGACGGCTGATGACTCCTTGCCAGAAGGCAGCAGACTGGAGGGGAAGAACTGGGCTGGGAACAAAGCAGGTTGCTGAGACGTGCGTGATCAGCTGGCTTCTCCATGCATGGACCTAACTGTTAAAAACGTTATTAAAAATAACCCTTAAAAAGAAACCATGGTGAGCTGCAGGGCCCCAGTGCCCGAGGCGGTACCCACATGCCTCCGGGGCAGCAGCACTTGTTGGACGGACGCTTTCAAGTCCCGTCGTGTTTGGACTGTGATAAAAAAAAGCCCCAAAAAAGCCACCCTGGCTTGAGGACTGGGGTGGGAGGAGGGCGTAGCTGCTCTGGGGGTCAGGTGGAGGGGTACGTTCTGGACACGAGGGACGGTGGAGGAGTTTTACTGTTTGCAAATGTTTGCCAAGTTGCATCTGGAGAAATAAGGCACGAACGGAGGGCTGTCCCCATGCTGTGGTGGCAGCAGCAGGTGTGGGCTGCAGCTAGGCGGACATTAAATGCGTCAATGTGTATCTCTATGAGTATTCAAGAATAGGAAGATATTCCTAGTCTTGAATATCTTCCTATTCAAGACTAGGAATACAAGTCCTAGTCTTGTATTCCTTGGACTAGGAACCCAAGCTAGACACTTGCCAGGGGTGGCCCTGGGCTCCCCTCAAGCCCACACTGTAGCTGCCCATCTCCTGGAGTCCTGCCGTGGCATGTGGCCCACCATCGCACCCAGCTCTGGGAGCTGGGAAGTGCTACTGGGTGCCTGAGCTTCAGTTCTGTCCCCTGCTTGATTCACGCCTCACTGGGCTCATTTCAGCACTCGTAAGTAGGGTTTGGCCTGTATTGATTTTATTTTATTTTTTTTTAAAAGGCTTTCACATTTCATTTAGGACTTTCCTAGATTCTGAGAGTCTAAAGAAATAGAGAACTGTGCAGGAGGAGGAGAGGTATCTACATCTTTGTTGATGCATGACATGGTAAATTTGTCTGGCTGAAAAATATTAATATTTCCCCCAATATTAAAAAGGCCCAGTTAAGTTCATTAAGGTGAAGTAGATTCATAGTTATTTGTCATTTGTGGCTGAAGAGTGGTGGGAGGTAGAGAAAAATACAATATTCATTTGTTAACTATTTGCCCTTTTAGTTTTGTTTTCATTATTCTTCTAGGAGAGTGATATTTTATTTATGCTTTCTGAGTTATGTGCATAAATCTTTATTTTTAAAAAAGTCACCAGTATAGACGTCAGGCCCTTTCAGCAATGCCTTGTCTAGGCTTGCCCTTTGATTCTTTGCAGTTCTCCCCAGGTACTGCTGTGTTACAGTGCTAGGAAGAGTGGCTAACAGTGCCCCATTTCCTAGCCATGCCTTCCCTGTCCTGAGCGGTCTTGTGAAGGCAACTGATCTATGGAGGCTACTGCCAGGATAAAAGGAGTCTTTTTTTTTTTTTTTTTTTTTTTCAGCAAAAGACAACTGAAGCGGTTCAAAGGGGGCTGCACGCAGCTGGTGACTGCTGCGGTCTCTTATCTAACCTGTTCTTCTCTGAAATGATCAGGTGAAAAGTGGTTTTCTTGAATGCTTTTGATGTTGGACGCTAGGGCAGAGCATTCAGGCTCCCTGCATGTGTGCCGAGGTCGGTATCTGAGGAGAACGTGGTTGCTGGGTGGTCACCGTGTGTGGGCAGGGGTTTGCACGCTGTTCCCCCTGGCTCTGCAAACTCGAGTTTTCCTAGGGATGCGCTGGGCGGCTTCTCTGCATGCAGAGGCAGGAGGCTCATTAGCACCATCGAAGTGTGAGTGAAAACTGCGGGAGAAAAGCGAGAGCTTCCGAGCCAGGAGCCCTGGGAGAAAGCGAGTGGGAATCGGGTTGAGCTGCAAGCGAGTACTTGAGCAGTACTTGAAGGATGTAGAAGTCCTGCATCCCTGCTTCATTTTGCTTTGATTTTGAACAGTGAGGGGCCTATTTGGCATACTGACTGAGACTGGGTACCAAAGAGGGAGGGATTGATCGTTTCCTCCACTGTAGAGGTTTCTACATGAATTGCATGTGATCAGGGTTGAATGCATTTGGCTTAAAATCAACTGAGCCGCGTGCTCCAGGGAGCCCTCATGGAAGCAAGAGGGGCTCGGTGCGATGTGTGAGGACCTGCCCCGCAGCTGATGGCTCCGTGGGAGAAAAGCACCCGTGGCATGGGCCAGGCAGCCCAGTGCCCGTGGGGCTGCCCTGCTCGCCCGCTCCCCGGGGCACGCAGTCCCCCTTGCCTCACCGCGGAGATTGGGCTGGGAGGGGTGCGTGTCTCTCCAGGCTGTGGTTCAGCCGTATAAACCATAACAAGCTCCTGATCTACAGCTGAGGAATCCAGCACTACAATAATATGAATAATAAATAATAAGCAGATTTATACCTTAGATCAGTGCTACAGGGCATGGAGTGAGGGGAGGTTGCGGATTCAGTGAGACAGACCATCTCTTTATGTGCTTTGCACCTCTGTGGCGGAGTTATTTTTACTGATCTGCTCATTAATGTCTGAGAGGCAGGCTACATTGTCCATCCCAAGAGGCCTTAAGTTGTGTTTTGATTCATTATATATCCATGTACATATTATATAGGTATAGATCTCTGTGTGCAGAGCATCTGGATGGGGAAGTCAGCTGGTAGTTACGGAAAAGAGCTGTGTTGCTCAAGTAGCAAACAGCATAGACCTCTATTTTTTTCATTTACTTGTTTAATGAAAGTTGCTTGCTCACCAGCACTGATAAAGTTGTGGTACGCCTAGGCACAGCAGCCAGCTGCTGCCCCGTGCTGTACCTCATGGTAGATCTGGAAGGTGACCGGGTTTGAAGTAGGTGCTAATTCAGCAGGAAGAGGAAAATTTGCTTTAAGGAGAGGAGCCAGGGAGAGAGGGGCTGGTCAGTGGGAAGGTCATACGTATCTCCCTTACAGGTCCAGTCCTATGCAGTCGCAGGGGGAGCGACAGAGGGCAGACATGGATAGGTGCACGTATAGGGTTTTGCTTCAGAGGTCTGATTTTTCACTTTTGTTCCTGAACATCGAATATTCTCCCTGAGCCAAGGATCAGGATCTGAGAGCCATGTAACCTGTTTTATATCTAAATGCTGTTACTGCCCCTGGGCAACGCTTTGTGTATTTAGCTGCTGAGCCATGTTTAATAGAGGTCTTTTTGTTTCATAGAGTGAAAGCTAGACATAGCAAGAGCTACTCTGTCATTTTTTCATTTTTTTCATATATATATATATGAATAAAAAAGTCAATTACATGAATGAAAGATGCTTGGTTCCCTGCCTAAACAGCTGCCAAAATTAATTCCAATTCTGAGCCAAATTCAGCAAAGCTGGAATTTCTGCAGAAAGCTCCAGCGTGGCATGAGATAGGCTTGTGCATTAGTCTGCATTACAGATTACTGCTGCCCAGCTCCTCGCCCTTGGCTATCCGTGTGGGCAGCTGAGGAAGGATGGATTTCACGCACTCTGCGATGAGCTTGACTTCACTGCAGAATAAGCCCGAATTAAATATCCTTAGCAGACCATTGCTGGAGTGAGTGCCATCACACTGCAAAGCAGGGCTCACTTGATAGAGAACAGCTGTCTTGGCAGCTCGGAGCACCTGAAAACTTAGTGCCAGCGTCAGCAATACTTTGAGCTTCAGATTTGTTCCTCCCCACGGACCAATTAACTTGCATTTAAAGAACCACCTGAATTGAGCAGGAGATTTTTTTGGATGTGGACAGGAGCTGCGTTGAGTTACAAAATCTGAATAAGCACGCCAAGGAAGCAAGCCCTCCGTCCAGGCAGGAGCTGCTGGTGTGGGAGGGCAGGCAGCAGGTCTACGGCTGGCTACTGAGGATGGGGCACCTGTGGGATACGTGGCTGAAGAACACGGTTGCTTACTTTTAGGGAGATGCATACCTGTAGTGACTATAACTAGTGATCTGAAGGTTGTTTTCAGGAGGTGAGCTGGAGGATAGCCTTGCAGCTTAAGGCAGTGGCCCAAGTTTCTAAAGGTGAGTTGAGATAAAGCCGAAGTCATTACCTGTGAGTTATTACAACCTTTCTGAGAAGGCAAGCTGGAGGATGGCAGATGGGAGGAGGAAGACAGCAAGGCAACTCCAACTTGTAACAGTCTGTTGGAGCAGAGCTGAGATCCTCACGCTGTGCGCGTAAGGTAGGGTTTCTTTCTGTTTGAAGTGATATGCCTTGTGCTTAGAGGTTTATTCCTCATTCTGTTGCTGCGTAACTCTTGGCAGGTTCACTTGTCCTTGCTCTGTAGATGGGTGGACTGCAAGCTCAGGGGCCAGCACTCCTGGTTGCAACATGTGCAGTGCTCCGCTCAGTCAGGTGTTAAAGCCTCTTGCTAGCATTAGGCACTGCAGGGCTGTTGGGCAACCTTCCCAGAAAAGGTGCTTTTGATCTGAAAGGGCACTTATCTCAAGTGCCCCTCTGCAGCTAATTGCTTGTGGCTCAGTTTAAGATAAACACACCCCTGTTAAAGCTAAAAGCCCAAATTGTCCTGGCTTGGATTTAGAAGCTCTAGCTCTTGATATCCAGGTGTTTTGAACCTATAGCACTTGAAAAAGTCGCAATCCCAGAAGTAGAGAACAACCTGCTGACAAAGCAGGGGTGAGAGAGATCCTGGCTCCCTGCCTGCTGCTGCTGCTGGGTCCTACACAGGGCTCCAGCCTCTGCCAGGGGTAGGTCCTGCCCTTCCCTGCAAAGCCTTGCTCCTGGCTTTGTGCTCCTCTTCTCCCTCATGAAGACCTCGCTGGGGTGAGATTGAAGCTGCTGGCTGAGGTGATTGCTGAAAAAATGCTGGGGAAAAAGGGAAGGATGGAAGAACTTGAAAGAATGAGTTTTGCTTTTCTGTAGGGTGTTGGCTATGAAAAGCACAGAGCTGTAGGCTGTGCTGATCGGCAGGGGAAGCAGTGTCCGTGTGGGAGAGAAGGGGGCAACGCCCAGGGCACAATCCATCCCTAAAATAGCTGTGAGCAGGCAGGACAAATGGGTGCCCTCAGCCTGCATTTTGCTGGGAAAGCCCTCCAAGAGGATGATGTCACGTTAGGGTAGCATCGTTCCCCAGAGCCCTTCTTTGGGGTGTTCTCTCTGGAGGGGGGATGAGTGTGGGAGGCCTGAGAAGCAGAAGGTGAAGATCCCAGCTGGAGGAGAGCTTCTGAAATGAGGAAGACCCAGGAGATGCATGGAGATGGGTGCTTATAACCATGGCTGGTTATGCCCGAGAGTGATAACGTGGAGCAGTGGCAGGGCATGGACCACAGGGCTCTTGGGGCTGGCAGAGACCTCCCTGCGGGAAGGGATGTTCAAACGTGGTGCTCGTAGGGCTGGAGGGTGTGAGGGAGCTCCGTGGCCCATAGGTAAAAACGAAATGCTAAGCTCAGCGGGCAGAGAAGTAAAGAAAGCAGAGGCTCATGTGTCAGCAAAGAGGTGGACTTGAGCATGGAGCTAGAAGGGAGCAATAGGGGGGATCTGCAGTGGAGGAGCAGCTTAGCCAGGCAGTTGCCAGCTCTGACTCGACCCCTGCCAAATGAGGACTGTGAATGTAGGAAGGCTGCAGGGAGGGATGGCTCATTTTCCCAAAGACACCGCTAATGAATTCCTCTTGCACCTCCAGACGCTGTAGGGGTTTGGAGAGGCTAAATGGAACTTTATGCGAAAATGATGGCTGAATGTCAATTCTGCTGTCGAAGCCAATTTGGGAGCCGGAAAGTGCTAAAAGAATTAAGATTGTTAAATGGAAATAAGTCAACTTGGTTGAGATGAAATAGGGTTTAAATGAGTGAAATTATCTGTGGATTACTCTTGTTAGAGTACTGCCTTATTTAATAAACTGAGTTTTAATCTGCTGCAGGGATTCCTGAAGGAAAAGCTTAGCCTACGGGGGTACATGCATGTGATGAAGGGGAAGGACCGGCTGTGCCATCTTCCAGAATGGAGCCACAAGAGTAAAAGGGAGGTAATAGTTTGCCCATGAGTGTGTTGTACTTTCATGAGGATCTTGTTTGCTGCTTCATAAGTGGTTTGATCCTTTTTCAGGCTTCTTGGGTAGTTCTTTTCTTTCGCTAGCAGAACAGGAGATCACTTCTTCTGGTCAGGTGATGTCTGTTCTGGATACCACATGTCCCTGGGGAGCATTTCTAGCGTAGGGCCATGCAGGACTTCATGGTTCCTGGGGTAGATGTAGTCAGACCTCTCCCTGAGCACTGGAAAAGAGTTCTGCAAGGGAACGAACTCTTGCTGTATTTAAGAGGGAAAGAGAGAGCGCTGGAAATCTTGAGGGCTGCAATTTCATTGCGAAGAGAAAGTCTAGTAATTATTAATGGGCACTGATTATCTGCTCCTGCAAGAGCAGATCTGTTGCAGAAGAGCAACCAGGTACTCTTAGCTAACTTTAGCTGTCCACCCAACTCAATGCAGATGTCACCTGTCATCTTGCATGTGTTTCTGACCTGTCTCTCTTTAGTGATAGTCATGAAAGCATAACTGCTCCAGATGCTTCTAAAATTGTCCGCGGAGGGAAGGACCTGATCTTAGTGCTGAGCAGTCATGTTTCAGCACTGTAGGACTCTGCTCTTGGCTACTGGAGCTGGTGGTGTCTGAGCCTGGGAGCTTACGGCATGCAGGAGGGGCACGTGGCTTAGAGGGGAGGATCTGAATGTGAGGTACAAAAGGCTAATGCACAAGGAGGGATGGGGCTTGATTTTCCTCTCAATCCTATAATAGGTTTCAGAATATCTCATGTTCTGTACTTGGAAAAGTCAAGAATTTCCAAGCTGTTTTCAGACAGTTTTGAGAGAGAAATCAATTCCAGAGTCATTGGTGGGTTAGGAGTCTCAAAGGGGATGCAGGAGATCCAGGATCAAACTCCGGCCCCTGTAGGAGGCCATGGGTAACCTGTCTGGGTTATGCTCCTATCCATTCAAAGGAGACTGTCTGCTGTAAAAATCTTTCGTAGCCCTCGTTGTTGTTGTCAGGAGAGCTAATAAAACTGCCTAGTAGGCAGAGCTGAGCCATTGCCTGCCACAGCCTTCCCATCCCGTATTTTTGCCTCTTTTCCTGGACCTGTCCCGACAACTGGTCTCTATAAATGCTGAAAGTTCTTGCATCTCGTGCTGCTAAAATTGTGTTTGGAGAGGAAGTTAGAGCTGGGATAGCAGGAAGAAGGCAATGAAGAGGCTCTGTTTGTCCATATATTTTTCTCTCGCTGGGGGGATTGCTGTTCACTACCCCGTGTTGTAGCACAGAGCAGACTCAGTGGAGCTGGTCTGTATGTGCTGTGTCCTCTGAAATTATTCCTGGTTTCATATTGTAGAAGTGCAGGCCAGGATGAATGCCTGAGATCTAGCCTGAGGCTCATTCCACATGAGCTTAAGACTTCTGTGATCTTCTTGCCAAGCCCAAGGGGTAATGGAAGTTTGAAAAGTTATAATGTGGCGTCAGCTTGGGTTTGTCTGAGGATCTCCCCATTCATTACAGATTCCACTCCCTTCCTAACCCTGATTTGTGGTTCTTCTGCTTGACAAGAAGAATCTGCTAACCTGTATCTGATAGGATCGGCTGCCCCATCTCGCTGCTAGAGTTTTTTGTAGTCACCAGCATCTTACAGAATTTGTGCTTATGGGTGCACATGTGTGCAGACTATGGTGTTCAATAGCACAGTTGATAGCCCCCACCTTGTACCAGATCTGATTCACAGGCATCTAATTTTACCATGGCAGAATGCCCCTAATCACACTCCTTCATTCACCCTGTAGACTGGTTTTCTGGTCGTGTTATGCCCTGCACATCTTCCCATTTGACCACCAGCAGAAGTCCGTTTTGCCATTTGACTTCTGCACTTTAGAACATTTTGTTCCACATCCCTTGCGCAGAAGATAGCTTGGCAGTTGCAGACCTTTAGCATTTATTATCTATTGTGTTTCTATCCATTTGAGTGGCATGTGGAATTCTTTGTCATGCTTGTTTCATTGAGGGAAGAAGTACTTTGTTATTCCAGGCATGCTCAGAAATACCATGATCTTAGCGATCACACAAGACACAGCAGAAGAACGGTTGAGTTGGCAATGAAATATCTTGCAGTACTTGTGCAAAGTCTTAGGTATCCCATGCAATAGCCACCCCAGATGCCTCACCAGCCCCAGTTGTGCTGCTTCACTGCAGAAGCTGGTGTTGAGCTTTTGGGGCCAGGTGAGGCTGCAGCGACTTTGCCCAGGCAGCAAGCAGTGCCCCGAGCACTGTAGCTCCCAGCAGAGCTTGCCTCAAAGTCCCCAGCATGACCAGTCTTTGAGAGGGAATGCGGTAATGCTATGGGATAGCTGCCTACCAGCTCTGGCAGAAAGGAAGCACTGTGGTTGTCCAGCTTGGCATGGCTGAGGAGCATTACCAGGGTAGGACAGGGGTCTAAGCACTTGGGTTTTGGAGCAGAAAGCTTGTTTTCATTGTAATGGCTGTGGTTGAAAAGCCTGTTCTTCTCTCATGCGTTTAAATCCCATGGAGCTTCTCGTTAGGAACAGATGATGCCTCAGGCAAGTGGAGCTATAGAAAAGTAATCTTTATTAAGCACCCTCGGTGGCCAGAGTTACTTGATGAGCTCCAGAGTTTTATTTGCAGGCAGCTTGGGTTGTCATTTAGCAGGAAAGAGCTTTGAACTCCCTCCCTTCCCTGTCTCTAGGTTACTGTTTTCTATTTCTGTGTGTTTTGAGTCCCTACAGCCCTGCAAATACTGCATGTAAAATTGTTGACACTGGGAACAAAATGAATGGAAGAGACTGGATGTACATAGGTCAGGAAAAATGCAGCCATGCTTGGGGAAGGGGATACAAGGTGCCTGCAGTGCATCGTGAGTCCTGAGCAGGACACAGGCATAGCTGTTTCTGTGGGAAATGCTGTACAGAACCCACAGATTGATGGGGGAACATCTATGGGAAGTTCTGTCTCTGAATGCTTCATGGCTGCATATTTGGGGCAGGAATGGCTACTGGGAGAGCAACATGTCCTCTTGGAGCCATCCTCTCTGCCCCTCCGTGCCGGCACCTACAGTAAACTGTACGGCCAGTTGTCTTTCATCTCTGCACTTTGCAGGTTCTCCACAGGTGATAGAAAATGAGCTATAAATTGTAAGCACAAAGGCCAGCGAAAACCAAAATAAATTTAAAACAGCATCCTGCCAGATGTTTTGCTTTTTGCTGGATAGCTAGAGGGAGAAAGAATAAACAGCTCAGAAAAATAAAGCAAGACGTGGGGTGTGAGTGTGAAGGTGTTGCACACCTCAGCTGCGTAGCTAACCCCGATAGTTGTTTGAGGCTCTGCTGCTACACGGTGCTGTATGGGATGTTTCTAGATTGACGTGGAGGCAAGCCCAGCCTCACCCCCTGCTTGAGTGATATCAGGGCATCTCAAGGTAAACCCAGGATGAAAAAGGGAGAGAGAAAAATTAATCTGTGACCGCTGTACTTGGCTTTATGAAAAGGAAATGAAGTGAAGGCAGGAGACTCAGAAGTTCGCCTGCATCTGTCTTGTCAAGCATGTGAAGCTGACACAACGATGGAGTCATTACAGGCTCCTGTGTAAATACAGGCTCTTCATATTTTATTTTTTTTTCCTCATAACATATCTCATTTACTTAATAGCCTGTAATTGCTCTGGAGGAGCAGTCATGTCAGCCATCTCTAGCACTCATGGTCCATAGGAGCTTTTTGGCATCAGAGTAAGTGCCTCTGCAAAGTGCAGCAGCAAGGAGGGCTCAGTAAGCCCCTTGCACAGAGGTCTCGTGGCAGATGCTTTCAGTCCCCCAAGCTCTGCACTGTGACGGGGACCTTTTAGGAGGAAGACATTTTCCGTGGCGCTGGGGGCAGCTGTGCATTGCTAGAGATGGCTTTGAGCTGGTTGTGGTCCCTCTGCTGCCTTCACTTCTCCTCATCATTGCCTGGCTCCTGCCCTTTTGGATGGCAAACTGCAACGGGTCGGTGGCTGTTTGTTGTCCTGGGACTGTCAATTTTATTGCAAGGAAATGGGAAGCATTTTCAGGCATTGGCTAGCAGCACGGAGAGTCTTTGAGCAGAATTTTGTGCCACTAAGCATGCTTTTGAAAGATGTGTCCTGATGCTTAGGGAATCAATTAACCTCTAAAAGATTTGGTGGCTTGGTTTAGAAGAACACTGGCTTTGAGAGTTTCCTCTCCTGCTACTAAAACAAACCACCTCTAGCATTAAGCATGGATGCTTTCTAACACCGAAAGGTGAAGTGAGAACAAAACCAAAATAAAATAATTTTTAAAACCCCACAGCAAAACTCTGGAAGGAATGCAAGAAAGAGCATCTGTGTGACTAACACCCAAAGCCCTTCTGAAGAACAGTCGTTTGCTGAATATAGCTATACGCTTTTGTTTTAAATGTCCTGGCTCTATTCTTTGCTCTCTCCCACCCCCCCATCTGGAAACAGTCCAGCATTATTTGTGCTTGAAAAGGCAGAACTGGCTCTCTGTGCTGAGCTGCCTGAGCTACAGCCAGCACCTGCAGGGAACTGTGCAACAGGTTACTGTCTGCTTGCTTTTTTTTGCAGCCTTCTTAAGGGAGAGCCGAGCAATCTGTGTACAGGTGCGCATGCTGTGGGGATGTGCATCCTCACCTACTGCGCTTGCACAGGTCAGTGCAACCTTTCAGGGCTAAAGCTCACTGCTCTCCTGGGAGCTGCCAGAATGCAGGCTCCGCTGTGAAACATGGTAGTTCATCGAAGTTCGCCCTCGATACTTGGAATATCATTGCTTCTCTGCTGGTTTTACCGATCTCTCTACTAGAGCTGAATTAAGCAGGTTCTCCAGTGCTGTGGGGAAAAGTGTCACTAACTTGCTGACCAGAAGTTTCTAACCACCAGGAACATCCTTCCCAGTTTTGCAGTGGGCTTGAGCGGGTGAGTTCTGCTTTCAGTTGCAGAAATGGAAAACACAGTGAAATTAAATGCAGGCATTACTTTTTCTTGCACCTCTCCTCTCTTTCTCTTTTCATCCTGGCAACAGACTTCAGCCAAGCGTATGCCTGGGTTTTGAGACATCTGGATTGTCTGTAAGATATAGCCATTTCCAGGAGAAATACAAACTCCATCTTTCCCTTTTCAGAAAATCTCTCCCTAGGTAGTAAATCCGAATGTAGTCAGTTAAAAGCTGAGAATCTGGAAATGTAAAAATATCAGCATTGGTTTTATGTATTTTTCTAGCCAGGATATCAATGCCTGAGTGGTGAGACCAAGGGAATTTCTTGTTGCACAGAAGAGTCTATCTCTCGGAGAGCAGCAGGGTCTGATAGCTGTGGTCGTGGTACAGGGTTCTGCTCCTGACTGGCTTTTTTCCTTCTTTTTGTAAGCCTGGGTATGACACACACGCTTTAGATTTCAGTCTCAGCTAGTTAATCTGCTTTCTGACCTATAGAAGAAAATAGCCACTAATTATTTGTTTACATTGTGCAATTCAACTGCGCAAGCACTTCCTTTGAAGAGATTAGTAGCGGGGGTTTATTTTATTTTGTTTTCCCTGTCACATTGTCTTTTAATGCGTCAAACTGGATTTCTTGGTTTTGCCCTTTGTAGGAGCCCTGAGCCCCATTACTGCATTAAACGTGTAAAACAGCAAAATCCCTTGGTCTGGAGCAGAGGTGTCGTGAGGGAACAAAAAGCCAATGTGTACGTGCGGTACCACCAGTGTAGGGAGACAGGAGCTGGCCGGCCCCAGCTGAGGCCGGTGAGCACACCAGCCTTCACTCAGCAACGCAGTAACGCGCCGATGGATTTGGATGGGACAGTAAGGCACAGTGTTTGCTGAATTGGGTTCCTCTTTCCCCACATTGTTCCTCAAAGTCAATCTGACCCTGCTTTGCACCGTATTTCCATGAAAGCGAGAGGGTGCTGAGCATCTTGCAGATGACAAAAACTCTCTTTTAGCCCGGGATTATTCAACTAATCTCATGATTATGGTGATAATCCCCTTTGCAATGGTGCCCCTCTCCAAGGAGCTCTTCCCTCGGGGACTTACAAGTCCCAAATCGCATTTTCTCCTAATACCAAAGTGCTCTGTATTAAATTAAGGTGCTTTCAAGGATCAGAGGTGTGCAAGTCGTCTGCTATTTATAGCTTTGGAGTCTCTGGTGTATCATCTGTTGCCTTATTGACCCTCTTAAGGCTCACGGTAGGGATGGAGACTGAGGGGCTCTCCTGTTGGAGAGGAGACGGCTTTTCAAGCTTCACCCCGTGCCCTTGCAGCAGAGGGAGTGAGCTGGAGCTGACCCACCAGCTGCGGGCAGCATCACCGCCTGGTCAGCGATGCTTGGGGCCCGCCGCCTTGCTGGCTTCGGAGGTCGGATGTTTTCAGATCGGGTTTTGCTGCAGCCGAAGAGGGCAGGCACCTGATGCGCTGCTGCCTCTGAGGGCAGGCAGGGAGGCAGTGAAAGCAGTGCTACTCTCCAAGCTGTAATCCCTTCCCACTCCTGCTGCCAGGTACTTGGCGGCATATAAATATTTTGCTCACAACTCATTGGAGGTGGCATCTAACCAGATGTGCTCTCACTTGGTACGGTAGGAGATTTATTTGGTTGTCCATTTATAGCTTATTATTTTCTTCTGTCTCCCCCCCTCCAACTTAATAGCAGTTTGCTATCCACTAGGGTATACATTTTCTTCTGATTAAGTACCATTTAGCCGTTGGCTGCTTGCTCATTTTACGTTTATAGGCACATTTACAGCGGCACAGACAGAGGCACAAGCGCCTAGGAGCAAGGGTAAGGAGAATGGAGAGTCACAACAGCTTGATTAGATTGGATTTTAATAAAGTTTCCAGCTAAGCTGCATCACAACTATTCCTCACAGTGGAGATGCTTGGGGTGCTGGGGCTGCACAACTTCTCACCTGGTGGGACAGCCAGTGGGACCTGCCCTGGAGCCAGCTGGAGGCTCCTCATGAAATCCTTGACCATCAGGGATGTCTGAGTTCTGGGAAGCTTGGAGCTAGTCTCTCTAGGGTGAAGAGTGATTTCCCAGCTTTCGGCAGCTGCTAATTAGTTGCAGCTGATGAGATAATTTATAAAAATTAGGAGCAATTTTCTTCATTGTGCTAATATCGCTTGGCAATAAAACCGCTCTTTTAAAAGGGTGACTTTTCTCTAATGTAGGGATCAAGGCTAAAAATATATATGTGTGTATATCAGTAGAGCGAGAGAGCACGCTTCTTAACCACACGTGAAGAGGTATTTCAGAAGTTCATTTGAACCATAAGAATGAATTCAAATTGAAATGCAAATTTCAGTGTCGCTTAGAGCACTGTTTGGAAAAGATGTTTGATCGTGTCACCTTGGTGGCAGGGCAATAGAAAAATCCTCTCCAGCATGCTGTGGAAGGAGGTTTTAATGTGGAGCAGACAGCTTGCATTACGTGGGGGTTTTGGCAGTGAATCAGCAAAAGGAAGGTCGCCGTTCTCCCCCTTTCCCAGGAGTGACAGTGACTCATTGCCAGTTCATAACGTCATGCAGGAGTAGCGGCTTGACTCACAGGGAGCAATGGGGAGAGTTACAAGAGGAGTGTTTTGTCTCTTGTGCAGAGTGCCTTGGGGAAACAGGATGCACGAGTGAGGGGAAGACGTGGAAGCAGAGCGGCAGGGAAAGGCTCAGCACCCAGTGCTCCTTATCCGGGGGCTTCGCCTGGCTGTCGAGTAGAGATGCAGTGGTGGGATTCGTTCCCCGTGGAGGTGGGATTAAGACATAGCGGTGGGATTTGTGCCACACGCTGCATCGGTGTTTGAGAAGGAGCCCCGTGCTGCAGCATTGCTGCTGGACCTCTACGCTTCTCATGAGCCTCGGGTGTTGCTTGCCCCTTTAGCTGGTCTAAGAGTAAGCTGAGCCCTTAAGCGTGCACGTGTGTTTCTGGCCGGTGTAGTGGGAACTGCGAAACAGAGGTGTTGCTCTTGCAGTTGTTTGGAAAAAGACATTCATTAGGCTGAAGAATGAATTTTCCACAAACTCAGAAGGCCTCCAGTACTCCGTCAGGTTTCTAATGATTTTGTCACGGTGTTAATCCCTCAGGTGAGCGGCAGCATTTTGATATCAGCAAACAAATTACGTTTCCGCATAGATAACCCAATATGGAGTCAAGCATGAGAGCAGAAAACAATTCATCAGCTTCTAATGGGGCCTGCAGATTTCAAGCAGGGCTGGATTCAGCTGCGGAGCGGAGGGGAGCCTGTGCCTGGAGCAGCCCCCTGCAAGCCCTGGGTGTACAGGGGAGCGTGTGTCTGCACGGGACAGCTGTACAAGTGCACACAGGTGACCTGGTTTGGCTTACGGTGATGCCCAGGATTTCCAGCTGAGACGGAGCACCCTTGTTGTCCCTCGCTGTACGATGTGATTTATAGCGAGAGGCACTGTCTGTACCGGAGAGTTTACAGGAAGGCAAATCATGAGCAGAATGGAGAAGGTGGAGAGGATCGGTTGCTCTGTGTGTCCCCTGGTAGGAGAACCAGAGGACGCTGAATGAGGCCGATAGGAGCCAAGTTCAGAACAAACAGCCGGATGTCGGTTTTGTGCAACAGGTGATTGATACGTTGAGCTCAAAGGATGTGGTGAGTACAGAAAGTTTTCATAGATTTAAGGGGAAACTAGACAAGCAGAGGGAAGAGAAAAGCACTTAAGAGTTATTAAATATATAAACAACATCAGTTTCAGAAGTTTCCTAACCTGAGAGTAGCTGAAGGCTGGGAGGCTATTAGTAGGAATTATTGGATGGACTTTTGGTTTGACAGTAACATTTGTTCTTACGATCTAGATATGAAGCAGAGGCACAGAGAAAATGAAAGGAATTGCCTGTAGCAAGTTTTCAAATTAGCACCTAGATCTCCCAAGTCCCGGTCTAGTGTACTGTCCATCAAGACTGAAAGGTGTGGAAATCCAGCTGGGCTGTTAGCAATGCGCAGTGGAAACCTGTGGCGGCACTGGCTGCAGGTGCAAAGGGCCAAGCAGCAGGTACCAGGAGACGGGGGTAGATTTGAGAGCAGTAAGTGGAAGGGGGGAGCAGTTTGCTGTGTGCAGATAACGTTGATGGTATTTGCGTGCTAAGCCATCGCCGCTCCGAGCATCTGATGGTAATTGCACGGGAGCCTGTAGTACGCAAGCACACATATGACACAAAACAGCACTATATGAGCATGAAATTGCCTTCCAAGCTGGGGGGGGATGCCGGAGGGCAAGTGTGTGTGAATGGAGTAGAGCCCTGAGAGTGCATCAGCGTGACAAAAACCAGGATATGCAGCCGTGTGTGCAGGGTAGCAGTGAGCCAGCACTGGGCGTCCATGTGTGAAATAAACTGCAACGGAGCAGGCAGGCACCGGGGAGACGTGCAGGAGGAGCAGGACTGGCGGCAGCCTCTTGCTCGCCGGAGCCAGACGCTGAGGCGTGCCGACAAAACCAAAAGCGCCTGTTTGCTCTGGTGGTAGCAGGAATTGCCGGGGGACTGTGCTGCTGGGGTACGTCTTGGTGCAAGCAGGGCCCAACGCCCCTTGGGATCGAACGGTTGGGATGAAACGGAGAGGCTGTATACCACCAACGCTCAGCCGGCACATGCTGCACCTCTGTCATCGCCCACAGAGCCACAGTGACTTCTCTGGGCCACGTGGGCTGTTGCAATCTGATCTGCAAAGCCTTTTGGAGGAGGTATTTGCACAAGACTAGCACTGGAAGCTGCTGCTTAAAATTATTCCCTGGTTTTGTGGAAGCAGAATTAGTTTAAACCTAAGTTTGTTTTTTCTTACGTGAAACAAAACACCCTTCTCCCATTTCCGCAGCTGCATGTTCATTTCCTCTTTTTAATGCCATCCTTAAATATCTTTTTCATCTCTAAGTGATTCTCTCTTGCACTTTATGGTGGAGCTATCTTTCTCTCCCAATCTCTCCTACCCTCTCCATGTGTCAGTTTTAGTTGCCACTGTTCTAGGAAAAGCATGTTATGTTCCTTCAACCTGGATGTAGATGTTGATACACAATTCTTTCCAGCATTTTATTAGCATCCCTCAGATCCCTTCTAATTTAAACATCTTTGGTTTTATAGTTTTGGGTGCCTTGCTTTATCTCTCTGTATATAAACATAGAGCTGTGAGCACAACCTCATTGAGACTCCATTAGGAGGACTTATATCCTGGCCTAATCTGATCCGTGATATGCCTTTGAATCTTGCCTTACTGCAAGCCCTTTTCTAATTCAGTCTCTCATACATCTTTTCTTCAGCCTTGTTTTAAAAATCCGAAGTCTTCTGAAGCTGTTGCCTCAAGCTGCATGGCCTCAGGCTGTGGTCTTGTCCAACATGACGTGCTGTGTGTGGTCAGCGGGGTGGGACATGGACAGGAGACCACCACAGGCAGAGCTACAGTACTGGGGCAAGGTTGTTCAGCACGGTCTGCGAAAACATTGCGTGCAGCAATGCGTGGTGTACTGGGGAGACTGTTACTTGTTTGTGGATGCTTCATGTGCATCCTGGTGTGTACTGGGGAGCTGCTGTTACCTGTTTGTGGATGCTTCATGTGCCTCCTGATGCCAAAGGCCCAGGAGATATGACTTTGTGATAGGCACATGTAGGAGCTTCCCTAGCGAGTGCTGGGAGGCATGTGCTTTTCTTTTCTGTGGAGTTTTTTTGGAGTCTTACTACTTGTGTCCACCCAGATGTTGGATGCCTGATAGCTGCTGGAGACAGTACGAAGTCTTGTCTCTTGTAGTCCAAAGGAGTGATCTGAGTTACTGACCCAAACATCGATGGCAAAGCCTTGGAATATTAGCCAGGATGCCCTGGGCTTGCCATCGAAAGGACCTTGTTTTAATTTTCCGATTGCAAAGGCTTCATCAGCTCCTGCCCTGAGTACGTAGCTCTGCCATGTGTTAGTAACCAGCTTATGCAATAGATGGATGGAGTCATCCCCTTTATATATAACAAGCTCAGGAGGATCATATCGCCTGTCTGCTGGCTAATGTGGATCTTTCTCAGGATAAATTCATCTCACTGCATGTACCAATCCTTTTGCTGCTGTGATACTTCGTATAAGGTAAAAGACTGCTCCACTGTAACTCATCACAACATAGTGGCAAGGGTCCATTTTTGCAGCACAGTTTGAGTGCTGGAGCCTTCGTTGCTTTGCAGGGAAATTGTGGACCAAATTCAGGCCAAGGTGTTATTTTTTTTATCCCTGTATGTCGTGGATCTTGGCAGCACTGCTCACAAACCCGCTAGCTGAGCATTGTGTTGTGTGGTCACTGAAGTCAGAGAAGGGAGCTTTCCTCCCCAGTACGGTCTCCTTTGAAAAACCTCATTCCAGTTCCACAGTGGCCTTGTTACCCCAAACAGAGGTGATGCCTACTCTAGGACAAGTTTGTAGATAGTAGGGGGTGTGTATTTGAAGCACGAAGAGGCTAGAAGCTGGCATGAGTCCTTTCCTAGCTTTCCAATTTGACAACTGAGGCAGGAATGTGGCAGACTGTTCATCACTCCTGCAAAAATCCTGGACGGTGTTTGTCTCTGGCCTTGTTGAAATGAGGTGGATCTGAGTGACTACTATGTGTTTAAAGGAACAAAAGGGGGAACAGGAGGAAGCAGCTGATGCTTGTATAGGTCCACCTTTCCAAAGAAGGATTTTGCATTGGGATTCTGCAAGGAGGCAAGTCCATCTGGTCTGGAGAGGGAGATCTGCTGCGGGCAGGTCAGGAAACCTTCTGTGGCAAGAGAAGCACGTGGATCTGAGAGTGTGTGTGACTAGCGTTGTGATGGCAGTGTGAAACGGGTCAGGCTGCTGTCTGTGGGTTTCAGCTGTGGCTGGACAAAGCAGAGGAGGGAAAGGTGAAGCAGAGAGATAATGAGGAGGGAACCAGGCCATCTCTCATTAGCAAATGATATGTTTGCTTTTCAAAAGGAATGAACAAAACATCTCAGTCCCCTTGCCCTTCAGGTCAATAAAATGAACACTTACTAATGGCTGAATCAGAGACTGAACAACTTCATTACATGTGTAAAATCAATTGCCATTATCTAGCTCTCTTTCTATTGATCCGTGCTGCAGTATGTCAGCATGTTCTGGCAGATGGCTGTGAGCAGGCAGCGGTCTGCTTACTATGTCCGCGTGCCATTTTGCGGAGGCCCATTAGAAGACACGCCGAACAGGCTGGTCTCTTCCTGATGGGTCAGATCTTCCTTGGGTCTTCCATCTGGGCTCCCTGCAGGTGACTCCCACACCAGCACACTGGTGAGCTGCTGGCCAGAACGTGTACTGGAACAAAGAGGCCACAAGCTAAGCAGAAGGGTCGGCTTGCGATGTAAAAGGCCACGCAGCCTTGTGAGAAGGGCTACTGGGGCGAATTTGTAGCTTCTGGACTGCTGCTGGGAGCCTTGGATGTAAATGACAACCTAGCTAATAAGGTCTAATTGGCTATTAAAGGAGGAAGCAGCCCCAGAGATGCTAAGGGCCAATTAACCCTGGGAGCTGGGAGCACGACACTGTATCGCTGTGCAGTGATGTGTGCATGAGCCTTTCATAAATGGATATAGAAAAGGAGCAGTGGAGGTCCTTACCAAAATCCTTTTGAAATAGCTCGGGATATTTCAGGCATACAGCAAGTTGAGTGTTCACTTGCTTTTGTAGCAGACTGGAGACTGGATTAGTGGCTGACTAGTGTGGGCACACCCAGCACAGATCTTACTGAAACCCTATGGGGATCAAAGGGGCTCCGGTGAGATAAAACATCTCAGGCGGCTTTTTTTTTTTTTTTTTTTTAATATCTGCTTAGCTCTGAAGAACTAAAAGCTGTATCAGGTGGGACGGATCCACGGAGAAGCCGGCATGTTGGCGTGTGTTACCAGTGCGTGCTGGCGGTAGGAGGATGCGGTGGGCTGGGATTGAGGCTAGCACTCGGTTAAACCAGAGGATGGTCACGCAGCAGGGGACCAGGAGGGAGGCAGGTCCGCTCCGACAGGAGACAGACGGGCCTTGGAAGGCTGAGATCATTTCTTGAGCAACCCAGTCCAAAGCCTGTTGAAGTCAATAGGGGACTGTGGGCGGCTCAATCAATCATTCTGCCTCAAAACCTCTTCTGAGATGAGGGCTGAGAGGAGCCAATGTTTTGACACAGACTTGTCACTAATTTGAATAAACAAATTGTGTCTAATGGCTTTGTCCTCTAACTGATGCCACTGCCGCCTTATTAAAGGAAAACGGAGATATTTAATGTTGCAAAGCAAGCTACCTATTTTCATAGTCTATTTTTCTGCTAGGTGTGTGCAGACAGAAAATGGGATTGGGTGGATTTGACTAGGAATTTGGACCCAGCAGTCTCTGCATAATGTGGGCTGTATGGCATACGTCGGGGTCTATTGCCTTCCAAATCTTTATTGCATGAGGCTGGCTTTGTGTGTTGCTGTTGTGATAGTGGCCTTTCTCTTGTTCCTCTTCCTCCCGTTGATTTTATTGTTTCTGATTTCTGCACTTTTGCTGCTCTGAACTTTGGCCATTATGTACTCCAGTGAGTTCAGCTCAAGTAGGAGATGAGTTCGATTGTAGGACTCAACTCATGGACTTGGAGGAGCAGCAAGGTTGTCTTTGTTTGTCTTCTGCTTGGCTTTTTTTGCAGAGTAGGGAGAAGGGGACCGTGACTGTAGGGTCTGCCCTACAGTAGCACACCCATGGTTTGGCCTGTTCCAGTGGAAGAAATAAAACAGATATACTGCTAATAGCACCGTTCTCACTGTAGTTTTTCATGAAAAGCAGAGCAGAGCAGGAGGAAAGAGCTGCTGTCCTCATTTCCTGATGTTCCCCAAGGACGTTTCTCTCTTGTTGTGTTCAGGAAGCAGATGGAAAGAAGATCTAGTGCTGACCTCAGCAGTATAGACAAAACGGATTAGCTTCTTTAAACCTGTGTAACCATCTTTTAGTCTGTCTGGGCCATGAGACTCCTATTGATGATGTCTAGCTTATGCACTTGCTGATTTGGCAGTGAACTGGCCTGAGCTGGAGTTCCCGTTCCCGAGAGACAGGCAGCGTGCTGGGTGCTGAGACCTGCTGCAGCTGCTTGTGGACAGGGACCAGCCCTGCAGGGTGGGGGTCTGCTGAGCCCCCCCCATGACTCTTGGGCTTTGGGGAGGGGGAGAGGGGATTTGGAGGCTGCTTTCTATATTGACTCGGGTACAAAGGAGACAAAAGCTTCTTTTAGCCACATAGCCTGAAGCGCTCGGCTGAAATAATTTCTGTTACCTTTTATCTGCCTCAAAGGAACACTTAAAAAATCATCCTGCCCATAGCGGGTAACCTGATGAGTCTAATTGGTGGTATGAAAACACAGCCACTTGGAGCTTTCCGATCCATGTTCTGGCTAATTAGATACACTTCCCCTGCTAGCTTTTGCCTGCTGTGCAGTGTTGCATGTGTTCAAACACCCTATCAAGAGCAGGAGGTGTCTATATGTGTGCATTTTGGCTAATACGTTTGTGAAGGTAGGTGTTGGTATTATTAATTGTCAACCCAACAGAAACCAGGATGTACCATCGCCAGCTATAAAGGCAGCATGTGTCTCGCTGGTTCCCCTGTCTTTGACAGCCCACAAACAACAGTGTGGCGGGGCTAACATTGCAGTCTGCTTTTCTCTTTCGGCTTGCAGTTTTATTTATTGTGGTAACCTGTGTTTGCAGGCAACATCGTGAGGTTTTGGGGCGAGGAAGGATAATGTTCTCCAAGGGGAGCAGGGGTTGGGAGTCGCTCACTGCGGGTGGTAGGAGCCTGCGGTGGCAGAGTGAGGATGTGAGAGTGGCAGGGCTCCAGGGCTTGTGCCTGGGCAGCAAACACACAGACAGCACCTCTGGGTCACTGCCACTTCCAATCAGTAGGCGGAGGGGATGATGGCATCCCATCCCGGGGAGATGAGGCCATGCACTTGAGGGGACCACTCTGGAAGGGTGGCCGCAACCGCGCAGCCGTTGCCTCTAACCCTCCTAGCATTTGCATTTACAGCTGTCAGGGTGCGTTGTGTACGGCATGGAGATGTGATTGAGCAGTTCGTGTGCGTCTGGATGTGGCGTAGGCTGAACGAGAGCTGGTCATGCACTGGTTACAGCTTGCAGGTCTGGGGCTGGCACTTCAGTGCCTTTCCACCAGCACTGCGTTGCTTTTGAAAATAGACTTTGTTAGAGGCTTGCTAGTGGAGAAAGGTGGGCCAGTATTTCTTAGGAGATGAGAAAACTGCTGGTTTCCCTCCAGGATGGAAAATGTTCTCTGTGGTGCAATGCTAGAAGGATAAGACAGGACCTCAGAGCACTGAGGAAAGTTTACTCCTCCACCAACAGATTGTTTTGTGTCCGCTTAGGGATGCCACTAATGCATGTCCTGTCTGCACACACACCTAGCACAAACGTCAGCTGTGGGGAAAAGGCACAGAAATTCAACAGGTTCTGGCTGAGGTTTTCACCTAGGCAGAAAATAAATTGGCTGGTGCTGCTATTCTCTTTTCTAAATTGGCGGTACCTGGCATAGGACCAACTTTCTTTTTCTTTCTCTGGGAGACAACTATTGCTTCTCCAGGGAAATCTCCAAGGGGACCTGGAGAGCAAGATTGGCTTGTGGTTGCAGTAAGCAGCGGGATGTTGCAAAGGTTAATTGCATCCAGCTGATGCACTACTGAAAACCAGCATTTTGGCATGAAAAATTACTGCAAAACTGAATCCCTGGAGCTGCAATAGCCTCTGCCCTAGACGTGCACGTGTTCCCGCCTCTCCCTCTCTGTAGGGGTAAGCAGGCACATCATTTAGGTGCCTGGGCAGCAGTTTACAACAACAGTCTCATACATGTTCATACCCAAGCTCTCCTACAGGTAAGCGTTCATACACTGATGAGAACTACGAATATTATCGGTTGTGCCTCTAATGGCCAAGCACGTGTTGCAAATTTTTGCTTAGACGAAATCTGATGCGTTCAAAAGCTGCACAAATCTCTTAAAGAAAATGAGATCTTAGCAGGAAGTCTAAAACCAGACAGAAGGCTCTTTATTGACCATTGGATGCTGTTTTCGAAAGGATACTGCAGGTGGCTGTTTCTGTGTAGCAAAACATGTAGGGTTGCTCTGTATGTGTTTTTTCAGACAGTTAAGAAACCAATAAAGTTAAATTGGTAGAACTGTCTAATGTGATTACAGCAAGATGGGGATAAATGTGGTTTCATTAGATCTTGTTTTGAAGTAGGAGACTGTCATTTTCTGATGGAAAACTGAGATGACAGGGAGTACTGGTATTTGAAGTGCCTTTTTTAAGAATGACCTGCTCTGTCTTTTTGACATCAAACATATGTATGCAGAAAGAGAGCACTGGTTTATTTTTTTCTGGTGCAACAAAAAATGGAAAGCTCCATTTTTAGTCTTAAGTTTTCTATCAAAGAATTTCATGAGGGGAGAAAAACCTTGGATAAAAATGCTTGAACATGTTGTTTATAGCAGGGCTTGTTTGCAAAACCTGGACTTGAGCTGAGACCGCAGTTGCATGCAGGCATCTCCCACATAGTGGCTCCCGTGACCCCAGGTATAGCCTGCAAATTCCAGCTGCGGAAGGATAAGCCGTATAGTGCTGTACTGGTCTGTGAGGTGCTCAAGGAGGAGGGTGAGTCTGCTAGTGAAGGTGGCTTCTGGCTACAGTCTCATGCATTCAGGGTATCCCAAGTCACATACTTTTAACAGTAGGTTTCAGTTTTGGTAGAAACTCCTGAGTTGGTGGCACTTGCAGGGCAAGCCACATGCTTAGATCTGATGTTCCTATCTTTGAGGTTTCAGGGTTTGGGGAGATAGGGGCTATGTCTTGGGATAACTCCAGTCCTTGACCACCCTGGAACAAGGACTCTGAGCTGTAAAGATCGTTTCCTCTAGTGCAGATGGTCTCCTTGCCATCAGCACTTGATAAGAGATCTGGAACTTGCCCCTTTGGTGCCATATGTACCTGCCTTTTCTCTTCTAGGGAGAGGGCTCAAAGCTGACGCTTAGCTCCGGTCTGGTTTCTTTGCCTCCTGGCTCTAATCTCACCATTGGTTATGAAATGATTCACAGGGACTTCCCACTGTCCCTGGGTTGTTAATTAAAAGATTTCCAGCCTTAAAAATTCCTTTGCACCGTTGGTCTTCTGCAAGAAGCTACAAAATAGATTGGTGTTTACACTATTAATCCCCTGGTATCTCCAGGAGACCAGCCCTGGCTGGAGCCGCGCACAGATTGATTTTTCCTGGTGGTCGGGAAGAGAGAGAAATGCAATGTCTGATGCCCCCTGGCCAGGAGATGAAATCTGGGAGGCCATGGATAGAAAAGCACTAAGGAGGACAGGAGAGAAAAGGGATGGCCCAGGCCCCATTATAGCAAAGATGATATGCCGTCAAATGAGTAATGCTGATGGAAAATGTAGCAAATGACTAATGTTGCAGCCAGAGTAATTGTTTGGAGGACTGGCATTTTTAGCATGGAAAGATTCAGAGTGAGCTTTCAGTAAATAAAGGATAAATTGGCCCTGAAGTTCAGGGCCAAGATTTGGCAGCTGAGATTGAAAAAAGGAGGGGGGGAGTGTTTTATGTATTTTAAGGAAAGAAAATAATTTTTCAAACTGCATTTCACTTAATTGGATACCAAGAAGAAGGGCTGGACTGAAAAAATCTTTATTCCATAGAACAAACAGAACAAGCGTCACCTCACCTAGGCTGCTCATGGCAACCAGCCCTGGCTATTGAACTGTGCCCTGCAGAGCTAAAGGGGACCTTCTGCATCCCCACGGATGTAATCCCATATAATTATAATTCCAATCCCCTTTTTTGTCCTGTCACAAACATTAACTAATTCACTCCTTGGGCAATCTCTTGTGTAACTGCTGGTGCAAGATTGCTTGTGCAAGGTTTTCTGGAATTAGCTGTGTGCGTGGTGGCAACAACAGCAACTTTTCTGAGCAGTGGATGCTTCCCTGCGAGCATTTCCCTCATGGATGTTGAGTAGCCAGGGCAGGGTAGAAACCCCTTTGTGATGGTCTGGCTTTAATGTAGTCCGTAACTGGGATTTGAGGCTGTCTACAAGAGCATGTTTGTGTAAACTTGTCCTGGGTTCAGCTGGGATAGAGTTAGTTTTTACAGGAACCTGGGAGGTGGGGGGCATAGCTGGGGCAGCTGACCTGAACTAGCCAAGGAGCTATTCCATACCATGTGCCATCATGCTCAGTATATAACTAGGGAGCGGGCTGGGGGGGGTTCTCTTGACTTTTGGTGGGGGAAGTGGCGGAGCGTCGCGTTCCGGGTGGTGAGCAGTTGCACTGTGCATCACTCTTTTTTTGTATATTCCTTCATTAGTACTGTTGTTGTTGTTGTAGTAACTTTTTTTTTTTTTTGTGTTGTCCCAGTGAACTGCCCTTGTCTCAACCCTCGAGGTTCCGTTTTTTGTTTGGTTTTTTTTTTTTTTTTTTCCTTTTCTCTCCTCCGTCTCCTCCCCATCCCACCGGAGGGGACAGGAGGAGTGAGCGAGCGGCTGCGTGGTCCTTTGTTGCTGGCTGGGCTGAAACCACGACAAAACTAATGACCCATTTTCTCGCTCCCTTTATCCTTCTCATGATCTTTCTGCTCTCTTCAGCAGTACCTTTTCCACTGGGTTAAATCAAAGTGCAAAGCTCTGGTTATCTGAGTTAGCGACCCTCAAGATACTTAAGACCAGGGCAAATGGGATGCCATCAAACATCAGCTTTTGACGCTTTTGACCCTTGTTCTTTAAGGGTTTTACCCATTACGTGTGCGGATGGGTGCAGAAGAAGGGGTTCATTAATGGGAGCAGAGCAAAGGCAAGGCATGTTCTAATAAGCTGCCATTTGGAGCTTTTATAAAGGTCTGTGGAGCTGCTTGTGGCTTCCAGATGGGCAGGGGTCACCCTTTTCTTCCTCATTTCTCCCCAGACTGCTCTGGTCAGGATCAAGAGAGCAGTTTAATGTTGAGGAGACAGGTCTGGATGTGGACCCTCAGGTTCAGGTCCCAGCTGTGCCTCAGGTTTGTGTCAGGACCAGGCTGGGAATGGGGCTTCCTCCTCCCAGCCACGCAAAGATCAAAGCCGTTGGGGGCCTGATACCAAGAGCTCAGGGGGTACCTTGGGTATGCAGAAGCTGGCAGGATAAGAGGGGAAGCAGATGATGGTTTCCATTCAAGGCAAACTCTCTTTGCGCCCTTTGTCCCTTTCTGCCTGCAGTGGGAAGGACAGCATTCCCAGTGCGGAGGAGCTGGCAGGATGCCTGTCCCCCTCTGCCTTTGGCAGCCCACAGGTTAGGAGTGTGTCATGGGAACCCACGAGCACGGAGCTGAGCTCCAGGCTGCTGACGCTCTGATTAATGCTGCAGCAGGGCTTGTTATGCTGGAGAGGAACCTTTACTCCAGAGACATTAAATATTAATAGCAGCAATAGAGACGCAGATAAACAAGAGCAAGTTATAAACTGTTCATTTTGAGGGCATCGGTGTTAACTCTGGCAAACTCATGTTAGAGCCAGCTCAGGAACATGGGCCAAAGGCTGGTGCTGCATTTAAATCCCTGGATTTCCACCTGTCCTTAGAGATTCTGACTGTTTGCCCAGCTCTGCCCTGCAGAAAAAAACCTTCCTACCCACAATGAGGCCCCCGCTGCAAAGTGGCAAGTTCTTTAACCTGACAGCCATGCTCTTACTTGGTCTGAGCTTCCCCAGCAGCTGCCATCTGCGCGCTGTGTTTTCTCCTTGAGTTTGTTCTACAAGTTCCTAGATAGCTGAAAACGTACCTTCAAAAATCAGACAGAGATCTTTAGCCTTGTATCTTGCCAGGTCATTATAAACTATCCAGGCTGGATCCTCTCAGGGCATCAGGACGGGGAGGACAGCCCAGCGCTCTTGGAGACGGCGGGGATGCTGTGGTAGGACAAGAGCTGCCATGGGCTGGTCGCAGCTGCTGCTGAGAAATGTTGTGTTGCTGGAGCTGTAGGTGTTCAGGTCTCTCTGTGGGGCACCTATGAGCAAGTACCCTTGCAAAACAGGCCACCTTGCTTATTTGAAAATCCTCCCAACACATGGTGGTAGTTTACAAATTGGACAGCATTTCACATGTTTAAAACTTACCACTTAATGGTGGAAACGTCTAAGGCTTTTGTGACAATATTAGCTGTGTGGGCTGGACAGTCATCACGTAACCCCAGGAGCTGGGCATATAGGAAAAACACTAAATATTTCCAGTGCAAACTGAGAATCAGTAACAAGCATTGTGTTCACTACTTAGATTAAACACTTTTCAGATGAGAAATGATTGTAAACCCATATTCTACTAATGCAAAGTATTATTGACTGAACTCAAAATGCAATCATTTATAACATGTCATGTCAACTTTTTTACTGTAATTTATAATGGATTCTTTTTCCCAAGGGGTGGGAACAGGGAAGACTGTTGCTGGCTGACATGTCACACTGGAAGCAGCTGCATTTGGGGGTTTTGTATGGTTTTGGGTGCACTTTTGGCTGCACCCCATTTTTTAGGGTGGACCACTGGGCCCTGGAATATATAGGGAGATCAGGGGTGCATGAGCCTTTGGGCCAACCTGCCAGTCTGTAAAATGTTTAAGATGCCTCTTTGAACAAGCAGGTCTAGAAACCACTTCTTGTTGAAGAATGTGAGGTTGGAGGGAGACTTCCAGCTCCTCCTGCAAAGTAAGATGATGAAGCACTAATTGTGCGAAACCTCCTGGGCACTGACGTGATCATCTCGCTAGGTGACTTGGGAAGCTCCAGTGAAGCAGAACCGTGAAGCTGACTAGCCGTTGGCACACAGAGCAAAAATAATAACAATTAACATAAAAGAAAACAAAACCCAACCAATGGCTGCAGAGGGAAAAGAGCAATAAAATGAGCACTGCTCTGCCATCCAAAAGCTGACCAGTGGGGTTTAAAATCCCCTCTTAATAATGTATGCTGCAGCAAGGAGGATCAGACTGGGAATCTAAAGGTTTAATATGAGGAAAAAAATCAGGCAAATAAATCTGTGTTTAAAAATTTGCTCCCTTTGTAAGAGAAATATATTAAGTTTCTTTTTTTAATGCCGTTGGGGCAAATGCATACTTTAATCATTGGATTTTAGCATGGCCAGACTCAATATATTAAACTGGTATTTGTTCAGACCTTTTCAAGAATTAACAGATGGTGAAGAGAAGATACTGAGTTTTTTGGTTCAAGACCTAAGTAGTCCTCATACACACAGTCCTTACACAGCTCACCTTGGTGTCACCACATGCTAAAGCCTTGGAGAAATGTCCACACCCTCCTGGAGAATAAATTAACGGTACTAATTACCTATCTGGGTAGTCTATACAGTAAGTGGCTATAACTTAACCACTTTGCTAATCAAACCACGCTTAAAAGTAACCTGCCGAACTCTGTCATAATACAATATCTGTCTTCAAAGCCTGTATCTATCTTTTATTGACCTTGGTATTTACACAGAATATGAAGGATACTTTCTAGCCCTTTTCTACACATGGTTGATAATCCATATTGATGAATCTTACCCTAGGTGTCTAGCATTTTTAGGAAAGCTTCAGTAATTAGCTCAGTAAAGCAACACTTCATCTTCTGTTTGATGGAGCTAGTAGCTGGTATGAAATAGAGTCGCTCTGCGTGCTCGGCCCTTGCTGAGGACAGCTTTGGCCATCGGAACAAGCTGTCAAAAGCCTGTGTAGTCTTCATCTTTCCATGTCCTCATATCAAGAGTTGGTTCCTTTCTGGAAGGTCTCTCTTAGTGGACGTGGGATGTTGGGTTTCCTGTGCGTACAATGTGACACGACGGTGGGATCTGTGGTAGTTTTCTGCTTCTGGCCTATTGCATAATAGTCCCATCTTGTCATGGTATATAGACCCAGAAGGTGTGACTCTTAGGACTCTGATACGTGGTCAGACTATAGCAACAACTGTTTTCCCATCAGATAGGTATGCTTGCTGTTTGCGTGGCTGGGTTAAAGGTCTGCCATTAATTGCTGAGGGTTCAGTCGTGTTGCTTGCAACTGGAGAAAGCTAGGTTGCGCTAGGTGATGGTGATGCAAAGCTGGGAGGCAGTGAGATACCCGGGTTCCTGCACGGCTGTGGCCCTAGTTGTGTGGCAACTGTCTGACCGTCCTTCCTGCCTGAGCTCTTCTTGGCCCCTGACAGCTTCCTGCGCGTTTCCACGCGTGCCATTGCAGCTCATGGAGCCCCAGTTTACGATTAATGAAGAGAGACGAGTGTTTTGCAAAATTGGATGGCGTACTTAGCAAATGGCCCTCGTCACTTATATTTATGTTATTAATTCAGTCTTCTGTGATAATTGGCTATTGTGCAAGGCCCCTCATCTTTTCTGGTGAGAACACTTGAACATAGTTTGTCTTAACATGATTTATGGCGGTGGCACTTTAAAGGTAATTGAGATTGCTGCAGCAGTTCCTTGAAGAAATTCTGAAGGATATTTTGCGTGGTGGTGGGGGAATGAAGGGTACAAGCAGGCTGCAGTTAAATATCTGACTCATTTCTCCCTGGCTCCCTGCGATGCTGGCAGAAACATCTGGAGGTCGCCTGTGCAGAACACGTGTCCCCATCCCAGAGAGTCACATAACCACCTCCTCCTGCACAGTGTAAAACTTACTGTCTTTTCTTGAATGAGACAGCTTAAAAGGGGAAGAAAAATATGGAGCACAGTGTTTGGCTAATGCTTGCTTTCAATGCACCAAGACTTGCTATCATTATTTCTTCCAGGATGGCTTTTGGTGGCATGGTTGGGAGATGGATGGAGCTATTGTGAACATCGTGATGGGAGTTCAGCAGTGTGGAGTCAGAGGGAGAGGGCTGTGAATCTCTTGGAAGTGTTGTTCAGCCAAGATCCTACACAGGCAACAGATGTTGTACTGGTTTAACGATTGATTTTTATAAATCCATTTCACCCTTGTTTGAATCTGTTGGTAAATTGCTGCTGTTTATAGCCACTGTGGTAACACGTGAATAGCCCCATTTACTGTTAGGTGCTGTACAAATCCAGGCAGGGAGGGAAGCAGAAGTTCTTAATGTCACACTGTGAGGCACCAAAATAAACCAACCCAGTTAGAGTCAGATGGGGTATAGCATTCACGCTAGCTCGTGGCTCGAGCTGTTCGTTTCGACTCTGGCCAGTACAGCAGAGTTATACGTACAGAGCCCTCTGCCCACAGAGATGAAGAAGTCATTGATATTTCCAGGCTCCCTTGAGAGCTCTGGTGTCACCTTTCTGTGTACTCGGTGTTAGCTGGCTGAAGTTATTTGTGCTTCATTTCGTCTTTCTAGGAGCTTAATCTACCCGAACGTTTCTATTTGGAGCTCAGCTATTGATGCCCCCCACATCGTGTCGACCCGAGCAGGGGTGATCTATGGCTGGAACTCGGGTGTCCCATGCTGCCAGGGAGCTGTGGAGGCTGGGGTCTGCCCTGCCCTGCCTCGGGAAGGTGGGGGGACAGCTGCTCTGCCTTCTGCGCTGCCTGTGCCCAGGGCAGCCCCCTTCCTTTTCTTCCTCCTGCGAGGCTGATGGTGATGCCACTGAGCAATAAATTGGAGCACAAAAATTGCACAGGTTTTTTTTTTTTTTGTGGCCCAGAGGACTCGAAGGAGAAAGAATTAGTCCAGAGTGAAAATTTGTAAGCTGAGGAAATTGATGAAAAAATTAGATCCGAGAGACCAGAAACTCTCTCTGGGTGTTTTGTGATCAATCCACATATAATTGAGGCAGCGGAACAAGGAGAAACCTGAGCTAGAAAAACCTCTGTTGCTCTCTCCTTTCCCTCTCAGGGATCAAAGTCAGGAAGACTCCATCAGCCGACAGAGCAGGCTTTTTAAAAATCACTGTGTGAATGTTGCATGCTTGCAGTAAAAACAAGAACATTAATGATAGCCATGCCTGGAGTCTGAATTATTGTAATACCATTTGTCTTGGTTATTGCAAAATATAACCTGGTGCAGAGCTTTGCTGAAAGGATCATAAAGTTTGTGTGAAAAGAGCTGGAAACAAAGCAGGAAAGGGTTTTACAAAAAAATAACTAAATCGGCCCTGGCTGAGAAGAGGACATGCAGGAGGGATGCTGCGGTTGTCAGATCTGTAGCAATGCCGACACTTTTGCTTCTTCCACTGCTCCTTCTCCACGCAGCTGAAATAACCTGTCCGTGCCCACCGGGAGGTCGCCGTCCTCCCTGCCCTTCCAGGCTGAGCTGCATCTCCGCACGCTTTGAGCCTTCGCTGAGCGGCACGCTCGACGTGTCTGCCTTGCAGAGCGTGGGCAAGCGGCAGGGCCGCCTCTCTCCTTGAAGCAGCCGGCACGAGTCCTCGTGCTCCTCCTGAGCCCCACGGATGGGTGCCCGAATCAAGTTGCTGTCACCCAGAGTCTTGGGCCACTGCCTGGTTCCTGGAGGGTGCACGGAGCGGGTGTGCAGCCGGGCTGCGGAGGAAGCCGGGTGAGCATCGGAGCAGCAGCCCTTGTGCCCCGTCTTTAGTGCCGGCTGACGGGCTTAATCCGTGTCTTCCGTGGGCTCCCGTGAGCAGCCTGCGAGCCTCTGCCCTGCCGCCGTACCCCTTGTTAACCTTCCTTTCTCTCCCTCTTCATCTGAGGATACGAGGGGCTTCTGGCAGCTCGTTGGTCCTGCTGGAGCTGTTCCGAGAGGCAGCAGGCGAGGTGTGGAGGAGGAGGGGACCGAGAGGCCGGGCTAAGCGTTGGCATCTGCGAAGCGGCTTCGTACGGTCGGCGATGCCAAGAGGTAGGGTCACTGCTGCCGAGCCGCCCTCTACCCCGACGCTGGCTGGGCTGAGTGCGCCCTGCCTGGTGGGCGAGGTGGAGGAGCAGATTTTCAATGAGGGCATCGGTGAGATGGAGAGCTGGAAGGCCCAGCCGTCCTCCCCGCTCCGCTTTGCGGCGGGCCAGGGAGCAGTGAGCGCTGTCGGAAAGCTGCCTGCAAATGGGCTGTCCCTGCGCCAGGGCCCAGAGCATATGGAGGAGCAGGCGAGTGCCATCCAGCAGCAGAGGCAGAGGAAATTAAAAATGTGGCGTGCAGTCAGGGAGCAACGGCTCTGGCGTGGGGGACAGCCAGGCCCGTGCTGATGCCGCCTGATCCGGGGTTTTGCCCTGTCTGAGGGTAAGGCGAGCTGGCACCTCGAGCCGTCGGAACATCCGGCCTCCTGCCACTCGTTCGTTAGTCGCTGGTGAGCTGCCCAAAACTCCTGTCACGCAGGGAGACAGGCGGCCCGCCTGCATCTGTCTGAGCTGTTTGGTAAGCGATGCTGTGCTCCTGTAGCACCTCAGGGGGACTGCGTTTCCCCAGTGCCTTTTTTTAAAAAAAAAAATTTCTTTTTTTTAACCCAACTCTAAGGTGCATGTTGAACTCCCATGTTTTAGGATAGAGGATTGGCAGACCCACTGTGATGGAGTTATTTTAACTGGGAAATAATTTCCTTGTTTGGAGTGTTCTTTTTGAAAGTGGCGTACAGAAAGTTCCTTCACAAAAGCATGGTTTGACTGATGTTGAATGAGAGTCAGTCCTTGCTCCTAAGTTTGTGCCTCTAGCGGAAACTAGAGGCAGCATAAGCAGCTGGTCCAGGTTCAATGCAAGACGTGACTTTGGATGGAAGTGGTGCATTTGTAAAAAGAGGGGTGACCTTGAATAGGCCTCGGATACAGAAGATCTGGCCTCCTCATCTATAGCATTTGAGTCTCTAATATTTGTACCCCAAAACGGAAAGGGGGAAGTAATTGCCATGCAGCTTCCTAGGTTGTAATGCTTCAAAGAATAGCCCCCGAATGAAATATATCTCATGGAGAGAACCAGGACTTCTGCCCTGTTGCTCTCCACATTTATTTGTAGTTAATAACACTGTGTGCTCATCTTTGGATCTATCCCAGGCTGAAACCAGGCCATAGATTTTGCAGTACTTTGTAATGGGAAGCCTCACCTGAAATTAAATGTATTTATTTCGAGCATCTATGTAGACAGGCTACCTGGTAGCAGAGATGAAAGAGGAAATGTCATTTATTTTTTGCTTTAAAAAAGGAGAAATAAAAGATTTTAGGTGACATTACTTGCGTGGTAGCCTCAGACAGTTCTTTGCTGTACATAACGTATTTATTACTTTTTTTGCTTCAGCCGTAGTTTTGTGAATCTGTTCTTGCATTAGGTCTTCTCTCAGACACAGGAGAGGGTAAGGCATGAATTGCCAGTGCCTGAGCTCCTACAGAAAGGTTGTTCATTCCCTCACAGGGGGCACATGCTTGGCATTACCCAAGTCCTGCTTAAGCCCCAGGTTGCACCTGATGCACTGGCTTCTCCAGACAGAGCAGGATGCAGCCAAGGACCAGGTGCTGTTTGTACGTAGAAAGCCTCAGCTCCACTGTAGGGTCCTTTTTCACCAGCATCTTGTCCTGCCTTGGCTGACTGGGCTCCTTGGAAAAATCACGGGTTTAACTTCACCGCCTGCCCACTCCCCCCAGCCTCTGCTTTCAAGAGTTGGTTTTAATGGAAGCCAGGGTGGCTTTTGACAGGGAGAAAAAGATTTCAGTGGTGTCAACAGTGAATGTTAGGATAAGGGCAGCATTAATCCTCTAGTGACAGCACCTCCAGCTAGGGTGTTAGTCCCACATAAGTCTTAGTGTGTGCATAAGCCTGAGACTGCTTCCCTAGTGAAGTCCTAGGGTCAGCACCAAACTTTGGCTGGTGGGGATTCAGAGGTGGAGATCTGGTCCAGGGCAAGTACAGAGCGGTGTCCGTAATTGCACCTATAAGGAAAAGTATTTTCCTTTTGTCATTGTTGGGCTAATTACATCTGTCAATTGTAGTCCCGCTCCAGAAATCAATAAAGAATGAAGCTTTGTTTGGCTGTACTTGAGAGAAGGTGCATTTCTACAGTCTTCCCTTGGCCTTGCAACAAATAGTAGTAATAACAAATCTATATTTCTGCTCATTGTGTTTTCTGTTATCTGGATCTTTTTAGTGAGATAACATGGGGAGCAAGAAATGCAGTGTTCTCTTTTTCTTTCTTCTGTCTACATGTTTTCATATTTTTAAATTAACCTTATCGACTCAAGTATTGCAAACACTGCTCTGCTAGCTCCTGGGTGCCAGGTTCTGTGGGAGGCTGAGGGGCTGCCCGAGCCTCGCAGGGCGAGCAGAGCCGCAGCGGCAGCCAGTAGTGCTCTGCTGTGCCTGGTGCCTCTTCTGTGGATGGATTTTTGCACCTATAACCACCAGTCAGCTTGGTGCGTTTTCATATATGGGGGTAAAGTCTGTTCATCACCATCATGAAGATTTTTGCCCTTTTTTAATCAAAACACCGGATTGGGTTGCTACTGGCTGGTAGCGGGGGCTGTGTCTTTGCCCTGTCTGCTCCCCAGGGACAGGGCTTGGGCTGGACGTCCCATTAACCCCACTGGGATCTCAGGGCAGGCACATAGTGGATGAACCTGGGAGGGGTCGGGGATCACCCTCTGCTGTCCCCTGTGCCCAGGAATTGCCTTCCCACTTCCCTGGGCTGTGAGAGCATTTTCTTGGGTTTCTGTCACCAGCATAGGTCTGTCTCTCGCAAACTTTCCCTGCTGGAGAGTTGAAACTGTGCGGAAGCTTTGCAGGGCATGTGATTCTTTTTTTTTCCCTTTAAGTAAGCAATATATATTCACGACTAAAACTAAAGATACGCAGGAAATTAAATTGCTCGTATTGCTTCTGCTTGGTGGGGAAACTATTTCCGTCCCTGCTAACGGAGGAAGGGGTCCAGCTCTCAGCTCCGGAGGGTCTGAGGTGGGGGCACAAAATTAGCAGCAGCCACAAAAATAAGAGAGGAGGAGAAAGGATAAATAAACGAGGCCAGGGAAAGCCTCTGAAGGTGCTTGCATATTGGCTGTGTTCAGGCTGTGCTCCATCCCCCAGGGTCTTCCTAACGTGTGGAACAGCGGGACATGCGGCCAGCCCTGGATGTGGGATTATCACCAGGAAAACGGCCGAGGAAGCCCCCACCACCCCCTGAAAGGTTCTGCATGGCCAATGGATTAACTGCAGCAAGCCATAAACCTCCTCAAAAGCCTTCCAGAGCAGCAGCTGATGCTACTGTAGGCCCAGGGAAGCTGACAGGCTCTTAATAGAGGGATATCCCTGCCGTTCCCCTGATACTGAGTCAATGTGCTTCAGCTGCCAGAGAAGGGCCAGGGCACAGAGGAAAGAGGTGAATCCCGAACAGGTTATGAGTCCTCCAGCCTCTCCACGGGAGAGCGGTGGGTTTTGCTGGCTTCCCCTGCAGACAGACTGCTGGGGCCCTGGCAAATCTGTGCCAAATCTCCGACTTTGTCTCCTGGGGCGGGAGGAATTAAGGACATCAGGTTGAATAAGCTTTTTTGGAAAGGAAAATCCTAAGAGTGAATGAGCTCAGAAACTTAAAGGCAGGGATTCAAGTTTCTATTGCTGTTGATTAATTTAATGTGAAATACAAAGAGTGGGGATGGGAGGGAGTTTTGGACCGACTTCAGGATTGTCTCTAAAGAAAGCCCACTGCAATAGCCTGAAGGCAACATGGAGATGAGCAAGCTCTGTGATGTCTATATAAGAGTGGAAAACTGGCAGCTTTCCGGCCAGCTACTGAAAAAGCACCTCAGGCAGCTGATGATGCTACATAAGAAAGGAAAAGCGAGGAAGGACCCCAAAATACCTGCCGGCTGCAGGCTGTCTTGGGGATAGTCGGGTTGATGCTTCAGATCCTGCCTTTGCTCATCTTCTAAAAAGTCTCCCAGTTTTTAAAACTAAAAACATCTTCTAAAAACATCTCCCAGCTGTGACCCCGTCAGGCGGCTGTGCGTGGCCCGCAGCAGGACCCTGGGGCAGTGCAGGAACGCCTGCTCCCAAGGGAGAGCCGTGGGTGCCCCCAGACGTCCTGATCTCCTGGAGAGTGGGTAAAGCCCTGGCGCTAGCTGGGAAGACAGCTTTATTGGTGCAAACCGTCAGAGCACTGTGCTGGAAAATGTAGAAGGGCTTTATGTGTTTTTTTTTCTTGAAAACTATGTTAACGTGACAGTTTTAAAGAAAATAAAGAAATAGGGCTGGAGGTGAGAAAAAGCACATATATAATTTCTCAGTTACTGCTCCCATAGCTTTTTCGATTTGACTGTTTCCCCTCTGATGTGTGAAATCTGAATCTGAATCCAGGCTTTCTCTGCTCCTTCCCTGTTGACCTCGTCAGAAACACTGAATGCAAGGAAAAAAAAGAACAATAAATTGCTTTATGTAACTCCAGACAGGAAAACCTTGCACTTACCCTCACAGGCAGCCTTTCCCATCTGTTACCTCACTGTGCTGCCTCTGGGTTACCTCAATAAGAAAACTTAATTGAGGCAATGTCATGTCAGGAGAGAATGATACTTCCATTTTCACAGGCTCACTTTTGTAACCTGTTTCACTCTTAGCAGAACTACATTGGGCTTCATGTCTTGCAAGATTTTTCCCGTCGTCTTTCTAATACGAAGCTCCTTTCATAATATTTTTCATTCATACACAGACAAACATTTTTGTGTTGTCACTTCTTTTGGTTTCAATAGCTGTGTTGCAGTAACTATCCTCTGCGTATCCACGTGTTTTTAATGCATAGATGCATAATGAGGGAAAATCTCTGCTGCTTGGCGGTTGGACTAGATAAAGTGTGCCAGAACAGGAGGATTATCCCCCTGCTTTTTCAGACGGGGAGATGACAGGAGGAGACTAATGGGAGGTTTTTAGCAGTAGTTGGAGACTTAACGGGCTGTGAGTGTTTCCTTCCTGTCATTATAACCAGAGGTAGGGGAGCAAGTGTGCATTCAAAAGTTATGCTGAACCTGTCCTGCACGCATTCTGCTCACTTTATGGCTGGGGCTGGACCTCCATCATTTTTAGGCACCTTTGTAGCACAGGAAGCATAGATAGTTAATTCAGCTGCCTTAGAGGCTCCCGTTCACTCATTCCCTTTTCAGGGGCTGTGTCATCTAGGGAAGAGTGGTGGTACAGACAGGCAGCCAGGAGCTCAGCAGTCTCCTGCTTCATACCTTCAAAAAACCCACTGTTTTTTTAAAACTAGTGAACTTCCCTGAAGAACAGATCAGAGATGGTGGTGGTGCGCAGATGAAACCCTCCTGGCTCCTCAGTGCTTGCAGGCTCATGATGAGGAGCCGAAAATGGGAGGTTTGGGGCTACGGTTTTGGCCAGGGTTCTCTCCATACCTTGCCCTTATCATCTCCGGAGAGCCCCGGGGCTCCCCTTTGCAGCCAGGAGGGCAGCAAGGTGTGGGGAGCTGGCCCTGCGGTGCAGAGCCCGTTGCTGGTGTGCAGCACAGCCCGGTCCAGCACCTTCCCGGGACATCCTTCTGTGCCGAGATGTTTCTTAAACCGCTTTTCAGTGAGAAGTCTGTTCCTGTCACTCTCATCCCTTTTCAGAGTCAATATTAATAAATGGCAGTTGAGTGAGTGGGGGAGCTGTGTTTATCCCATGGATGCCAGGCAGACAATGAACCTCGTCTTGCCCAGATGGCACAGGCTCTCCTCCAAGCAGATAAACAGGGCTGGTGCCATTGAAACGGGCCCAAACACACAGAGTTACAGTGATAGTATGGTAATTACAGCGCCTCCAGTGACCATCTGGACACACAAACTGATTTTCTATTTGGATAATAAAACCTCTCCTATGTCTCCAGTATTAGCCATCTATGGGGATGCTAATTGATTTAATTGAAGCTCTCAATGTTGAGCCGTCAGTATTGCCAACCTTTTCAGCCTAGGTACGTGGTGGATTTTAAGGTCTGTCTGAGGCAAGGAAATCGGGATGTGCGTACACTGCTCTTGAGATAGTTGCAAAAGGAGCGGCTGTTGGAGGTCCCGGAGTCTGGGACTCCTGAGGTCCTGCTCCAGAGTGAGGTGAGACAGGGCGGCTGCTTCTGAGCTCCCGTAAGCAATGGGACAGAACTCTCGGTAGGGCTGGAGTCTCGCTAGCTTGTTGGTTGATTTTAAACAAAAGTTGTCTTTCCGTGGTTTATTTATACATATACACGCAAACACGTATTAGATTTTGGTTATATGAAAAATAAACTCATGGCCAAGTGATTAATATCCTTTATTTTGTACTTTAGCATCTCGCAGCTCTGGTCATAAGCCACATACCAGGTCTTGCACAAATACTGAAACACAAAAGAAAACGTGCGTTCAGGGACTTCCAATGGAATGAGAGCCCTCTCTGCGCCTTTGAAAAAACTGTTTACTGAGCTTGTTTTCATGAGAAATTTCAGGGGTTTTTCATCATTTGAAAATCACCATTTTGGCCTAGAAGACATTGTTGGGGTTCTCATGCCAAAAAATTATCTGAGTCTGTCTCTTTTTTTTGTCTTTACATGACCTTTCTCTAGCAAACAAACAAAAACAACAAAAAAGAAAAACCACAACCTTGCGGCAAAGTTATCCATCTAACAAAACAGCAAAAAGTGACCTCTTGCATAAGTGACATAGTCAGAACCTGTTGTATTAGAAACTATTCCCAAATGACCTCAGGCTATTACTTGGCACCAGGTAATATTCCTGATCATTAACGTGCTTCATTATGTTAAGGATACATAGTAGTGTAACATCTGTGGTATGCGTTCCCCAGGATAAGCGGTGTCCTTAGCACTTTACCTCTTCCCCTGTAGCTTTTTGCCGCCCTTCTTGATGGAAATATTTTGGGTTTTTTTTCCTGTGCTTTCTCTTGTTTAAAATAGGAGGGATGTAGTGGCTCATGTTGCCTTAATTTCCTGTTGATTTTGCTCTATCCAGAGTCCTCATTAACTGTTTAATCAGGAACATGGGAAACATGGCCAAGCGTTTTTTGTGAAAGGCATGTTGAGTTTGGAGGGAGTAAAACAGCTCAGAGGAGGCACCTGCGAACAACCAAATTATTGGCCTGAAATCTTTTTTATCCCGGTAGGCAGCTGACTGGGAAAGGAGAGATGATCTTGGTTCTGCAGAAGCAGGGGTGGGACTTTGGCAAAAGGTAGGAAAGTATAATTTCTTCTCGCTTGGGAAACTCTGAAGGCCTCCTTTTGGCCATCGGAACAGCAGGAGCTGGGGAGAGCCAAAGGATGGGGAGCATCTTCCTCGTGAGGTTTGGTGACATTTGTTGGGAGCAGAGCCCAGGCTCGCCGGTACTGCTAGGGTTAATTCCTCTGGGCCCGCAAGGGTGCACCGCAGCACCCGCTGCCCTTGGAGGTGTTGGGGTAAAGCAGTGCTATACAGCCAGCAGCTGATCGGAGCAAGGATCGAGGCGGCTGCTTAAACAGAAAATAGTTATCGTACCCACTGCTTTGCATCAGGCCTCTGTGCGACTTATTCCCGTTAAGCCTTATTCGAAGCGATACAGTGACACAGAGATGTCGTGTTGACCTCTCTGCACGGGGGCTAATCCAGCATGAAGCTACTGGGACATCTTGCTCCTTCCATACCTAACAACCCTCAAGATTGCTGAAAAGCTGATCGACTGGTAGGTGTCTAGTCAATGTACCTCAGAGATCCTGGGCTGCTAGCATCAAAAAGCAGTCACAGGTGGACATTCTCCAACACGCAAAACGTCCTTCATTGCCACCAAAGGCAAATGCTGCAAGATGCATGTTGCGTAGTCTGGGGCTCCCTGGGGAGGATCCCGTGAAGAGCGATGGCAAGCTGCTGGGGAGTTCACCTGCACTTCTCAAGGGTGGATGCTCCTGTCAACTGGCTCTCATAGGAGACTTCAGAAATAATCTTCCCTGATGTCAGTGCACATGTTAATTGGACTTGACAGATGATAATGAAGAAGAGGCTGTAACTGAGAAAGGGCAGAGGGAATGTCATCACTCTTGGGGGAGGAGGAGAAAACAGAAAAGTCCAGATGTCCAGAAGTTACATGAGGTAACTCAAAATACTAACCTTTGCTATTTCTGGTGCCAGCGGTTGTAGATGCAGGGGAAAGTCAGTAACTCTAAGGTGGGTAGCCAGCAGTTCACATTCATGGCTTGGTCTTGTTGTTAACCCCTTTATGAAAATGAGTTTTTTGGTGAGGGATCCTCCTTTGTTGAGAATGCCATAGCTAATGCCTGCACGTTGTACGGGGGGGACCGCTCACCTGAGGGACTGACTTAGCAATTATTCCTGGCAAACGGGGATGGGGAAAGGGGGATGGCTTTGTGGGTGCTGTGTCTTCAAGCACAGAGCTTGTAAGCAGAATGTAGCACCACTTCCTGGAACTGTGGTTCCGTGCCCATGTGCCTCATGGCTAATGCGTGATTAGCCTTAATCAGCTTAATTAGTCTGGAAAACATTTTTTTTTTTTTTTTTTGCCTTTGCTAGAAGATCAGCATGTCCTCCCCATGCTGGGTGGACATTCTGGCCTGGTGCTCTCAGCAGTGCGAGCAGGACCCCAGCGATGCCAGCAGAGCCGTGCTGGCTGGTGCATGGTGTACCAGGGGGTGCAGCCCGGTGCGCTGCAGCATCAGAGGAGGTCTGCCAGCCCTGCTGCAGGGCTCTGTGCTCTGGGATTTGGAAGGTGCATGTTCAATTCCCTCTCCCACACGACGGGCAGGTCCTTTAGACCCTTGAGGCTTTTTAAGTGCAGGACTCCCATTTTGATAAAACTCCTGCAGAGACTAGCTCCTTGAAATAGGAGGGATTTTACCCCCTCAGGGGCAGGATTGGCATCTAAATGTCACTGCAGAATTGGGCTGTATCCTTTTTCTGCCTCTGCTCCCCATGAAATCGAGGTGACACTTCTCCTCTCACTGCTGAGAAAGGGCGGCAGAGGGGCTTGCCTGGAGCACTGCAGGCAGGGATATAGGCTGTTTCGGGAGTCCTGTGCAAACAGTTGATAGTTGCAGACTCAGTTGCCCGGTGATTGTGTAATGAAAAGAACAGCCTTGTTTATTGTCATCAAATCAGATAAAAGTGGCATCTGGCAGTTGCATTGGTAGTACGCTCAAAAGACAATGCTGTGTGCCAGAGGCAACGTTTTCCCTGTGCTAAGAGCATGCCCAAGGACCCAGCTCTGCTGAGGTGCCTGTCACCCTGGGATTAGTTTAGAACAACCTCTTCAGCAAAGTCATCCTGTGATCCTTATTGCAAGGTTTCAGGGAGGACAGAAATCCTCCCATCGCAGCTACTTCTGATGTGTGTTTCCTGATTGTGGGCTCTCATATTTTTCTTGTAATTACCAGCAAACTGCCTGAACAAGAGCTGAAATGCTTTTCCCTGACTGGCAGGAGCACAACACCCACTGATGAGTCAGAGGAGGAAGAGCTCCTACTTCACAGGAGAGGGTATTGGGGGAAAGGGAGGGTAGAAGACAGGGAAGAATAGCTGCCAGAGAGTTGTGGAATATATGACATTTGTTTAAAGACACATTAGAAGATTAATGATGGGAGTTAAAGTATGAAAGCAACAGGGCTTAAGTGTAGTATTAATGGAACCCATTTTCTTTGCCATCTCCTGCAGGAACTCTTTGGAAGTACAGAAAGAGGAAAATCACTTTACAGTAATAACTGTTATTTATATAAGAGAACAACATTGGATGTATCAAAATGTGAGGTTTCAAGGTAATAACTTGACCCTCACAATCATTGTTATCCATTTAAAAGGCAATTTCTGTGATGGTGAATAGATGGAGGAAATAGCCCAAATCCTGCAACTGATCGTAAATGAGGTTTATTTTATTATTATTGTTATTAGTCAGTTCCCAATCTGGTAAGATTGTGTTAAGAAAAAGGGAAGAGACTGGGAGAGATGAAGGAGCTGATAATCATCCTCTCAGAATTTGTTGGGAACGTTCGATGGGCTCATTAGTGACTTAGGGCCTTGTCTTGGCTCCCTCCAGAGTCAATGTCAAATGTCCCATTTCAGCATCATTGATTCACATCCCGTAAAGAGGAGCAAGCAAACAGATGACATGATCCTGTAGTTTCAGAGAACTGCTCCTGTTCTGCACCTGTAATTCCCACTGGTGGAAGGTGACTACAATGTCGTTGCAAGTACAGGGCGAATTAACAGCGCAAGCCAAGAGGATAACGATGGCTGTACTCAGGGACTGTCTCTCTCCTGATGTTAGCTGTGTCCACATCATATAACCAAATCACATACGTTCCCATCCCAGGATTTGCAAGTGGCCTTTGGCAGGAGTAGCCAGGCCCGCTCCACCCATATGGCTGTCCATGCGTGGTCACGCGAGAGGGTAATGGGCCATGCACCACATGGGTTGTCCCTGGCACGTCAGCTCAAGCCAAGAGGCTGTTTCTGTGTTTGGGTATAGCTAAGGCAAACGGGCTGTGGCTGTGCTCCACGGGCAGAAAACATGTTCTGCACAAAGCAGGAGCCCAGCCCTTTTGCAGGAATCAGGACAGATTCATGAATGATTCATGGGAGGGGTTGGGGGTAGCAGGGATGGATGATAATAATATGCTCCGTGTGGTCAAAATATAACAATAATTTGACCAGCTCTAATTTTTAATAACCACTGGGTTTGTGAGTGGATGTGGTAGATGAGCTTGAGCAAACTATAGCCTCCCAAGCTGGCTTTTCACTTCAGAGCAACTGGGCCGTTCTCTGAAATGCAGAGCTGTGTAAAACCTCTCAGGCCGTGGGAGGAAGGAGCAGAAAGTTGAAAAAGAGGGGAGAAAGGTTCTGGTCTGTTTTCATAATATTCCAACTAGAATAAGTGTTAGACATGAGCCTCAATTCATCCCAGTTCAGAGCAGTGTTTGAATGGGAATTTTATCTTTAAACCTCAAGTCTCACGGAATGAAGTCTTTCATAAGAGCTAGGGTTTTTCCCCTTTAACTCTGCAAGCATGGCATTAGCTTGAGCATGGAGACTCGGACTGTGATGCACGAAGTAAGAGGGGTGGCAGGGAGTGGGTAATGGGGAGGGGAGGTCTAGGTGTTTGATGGTGAGACAGCACTTTGCTGTCCCAGAGGTGGCCCTGGACATTTCTCACGTGGGAAGAGGCTGAGGTGGGTGATAAAGCAGCCGTGTTTCTCCAGGCAAGTTCTGCTAGCTGCGATAATGAAAAAGAATTGCATCTGTGAGGGCAGCTGACACAGCTTGCTGTCTCGAAGATGTTTTCGGTGTTGTGTTAAGATGCCTTTTACAGACTTTGAGAACTAGTGGCAATGTGGTGCCCCTTGCGGTTAGCAACCCTAACTCTTCATGTGACAGCAGCACGAGCAAACCCCCAGCGGAGAAGCCTGGACCACCCACTGAAATGCAAGCTGGTCCCAGCCTTCTCACGGTGGGAGGGTTCCTTGGCAAGATCCGCTGTCCTCCTGCCCTGCCCTCTGGTGCGTACTCGGGCTCGCAAGTGTCAAAACGTCTGTGGCTGGATTCAGCTCTTGCAGGTATCCTCATTAAGGTGGTTGAAAGGAGGAGGATTTAATGATCTGAACCATGACTTTAATTAGTCAGCATAACTGTTGCTTATTTATAACATAAACCACAGCCTATGGATAACGCTGTTGTTTAATTAAGCTTATCACTGTGAACCTGATCCAGTTCCTTGCTGCATTCATGTACCTAATTCAGTATCCTCTCTAAGAAACATCATAACAAACTACAGGGGATGTAATTCACTTCACTCATCCTCTGCTTTACAAGTGCGGATGGTTCTGGTGTGTCTCATTCTTGACCCGGAGTTGGTACCTATTCCTCTCCAATCCTACCAGCTGCTTCTGCATTAGTGTGCTGCTTCTTCCCTCACACCTAGCACCTGGGAGTCTGGAATAGCTTTTTCCTTTGGGTTTCTTTCACCTTGTTCACTCAGAATTTTTGTGTCTGATTTTAATTTAGTCTATGCAGCTGAGCTTTTTCTTTATCCTTGCCTTTTGCTTTCTTTTCTTCCTCTTCACTTGCCCTTTCCTGTTACTGTGTAGCATGTTTAAAACTTTTCCACATTACACAGATGTAGGGAAATCTGTAATGAGCTCCCAAGCTGAAAGCAAAAGCTGTTTGCCTAAAAGTTGTTCTTTACCTTCATTGAAGAGCACTGTAGTAGAAACCTCAGAGATCCTTTGGAAAAAGTTTGAGTAACTTTTAAGGATTTTGTGGTTATTTTCTGTTGTGCCAAGAATTCTCCAGGCAATGTTTGTCACCCCCCCATAGGGATGGTCTCCAGAGGATGCTAGGTCAAATCACCTCAAGTGGGGATGTTACTGTGCATCACTTCAGTCACTTAGGTCTCTGTAGATCCCTTCTCTTGAAAAGTAATCTAACAATAAAGTGGGGCTGCTATTTTTTCCAAATGAGAGCACCCACATGAGAGCTTAATGTACTGTAACTGGTGCACATTACCTTCAGATCTTAATTAATTTTAACTTGCCTGAGTATCCACATGTTTCTTGACCTCTTCAAAATGGACATGGTAGTATTTCTTTGCTTCATGGAGATATCATGAGGGTGAGCATTTAGGAAACTCACAGGTTGTGTTAGAGACGGTAGAGTTTGTGGGAGGTGCCAGAAGGCTCAGCGCTCAAGGCAGAAGATGGGCCTCTGGAAACCTCGGTGGTGTGGCTGAGCTGGTTCAGCTCTAAGTCTCAGAAGTGCCCATTTGGCTCGGGCACTGACATTCTGTGATCACGCGTTCAGCTCCAGTGTGGATTCAGTGCAAGGCAGGTAGGCACAGGTGCTGATTCGGGGTTAACAGGAGCCACTCTGTACACAAGCAAAGAAAGATAAAACAGGTGGAAAGGGAGAGAAAACCATGTCAGAATCCAGGGAAAAGAAAATTCTGGGTTTGTTTTCCCATCCAGAAGCCAGGGGAAGAAGTCATTGGGGAAAAAAAAAATGCAGTGAGGAGAGCACACTAAAGAGGAAAGGCAGGAAGGCATTAAAGTAACCTATTAAATTGCTGAAGACTGAATGGCAAAAAATAAATAAATAGAGGCTGCGTAGACTGATGGATATTGGATCTGAAGGGCTTCCACATCTGGTGTGACAGCTCTTTAGCATCTCATTTCAGTGTGACTCAGCAGGAAAAGTTGTTTGTTCTAACAGAAAAGCAAAGAGATGAAAACAATCCTGAGGCACATCAGTGAAGGGCTCGGCTGTCATTGTTTTATAGTTGGATCAAACTCTTTCATGTAGTATAATACATCTGGATCTTCTGTGATAGGGGTGAGGTTTCCAATGTCACCTCTTCCCACCCTTGTTTATCTTCTTCTCAGCTTCTCTGTGATAACCTCCTACTCTTAGGCCACACTCTCTTGCACTCCTTGCACTTCTGTGCACCAGCATCTGGGCACTGTGGGGATAGGGAGGTGGTGATAGGTAGGCAGTGAGGTTTTCCATGGAGCAGGTGCATAGAGAGCAGACACTCTAAAGGCCAGCTTGTTAGGGACAAATTATTACCAGATTTGGGTGTTCTGAATTGCCCTCTGTAGGTCCTGAGCCTCTCCACTGACTATAAAGGCTCCAAACATAGTTTGAATATTCTGTCCAGGCTGTGCTCAGCCTTGGAGCATTGACCCTGGTCTTCATGTTTCTTCATACATGTTTACTTTAATATGCTGCTGCTTCTGGAGGTTCCCATCTCCCCAAAGCTCTGTTAATAGTGCTCACTTGGCTTTTGTGATACACTTGGATGCCTGTACATTGAAGCAGAAGTGTCAAGTTTCAGTGGCAGTAAGTAAAAAGGCTAAGGTGCTAAACAAAGGGTTCTGAAGTCTCTTGGCATATTAACATAAATAAACTCTGTTTATTTGCCATGTGGTTTTGCAAAACCTTGAGGAGTCACTTTATCTCTCTGTGCCTCTGTTCTTCATCGATCATAAGAGAATGAAAGTCATTCCACCTATCATTTGTGTCATATATTTAAAGGAATTGTCATATCTGGTATCTACATCCAGCATGGTAGGTCCTTGTCCTTGGATCCATCTTTTAGAGATTTGTAGTAGTAGCAATGGCTACCAATTTGTAACAAGAATAGAACTGGTGCAAAATATCTGTAAGCTCTCCGTATTAGTGAAAGCAAAACCCTAGATCCCATTGCTACAGCAATTTTTCTTCCCCTTTTCACCTTGACATTGGGGATACATCCAAGGCTATTTGATATCTCTGTCTATGCAATTAATCAGCTGTCTGGGGGAAGCCTGGAACTGGGGCCTGGCACTTATGTATTCCATCATTTGGTCTAAGCTGTGCATCCTCTGCAATGCACTGGTGTTTGCCAGCCTGGGAAGAATCAGCAAGTGGTGCCAAAACCCCAGCATCCTTGAAATAGGGAGATGCTGAAAGAAGAACAAATGCACTGTAAATGCTAAGATCCCAGGAAGGGTTAAGATGAAAATAGTCACTAAAGGCCCCATTTACATAAATGGAAATTCACTGGCTTTAGAGGGGCCCCAAATTCCTTTAATCCTGAAGCATGCTGGAGGTTCAAGAAATGATTGCCTCTGCAAGAGGCAAAGTGTCAGTTTTGGAAATGTTGCTCTCCTTACATCATTGTCAATCAGTAAATTCCAAAGTATTGCAGAGAGTTGTGTGTATGCTGGAATAGCCTTGGCTGCTGCTGAAATACAGCCCTACCTCTGGAGATGGAGCTCTGGTCTTTTGTGGTCATCTGTCTTGTAGGTACAGAAGATGCTTATTGTGGGTGTGTGACCAGGAAAGCGTCCTGCGTCATCTGGGGTTCTGCAGCTTTTTCCTTTCCTACCTCCCCATCCCGTGGCAGGCTCTTTCCCACACCAGTGGCTGCTGCCTGCTCTCAAATGCGGAGTCCCACCGCTGCATCGTTCATTGCCATCTCTCAAATCTATGATTATAACTATAAATCTTAGCAGACTTTCCCCATTTGTTTTTTGGGGTTTTTTTTCTTTTTTTAACTAGGAATTTTACACATTGTTTCTTCCTTCCTCATTCTTTTTGTTTGCCTGGAAGTGGCACTTGGGGTTTGTGTGGTTATTTCTCTTGTATTTATACTCTCCACTGACTTAATTAAGTTCTTGCTTGTTTCCTGGTCTTGCCAAGTTTATGGGCCCCACCAGGGCTTCCCAGTGCTCTCCTCCTAAAAAACACAGCTGCTGCCAGTCACCTGAGACCATGATAATGGGCAGAAAACTTCCTTTTGAAACTCAACTTGATATTGAAACAAAAGACAGACAGGAAAATTATGTTCCCAACTTCAGTCAAGTGTTTTTAGGCTGGTTCCCTAAGAAAATAAGATTTAGGCACTTAGACTGACCTTGTGTGGATATGGGTGTTTATCCAGTAGCTGAAATTTTGTGGCAAAGTGCAGTCCAGTTTGACAGATAGGCTTTTCAGAGATGCAGAAAACCTGTACTAGAGAGCACTGTTATGAATACCTCCTGCTGTGAGCAAAGCTTCAGGGAAACAAAAAGGCATCCCTCCACGCCATGTACACACGTGCAGAAACAGGCTCTTGGTGGCTGGAATTGCCTGTTTTCTTTCTTGCTGGAAGATTTCTGACACCCCCAGGAGGCTCTTTGCTGCTGGTGCCCATTTGCTTCCGTGTGCCTTTGGTAGCAACATCCCTGGACAGTGTCCGTGGCTCCTGGGATGCCTTGAGTGAAAGGTGTCCCACCATGCCTTCCTGTCATTCAATTTTAGTATTAGGCCTTCACCTCCTTCCCTTTCTGTCCACGAAACCCTGCCCATGTGAGAAGGAGAGCCCTTCTTGTTCGTTTTTCCAGCCTGTCCTGCTGGAGGCCCTGCCCATCTCTTTCTTTCGGAGCCATAATCATTTATTCCCTGCTGCAGCCCTGACCTTACACCTCAGGAAGGTTAAATTCATCATTCTTCCTTCCCCCTGCTTTTCTCTCCTCCTTTTTGGGAAGTTTCTTGACAGGCTTTTCAGGGGAGTAAGTAGGATTTACCTGGTTGCAAACACACTATTTGAGTTCACAGATCAGGACTTTATCCATAGCTGCAGCATGCCTCAATTCTGTGGCTGTGGAAACCCGTAGGAGTTTCCTTGTTGGCTTTAAAGGACCTCGGTTTGCTGCCCTGCTTTTGTACGAGAGGACGGCTTCAGATTGCATTAGCCAGCTCTGGACAGGGCATTTCCATTTCAGACCCCGTTCTCGTGCCTTCGTGCTCTTTTGCTTCTGTCTTCCTGCTAAGGGTGTTTGCTGGCTGCCTTATAGCGAGATTTGTATTCGGAAAAGCAGGTGATCTTTGTTGGAAGAGCAGGACCTTGTCTCATTAGTGTGTTTTCCTCCCCGCACGTGAAGTAAAGGAGTGAGAGGCGAGATGCGACCTGTCTTGCAGATGCCTGCTTTCAGAATGGCAGCTGAAATGTGTTCCCCCCTCCCATCCCTTTTTGGCTACAACCAACCATCTCTGTTTCACTTAGGTGTGTGCGGAGGAGGGAAGAGGAGTCTGGCAGTGCTTTTACCTCCCTGAACCAGAGGGACAATGTTTGCGGGGGCACAAAGATGAACTGACCCCACTGAGGCTTTGCATCCCAGCGCTGTGACAGGTCCAGTATGCTTGACAGGTTGTCGCCTTCCTAGGCTCAGGGAGGACGGCGGAGAGGTGTGACGGCATTCTCCGCCTTCCTGGAAACTCATGGTCTCAGAGAATGTTATTCTGATTTTATGTACACAAATCAATTAAAGAAGAGAAAAGAGAGGTTGTGTTTCAAGCCGTAGAAACTAAAGCCCTCTGCTGTTTTTATCAAATTTGCCTCTCTCTCTCTCCCCTGAATTTGCTCTCTCTGGATAGCAGAAATGAGAGGGAAGCTCCATTTAAATGCAGATTTCAAATGTTGGCCAAGAGCAATAAATAGCCCTCTGCTACACTGATCAGACAAACATTATCAAGTCTCTTTGTGACAGAGAGTTTATGTTTTTAGATTTTCTTTTTCCTTGATGAGATCCTCTTTCCTCTCAGAGTAATAGCATATTGACGACTTTTTATTTTATTTTTAAGCAGCACTTTAGAGATTATAACGGAAACACAATCCCACCTGTTTCTCCACTGGAGCTATACTTGACAGCCCTGTAATGAGGAAGTCTGCAAATTTCTAATCCTTTACTGTATTGACAGCCTGAAGGGTTGACACCGTATTCAGCAGAGGGGAAAATATGTGCAAAATAAGGCAATCCTGCAACCATTTTTCATCAGCTGACCCTCAAATGAATCTGCAGCCTCAGGGGTTTGGAGCTAGTGTGGGGTTAATGAAGAGAGTGGCAACTGCAGGTGGGTCTCTGCTGGTAAGGATAGCACAGGTGGTTGGGGAGCAGCAGCAAGGGGAGATGTGGAGGTGTGGGGGGATTCTTCCATGTCATCTCCTGAGGATAGTGTTCCCCAGCAGGACATTGGTGTTTGAAGAACGGTACGTTTTTCTGGTATGCCTTTGATCTGAAGAGTTCCTGGTTTTGAGACTAAGGACTGCTCAGCTCCAGTGGTTGGACCTTCTAGGTGCCTAAACCTGGTTGAACTGAGGTTACAGTTGTTAATTTGGGAGCCTATTCATAATGGGAACATAGAGTATTTGAGGAGTGTGTTTACAGTATAAATCAGAAGAGGTTGTAGGTGTGATCTTAACCTGTCAGAGGAGACACCTGAGAAATAGTGCACACAGCTTTATATCTTTTTAACTTGGAGGGACAGGTTACGAACAGTGAAATATCATGTTTACTAAGCCAGTGCTTTGCTAAATCGGCATCTTCAAGAGGCGACTTGAGATGGCAATTGTGTTTCTGAGTATGGCTTTACATCTCAGTGGTATGAAAAGCATCTGAGAAAATGTAGCAATACTTAATAAAGTTAATGGGGAAAGGTCAGCTGAAAGCTGTTTGTTGTAGTGGTATATAAACCTCCCCATAACATCTGTTCCCTGTTATTGTTATAAAAATGCTACTTCATTAGATCTTGGTTGGATCATGAATTAAGTAGCGTTATGTAGTAAAACTTGCAATCGCATTAGGCTTGTCAGAGTGCATATGCTGTGAATCTGGCTGGTGGCGGGTGGCACTCTGGGGAGCCACATGGCTTGGGGGAATGGGAGAAGGGAGGCTTTCTGCTTTTTTAGCACTGGTTGAAACCCAGCTGAGGGTGGAAAGGATTAAATTTCAGTGTTGTCTGTAAACTGGCTGGTGCTCTTAATAGGATGAGTTGTTCTGTCTCTGCCCAGCTCCAGGAAGACAGCTGTCTCCACCGCTGAAAGCACCCAAGCTGACAGCACTGCCTGTCCCCCCATTCCCTGCTTTGGTGAAAAGGAGTAGGACCGGATTGTTCGGAGTGAGAAATGAATGTTCTTCCTCCTTCTGGAGAAGTTCCTCTTGGGTAAGAGGAGAAAAGGCAGAAGAGTTTGAGCATCTGCCTTTCGTACTGCCGTGGCTGTGCTCTGCTCGAGTGGAGTGAAGATGCTGCAGGCAGATAGATGCCACCGCCGCCGGCTGTCCCGCTGCGTGGGGACAGCCTCGGGGGCGCGTGCTGTGGGGCCAGGGCAGATGGGGCTTAAGGAATCCGCCCCTCTGGGGAGCTCCTTGTCCCGCTCCTGTCTGGCCAAGGCACTCGCAGATGGCCTATGTGCTGTATCTCGGCAGGGCAGGGCTTCGAGTGGATGAGTACTAATGCACGGGCATACAGTGCATGCGTACACAGGCGTCTCGTCAGAGAGCCCCGACGCCTGCCTCCCTGTCCCCCATCGTGTCTGCCCGCCTCTGAGGGCTGGGACATCGCTGAGGTGAGGATGACCTGTAGGAAACTTAATGAAATCTGTTTTTCTCAGAGGGCACCGTCACGTCATCTTGCGTTTCTTTGGCTACCAGTAATACCTTTTTTCTGGTTCTTGCTGTTAAATCATTAACTTTGAGGGTTGCATTTGAAATCTGCGTCTGACGGAAATTCACAGTCACTTGTTGCTTGAATCTTGAGCAACTTTAACGCAGCTATTTTCAATGCATATCCAAAGCGATAAACTCTTCTGGTTTGTAGCCTGTTGGGTTTGTGGGTTTTGTGTTAAGTGTAAGGAGAACCTGGGCATATTGAATAAAGAAAGAATCATTACTATATGCTTACCTATCAGGATTGGAACATCCTGTGGGAAAATATGTTTCCAGCCAGCTCTTCCTGAGAAAAGCTCAGCCTCTGCCAGTCCTTGCTGACTTCACTTGAAGTTGTTTGGCTCTCAGTCCCTGTGAAATCCTAAGCAGCCCTGAATCAGGCATTGCAGACCAAGGTGCTCCTGACTCCCTCTGAAATATTTTTCTCATAATTCTTAGAGAAGGCAGTCTAGATTGTAGACATTTATTATGATGGGGAAGATAGAAGTGATTTTTGAGGCCAACAAAGTTCAAAGACTTTGCTGTAAGTTTTCAGGATTAAAGATTTACTTGATGCATCTTCCCATATTTAATAGACAGGAATAGATGAAAGGGAATTTCTATAAAGATTTTCGTTCATACTTAATGATGCTACTATTAGATGAGCTTTGGCACTGTGTCCCAAGACATGAAGTTTTAAAACCAACCTTTTTTAAACATTAAATGACCTTTTTCATCTGCTAGCTTTAATAAATAAAGATTAGTTCAGTCTCATTACCTAGTCTGTTCTGGGGGCTGGATTAATATTGGGTAAAACTAACTAGTCTCCCAAAATGCAAGTGAACAAATTTTGCTGGTTTTCTATCACAAGCCCCACGGGGGATAGGAAGCAGTAATGTAGTTTGATTAGTGGCTGGGCTGTAGGAGTGCGACCACCACCACCTCCATCCTGGGATTCAGGCTGTCCAGCTGCGTTCCTTTCTTTTCCAAAACCTGCCACCTGCTGTGAGCACTTTCCCCTTTCTCATGTATTTGCTCCCATAGCTGCTGCAAAGTTCAAATTTATTCAGAGCTGAATAGGGAAGAGAGTTTGTTGGTGGGTTGGTTTTTTTTTTTTCCTCAGCTGTAGGGAAGTTTTCAAGATTTCCAAAAATAAGAATGGAAAGTCCCATCCTGAATAGAGACAAAAAACCTTTGTGCAAACATTTGTGTCTAGGTGGCCTGAGGAAATTATTTGAAATGCTTTGGTTTTGACTCTTTTATTTTTAAAATGTATTTAACTATACATTAGTGGAAGTGAATTTTTTTGAAAACTGATGATTGAAGAATATACTTGAAAATGTCCAATTTAGTGATTTTGAAGCTTTAAATTACAAAATAATGAATCTAAGAATGCTGACGTACACTCCCCCCACCCCGATCTTTAATTGTGCTATGTCAGCACTTGGACCATAAGCAGCATTTTGTGATGTTCATCAGATTCAGTACGTTGCTTTACCGTTTCCTGGAAACAGGGCCATGGTGAAAAGTTTACACACATCAGACAGTTTTGTGTATGAGGACTTCCTTCTCTGTCTCTTTCTGCTTTCCTAGAGAAGTGGGGCGTTGAGCAAGCTGCTTGTCGGGGCCCTTTATTCTCCCAGCTTCTCTGTAATTAAGAGCAGTCACCAGCCATACCAATGTCTTAAAAAACCTATGATCCATGCTCCTGGCCTTAGAGGAAAGCACAACCTTTTTTCTTGCATAATGAGATTAAGATTAAGTACCCTAGCTTTGCAGATAATGATGGTGCTCGCGTGTTAGCGGAGCAGAGGAGATGGTGTCGCCTGAAGGACTGGGAATGTTCGCCAAGACATCTGTGCATATTGTACAAGAAGTATTGCTGTGTGTTTCTTTATCAGTACTTAGTTCAGTTTAACTCCCATAAACCTGGGGAAAAGTAGGAAGAGAAGGAGTTCTTGAGTGGGTATCGTTGGGATACAAAGTAAATCAGGCTAGTGTGGGCTACCTTTGCTTCACCAGTGGATTTGGTCTCTAGTTACCTTCCACAGCTGGGGTTAGGGTGGGACTGGAAAGAAGAGGTGCTCTGCAATTTTGTCATGAGAGTAGAGATCCTGCTGGGATGAGCATAGCAAGGCTGAGAAATGAGCCCCGAAATGTGATGCAAGTTCGTTGTTGAAAATGGGCTATGCTTTGAGTTTTGGGGTTGGTTCAAAGGAAGTCTTGGGGGCAGGAAAGCCAAAGTGAAAGAAGCCTGAACCTAAGACAGGTTTCTTCATTGGGCTGGGCTGTGTCGGAGGCTCCGTATGTTGGTGGCAATGGAGGGTGATCGGTGCCCGTGAACTGGGGGAGCAATGAGGCCCTTCAAGGCACAAACTAGCGCTCTGAGGAACATGTTCGTAGTCCCACCTACAGCACTACATCACCACGCTTCTCTAACAGTGGTCCCAGTTAGCTATGTCTTCAAAATATATGTATCCTTGCACTCTGCTTCCAGTGTTTGCTCTTAGGGGGGCAGGACACCTCCCATTTATAGCTGATGTGCTTTACTTCAGCTGCCAGCTGATTTACGTGTTTCACTCTGGTTTTCTCTATCTAAAAAAAACCCACCCAAACCCCAAATCTGCAGCCACACAATGACATATTTCAAAGTTTCAACAAGGCACCTAGCTGCTGTAGTTCCCCATTTCCCTGACACAAGAACTGGCAGAGCCCCACTAATCCCTGCTTTGCGAACCTACGTGGTGCGGGGCCTGATTTGGTGCTGAGCTACGACTCTGTCTACACCCGAGCAGTTCTGAATGGCCTTGCTCCCTTTGGAGCGATTTTTTGGGAAGGGAAGATAAGCATTGGTGCCTTTCTAATATACACAATAAACCCCAATGCTGCTCTTCCCCAGGTACAACTGAATAGCTGCATTCTGGGAGGAGACCTCCTGTTAGCAAGGATAAACCCACTGAGGTGCAGAAGTTGTGCCAGCTCGTAATGAAACGCTGTGATTAATGCTGGACTCCAATTTCTTTTTGCCTTCCGTCAAAAAAATAAAAATAATACCCCACACTATCTCCCTCTGCCTAACACAGATTTGAGTGGGCAGGCCCAGGAGCTGAGTTCAAGAGTCAAGTGCTTTCTGTTTGAAAAATATTTGTCCCTTCCCACCCACGGCTGCCCACATGCTTCCTGAAATATTCCAGCTATCAGCACCGTACCAGTGCTTTCTCAAACGAGCGAACTGAGGCTATCTGGGGACGTTCTTCCTTTGTTGGGATGGGAGGCAGTGCCCGGGATCCTGGCTGCTTGGGGCTGCACAGCTGGACGCCCCTCTCCGGGAGCACCCAGGGCTGCGGCGGGTGCTGGGCACCTCCAGGACCCCAGCAGCGTAGGCGGCCGTGTCGTGCTCCAGCGCGCCGGCAGGTACCGCGGCCGCCGCTGCAGAGATTTCGCTGCCCACGTGTCTGGCATGACCCGGGAGGTGGGCGAAGCGGTGGGAAAGGCCGCGCGTGGGAGGGAGGGAGGGAGGAAGGACGCGCTAACAACAGCGGCGGCCGCTTCCGTGGCGGCGGAGATCCCGAAGGGGCGCTGGGAATGGGGCAGACGGGGAGACCCGAGACGGGTCCCCGCCACGGCTAACCGCTGCCACCGCCTTTGCTCCCGCAGCTGCCATTCTGGATGACCCCATGGAGTGCAGCAGAGGGGAGAGGCTCTCCATCACCCTGGCCAAGAACCGCATCAACCGTGCGCCCGAGCGGGCGGGGAAAGCCAAAGTGGAGGTGGACATTTTTGAGCTGCTGCGAGACAGCGAGTACGAGACGGCAGAAACCAGTAAGTAACCCTCCGTGTAGCTGGTCCTTCCCCAGTTCTTCTCTCTGCCGGCTCGCAGGAGGTGTCTGGCTTGTTGCACTTGTCGCAGAGGAGAATTGTGCAATAGTCAAGGCGGGTACCCAGGGTAAAAAGCGCCTCTCTGCTCCTCTGTCAGCACTTGAAAGATCAACACGTGCGAGCATGGAAGTGGGTCTCTGCCCAAGCGCAGTGGGGTTTGGTTCGGTACGGTCTGGGTGCGGGTGCAGCATCCCCTCGGGAGGCGAGTGGGACCTTTAGCAGCACTCGTGCTGCGCTCAGTGCCAGCCATGCGTTTGGAAGGGCAGGCCCTGCCTGGGTGCACCCACTGCAGGGGCACAACGGCATATCAGGGGATGTCTGGGCTCAGAGGGCGAGCGCCGAGACCGGATTTCGTCTGAGTATTTCGCGTGGTGCTGTGAGGTGAGCCCTGGCACGGACTAAGAGGATCCGGGTCCTCAGTAAGCTTTGCCACCATTCAGCTCAGCGGCTTGGGACAAATTATTTTCTTTAATCTGTGTGTCAATAAACAGAGGTAATGATACAGGAGGTGATACTCCTTTGTAAAGTACTTAATGGTGTGCAAATTAGAGACTCTGGGCAAGTTCAGTGCAATTAAGTTATTTTTAAAACCCCATGGAACGCTGTGTGTCAGCAAACATGATAGCTCTTCCAGTGCTTTAGATTGGCAGTGGATTTGTTTACACAAAGCGAAGTTTTCAAGTGATGTTTAAAATCATGTGGATTAAAAAGAGCTAATTTTGAAGGAGCAGTATACTTCCCGCGTTGCTTTAAAGTCCTTTAATGCAAACAGGTCTCTACTATAATTGTTATTCTAGATGCCCAACTTGTCAACTCCACACTGATGAATAAAAAAGAAATTGATGGTCAGTGTCCCACAGACCTCTCAGGAGCCCGAGTGAAAGAAACCAAAAAGATCTATAATAGCTTCTTTCTGTAAGAGGGAAAATCCTTTGGAATAGGATACCTTCCCTTTAGAATAATTTTTAAGATGACCTTTAGAGTTCAAGGGAGGACTATAATTTTTTATTACAAGTTGGCCTGAAAAAGCTGGAGAAATCATTTTAAATAATAGCGATATTAGACTCATTTCCCAATGGTTCTCTGTTCCAAGCCTCTGTAATCTGCAGAGTACCCCCAAAAGGTGTGGTAGTATGTTGTGGTCTAGAGCAGGCTGTTTTTTTCACACAGCTTTGGTGTTTGTTCTGCACAGACTGAGCATCCCTGTGCCTGGGAGGCCCTGTGGAGCCGCACACCCCGCGCTGCTCCGGCGCAGGTCTCCGGATAACTGGCAGAACGGGCTCAATAGGCCTGCGAGATCAGCAGATTGCTCCTTCATTTCCTGAATTAGCGTTTGCATTATTTATAGAAGCGTTCAGTTAATAAAGTGCATTTCAGCAAGTACCTGTATGTCTATTTATAGAGCCTGTCACCCATGAGGCAGTCTAGATTAAGATCATCACATGCAGCGTCACAGGGACTATTTGAAATAGCAGTTCTCCACCTTTTCGGATGCCTCATCTCTTTTAACTTTTTCTTGGTCTTTCCCATCTGTTCAGGATTGTGCGCATCCCGCTTTACCCTCATTTGGCACAGCGACAGGGCAAATCCAGTCTCACTGGCCAGGCTATGCAGAAGGGGTGGGGACTGCCTGGGTTTCCAACTGCATTCCCAGTTTGCCCCAAAAGTATCCCAAATCTCCCAGCGAGCCTCCTAGGAAATGAAAAAAATTGCTTACTTGCCTGAGCCTTCTGTGTCTTTGAAAGAACCAGTAGCGTTTTTAGTTCCATTCTTTTTCCATTCTCATAAATCTTCTGCATGTAGCAGTGTTTCTGTTATTTAACTTTGCTTGGGAAACAGGCTCGATTGTCAAGTGACCCCAGAGCTGCAGTAAAGACGGTGAGCGGGATTTCTTTCTTGCTTGCACCCCTGTAACACTGCTCAGAAATTATTCTGTTGGAATGTTTTTCAAGCAGAAGAATACTAATTTGCTGAGAATGAAGTATTATGCAAGAAATTGTTGATTTCAGCAAATGTGGTGTTTGGGGAGAATATGGAAATGGGATAAGTGAGGAAGAGGCAATCTTCCATTTCAAATTTTCACCTCGGGGTGATTTTCTTTGTTTTCCTTACTTTGACTTAAAGAATGTAAAAAGAAATCGGAGCAAACTGATTTGATTTTGGTGAAGTGAGTATTCACATAATTTTGCAATATGTTATTTGCCTTTTCTAAAGAGTGAAAAATGTCTTGAAGCATTTCTTACAAAAGGAAAAATCTGGATTCTGCATGGCTCTGCTATTAATGTCACTGAAGTTATTCTCGATTTATACTGGTGGCAGAGGAGAATCAGATCCTTTAACTTACATTTCAAGGCTTTCATGGCTTTCAAATGTCTGACTTCTCAGCTTTAATACGGCACTGATATTTGTTATCACACGTAATATTAATAAAAGCAGTTTAGATGTTTTAACCTATGACTGCAAAGCTGTTATACATCTGTTTAATACTGTTCTCAAATTTCACGCCCTTTGAATCACCCTTAAATATCACAGATAGCATGCTTAGCTGACTGATCTAGGAATGCTGTGATTACACCCCATCAGTGATATTCTGTGTGCAGTTAGTTCTTCAAGAAAAGAAAGACTTTTTGAGAGTTAGTTTTTTATTTTAGAGTTGAGCTATCTTTCTTTGTTTTTTCCTCCTGACTGACTCAGGCATCTTACTGTTAGGGGGCCACAAAATCACAATTGCTCTAGCAGGTAAAATATGAGTCAGTCTTAATCACATTCATGCATGGTTTGCAGTTTCAGCTTTATATATGAATGAAGACAAACACTGGCTGTTCCTGTATGCAACATCTGTAAAGTCCTGTGTTTTGAAATGAGTTTGCAGTGAAAGGTTGTGGATAGAGCTTTTTTTGCTCTTATAAGTAAAGCCTGTTGTCTCTTTGTGATTGATGTTTCAACTCCTTTTATGGAGACCCAAAATGACTTGTTTAATCATGTCTTTTTCTAAAACACCTTATTCCTTTTGATGTCCAGGGAGGGACAGATCTTCTACTTGTCACCCTGTCCCCTGTCATCTCGTCAGTCTTTTAAGCATCTTTTTGTTGTTAATCCAAACATCTCAGGGCAGTCAGCAGTCAGAGTGAGTGAGCTACTAAAGGATTTTTAATTTTTATTTATTCGCACCAATATTTCAAAGCGCTTGATACATCCATTCGGTGACGTTGACTCAAATGTGCTATTAACTGTCCCACCATTTTTGTGATCCTGTTGGATTTCATGTTTAAGCCTGCTCTGGTTATGTGTTCCTGTTGAGAAGCATAAAGGATGCTGCAGGGAGCAGTCTTGTAGCCATGGTGCAGGATGCGCTCTATAACGCCATCTGTTTAAGTACTTGGTGTTTTCTGTATGAGAATCCCATTCTGACCAGTCCTTGTCATTCAAGATCCTCTGACATGTTTTGCAATCATGGAAATGTTGAGGTAATTGCATACCTTCCCTGCTCATTTATTTTCAATTAGAGGCAGGAATCTTCTTTGCATGCTGTTGGAAACTCTTGTATCAGGTATCTGTATGCACTGAAAGAGATGCTGTGTTCTGCACCGAGAGTGGATGCTCTCACCGGAGTGCTTTCAGCCGTGCTCTGAACAGGGAGAGTTGATGGAAATGCTTGCCAAGTGCCCTGAGATCCCAGGAGGTGAGAGGCACTATCTGACCATGACTAAGTGGATGTACATACATATATAATGCAAGAGCTACTCATTTGTTGTGCTTTTTTACGTTCCAAAATAAGCACATATTTCCATCTTCCTTTAAAACATACCTTGCTGTTTCCTGAGGGTCTAGACCTGTACTTAATTCCCAAATATACTAGTGAACACAGCCCTTTCTTGCTTAAGCGGCAGGACAGACCTGCTAGTATGAAAGGAGGGTCACTGTTTTGGATTGCACGCTGAACACACGCCTGAGGTTGCGTGAGGGCCACGTCCCAGCTCTGGACTGTAACCTGTGCTGGGAGGGAGACAGGAGACTCTGACCCCACTCCCAGCTTCTGGGCAAAGCCCATAACTGTGCAGATGGAGGTACCACAACGGGACACCTGAGCTGTACAAGCAGCGGAGGCAGGGAGGTCCACGTAGAAGTAGAAAGGCAGCAATCATCAGTTCGCACCTCCAAGAAGCTGCCCCCAAGTGATGGCAGGAAGGATCCTGTCCTGCCTAAACCAGTGCAGGTCCCAGCAGAGCAGGGTGCACCCTAGGATGTTTCCTTTTCAAGGATGTATGCATTTTAAGAGTGTTGTTAAGAAATCTGTTTGCTAAGACTGTCTCTTGTTTTCCTGTCCTACTGTCCTCAAGGATGTTAACTTAGAACAGCTGAGTGCAGGCAGTCCGTAAAAATGGCTGGAATAGGAGGTTTGGGACATCTCAGGCCATCAAGTCAAGGATGATCAGTAGTACCCAGGTCCCACCTCACGATAAAGAGGTTTTTAACGTGTTGTCATTTCAATGTCCCGTATTTCTTGAGGTACTGAATTCTAAAAAACATAAAAATTGGACATGATCTTGGCCAGAGGTAACTGGGTTTGCACCAATCGAAGACGTGTCCTGTACAGTATATCGCTTACATGGCACCCGTGTGTTGAAGTATGAAGAGACTTGAGTGGCAGGGGCTACGCCAGTATCTGTGGTTATAGTCTGTGCAGTTATCAGGGATGAATTTTTGGTACAGGGCTGACATTTCTACGTCCCTGCTAGTGCTTGTCTGAATCCACAGTGCCCACGATGGTAGCAGGGTTGAGCCTTTTTTCTCTCTGTAGAGACTAACAGCATCAGGTAATGTTCTGCAATAGGAAATGTGTTTGGATTACAAGAGAAGCAGCTTTCCAAATGTGGTCAAAACCTTTGCCTCAGGCACCTTGGCTTTGTTTCCATTCATTTTCCTTTAATTTTACTGGATGTTTCACCCTTGGAGTGATAAGCCAGGTCTTTTTCATCTGATAGTTGTTGCAACTCTGTTGCTATGACTACTTAACCCACTTTTTGTTCTCCATACCAGCGATATGAAGGAAAGTGTTCACCAAACTTTTCCCTGTGTGCACAAAAAAATTCCCCCTCAGGACTTTTGCCCTAATGACCTGTGGATAAAGAGGACTTGGAGCAGCTCTTTCTTCCTAGGTGCTGAATTGCAGAGCACCCAAAGGGTCTGCTGCAGCTGAGAGGGACTGACGAGTGCCGCTGAGATAGCATGCGGGGTTTTCAAATTGCTGGTGCTCTTATTTAAAAGGATCTTCTGAAGACATGTAAGTGCCTCTAAATTTTTAAGCACAGAAGAAAAGCAAGTACTGGATTCCTTTGAAGATGCTGCAGAAAAATATCACTCGTTCTGTAGCAGATCAAGGTGGTGGAGGGTGAGAGAGCATGGAAGGAAGGAAAGCCCAAGAGAAGATGTTTGTATATCATCGCACTTTCTGTAAGAAGTCAGAGCAATCAGTATGTGTAGGCACCTAGTAGAATATGGAATTTTTCCTTCAAGTAGCACTTGGAGAGAAGTAAAACCAGTTCCCGGAAGTGACTACCTAAGTCCTCAGCTTTTGGCCTTATATTCCACTCATGAGGCTATGGAGACTTATGAAGTCTAAGGCTAGAGATGACCACCTTGATGAGCTGATCTTATCTTCTGCAGAAAATGGACTGTAGATGTTCATTTGCTGAATGCTACCCTCGGCCCCATAGCTCACTGTTCTAAAAAAAACCCCAAGCGCAGTATAGGCTCTTGTTTTACATCCAGCCTTGATTTAAAGACTTGAAGTTGATAGAAAAACTGCTCTGATCTGTAGTACGACAGTTTTGATGATGAATTCCCTTCACTACAAAAAATATGTTCTGGTTTGAATTTTTCTAGCTCCTTTTTCCAGCCGCTGAATCTAGATAACTTTTTACAACCATCACAAAAGCTTGTCTGACATCTAGGCCAGGGACCCGCAGTGAGGATGGTGCTCTGCAACAGACCAGCCATTTGATACTGAAGAGGCACTATCTTTAAAATCTCTGCTTTGTGATACAGGGGTTTAGTTTTTACACATGAAAATGTTGTGAGCTTGCTCTTGCCAGAACTGATAAGTCCTTGCGGTGTCTCCTTTCTCCCCTGTGGTATCCTCTTTCTTCAGAAAGCAGTCACTTGATGCCAGTTGAGCAAATGTGGCTTTGTCTGTCCGGGGAGAAAGGAGCCGAGTGCGTGGTGATGCTGAGGCAGGTTTGGTATTTCAGAATAAGCCGTGGCCAGCACATGTTCAGACAAGCCTTTTGGAGTCCAGGGATTCAGGCACGAGGGGCTCTTGCCTTCTGTTCGCGAGGCTTTGCCTGCGCAAGCTGCTCTGGAGGAGCATTTCTGAGCGACATGGTTGATTGGGATGGCAGCGGGGAGGTGGCACCAGCTGGGGTAGTCCTCGGAGTGCCATTTGGCTAAATTTGTGCTGTGAATTAAAAGGACAAAAGGTTGCAGTTTAACCCGGGAAGCTTGAGGGAAGAGATTTAACTTCTTCATTTTGTCAGGGTCTTTTTATTGTTCTGCTAACCTTGGTGGCGTGGAGCCAGAAGATTAACTACTGCCAGAAAAAAACCCACAAAACAAAACAAATGAAAAACAGTGGTACGATCCTTATTATTACCACTGAGCTCTGCAGAGGGTGATGGAAGAAATTAATACAAGTTTTCTACTAGATGATGCTTTGAAGCTAGGTCACTGCTGTATTTAGTATCTTCCATAAACTTTAGTTAATGTTTTATCTTGGAGAATAGCAGATGGGGCTGAAAAGGGATGTTGTAAGAGAGAGACCCCAGTTCTGAGTCGAGGATGGGGATACTGGGAATCTGGGGAGAGTTCAGGTGGGATTTAGAAAGGCTGGGCAAAGACAGAGAGGAGGGTGTCACAAGCAGGGTGACAGTGCTTCAGAGGGAACGGAGGGATTTGGGGGGACATAAATGGCAGGGGGTATGTTGTGTGAAGAAGATGATACTGTGTCCTTAGTAAGGTGCAACAGGTACCGTAAGCGTGATTGCCTGCTGGAAACTGAGGATGAAGTCTAATGCATGTTTCCTCTCTCTGGTGCCCACAGTGTGCCAGATTCTCCCAAAAGGAGTGGTGGGCGTCCTGGGACCTTCTTCAAGCCCAGCCTCAAGCTCTATTATCAGCAATATCTGTGGGGAGAAAGAGGTAAGTGGAAAAGTTCTGTGTTGGAGTAAGTCTGTGCTCTTGCGCTGACTGACTTGGCTCCAGTGCCCTCACGCCCACAGTAAAGCAGGAGCCCGGGCTTCTTCCTCCCGGTGGTTCGTGGCAGGCCTGGGGCAAGAGCGGAGTCACCCACTGTGGGTAAGGGGCACTGCAGAAATCCTGACCCGTTCCCCAGCCCTGCCTTCTGCACGTTGTCCTTCAAACTGAAGATGCTCTCAGTGGGCTCTGGTCGCAGCAGTGCTTCCCGCTGGCTGCTGACTGGTGCCCGGACTCCCTGGGAACACGGTGTTTTGCTGGTGATTTTAGTAAGTACAGATTAGGTTTTTAATTTACCACTATACTGAGCAGCAATGCCTTCTGTACAGATCCCATGCTTTCTGCAGCCATGAAGGGTTTCATTGGAGACTCTCGTGTCTATGCCAAGTCCCAGCCACAGCCACACAGCTTGCTGCAGCTTCCAGCTCTGCCGTACGCTGCCTTCTCCCTTGCCTGGGTCTGCCTCTTGCACTTCGTGTTCAAGTCTGGTGCTCTGTTTCTCAGTCATCATTTCTGTGTACGCACACCTCTCCTTTCCACCCGTGCCCCCCAAACCTTCTCCAGCTGATATCCACATGCCTCATCATCCCCGGTGTATTCTGTCCTCGTGTCCCAGCTGCAAGGCAGAGCAGGGATGTTACTTCCATTAGACAGGGGCAGTGAGGTACCTGCTTATGGTACTCCAGGACATCCTTGGCAAAGATGACTTACTGTAGTTATCTGCTATATCGTCCTTCCCATGATCTGCTGTGGCGTCTAATGATCAGAGTTGACAGCTTGGTTTATCACCCCTTCTCCTAATGCACATATTCTTGCAGCTTCTTCCTTTTCCGTTTTCTCTCTCTTTTCTGCCTCCCCTGTCCTTGTTTTTGTCTGTGTGACCTTTCAGTTCATCTTCCCTCACACGCAACGCCGATGAGAACCACGTCCTTACCGACTGAGGGGTGCCAAACCCAAAGCTTGCCCTGGCGGACGCACATCCTGGCCAGAGTTCCTGGGTGTGACGTGACTTTGCGGACATGCTAGGAAAGCTGCACCCCTTTGTGTTTGCTGCTGTTCCATCAATGCAAACCCTTTTTGTCTGTGTCCAGGCTATGTGCCTGATTTAATATTTTATAAGCCATGAACAATTTTACACTGATCTGGCTCTGCTCGCGGGAAAAGAAATTGAGTTCTCTTCTCATAGTTCATCCCTTTAAAGCCAGATAACATCTCTCAGCCATTTAGCAGTCTCTCTCTGGAGCCCAGCCTCCAAGGAGGGGAGTGTCTGGAACTGAGCACTGTAAATAACTTGCATTCACAAATGACTGCTGCTCTTTGTTCCCTGAGAATCAGAAGTGTTGAAGAGATGGAAGAGATCTTTTAGACCTAGTGCTTTGGGCTGCAGCAGGATGGGTCTCTTGAGAGTATTTTGTAGTGCTTTCTCCAGTTAAATGTCCCAGACATGTGCTCCATCCCAGGCAAAGGCAACTCTGCAGTAACAGATTGCAAGTATTCTTCCCCTGAAGTTCATATTCTGTCTGAGTCTCTGATCTAAGTCTCTTCATTTTTTTTCAGAAATGAAAGGTGAGTGCTAGTGCACTTCTAAGGGATCTGATTCTCAAGCTTGATCTCGGCTGCCCTCCTAGTGGTGTAAACCTGCAGTAACTCCCTCCGATTTATATCACACGAGCATCAGTTGGTGCTGCTGTGTTGAAGGTAATACAGCAGCCCAGCCAGAGCTGTTGTACTTGCAGCCATCCATCAGGTAAAGGAAAGGGTGTCCCCATTTTACCACCGAGGCACCAGACGGTGAAGTGACTGGCTTGATGTTCACCAGGAGCCTGTGGTAAAACAGGGGGATGAATCTGTGTCTCCTGTGTTACCCCTCCAGTGCCTTTGGCCCAAAGATTTCCCTCCCTCCTCTCCAGAAAGGGGTATTGCACTGGGGCATAGCTCTTGGAAAGGAGAGGAGGGCTCCAGGACTGAAGGTGAGGTCTGAACCGGGGCTGTGATCAGCTCTGGGCACTTGCAGGAGCTGCCGTGGTGGTGGCTGCCTTCCCCTCTGTCTGCATCTCTCTCTTCTCTCGTAGCGGTTGTTGCTGCAAGTCTCAGACTCCATCAGGCTCCCAAGAGCGATGAGCATGCTTGTACTGGAGCTGCCCTGTCTGCTCTGGTTAAAGGAATTTGCCTTTTGCTTACAGTCAGCTTCTCTCCCTGTTAACAGGGCCCAGGATGAGGGCTGCAGAGTGAAATCAATGCAGATAGCAGCTTATTACACTTTAACTTTCCTATTGCTAACCAAACATCTTATGCTGTCAATAAAGCAGCCATCACAAGCTACTAATGGCTTTTCCCAAGAGGAGGGAGATGGGAGGCGTGGGATGGTAGCTTCCGGAAGGACTAATAATGGAGGAAAAGAGGACTTGACACTCCTTTAATGAAGCCAAAGCAGATGTTTCCCTTTCTCTGTCTTCTATCTCTTCCAAATAATTCACTCGGCAAAAGGAAAGCAATATTCCTTATTTGGCCGAACCCCCGGTGTCTGAGCTTGATCTGTCTGCCCACCCATTCCCTCTACATGAAGCTGTGGGGTGTGCAGCAGAGCTGCCTCAGAGCGAGCCCTCGGGCTGTCCCCCCGAGCAGCTCCCCTGCTCCCCCTTCCCCGAATCCCCTGGGAAGCGGCGTCCCGCTCCCACCTCCTGCTGCGCTGTATTAATGACAAGCGCAGCGTTATTAGGACCGTGGTTACGGTCCTGTTGGATCTTGCCCGCCGTACGGCCACCTGTTACCTCTCTGCTGATCAAAAAAGCCCAAAGCTTCTGGCTGCTGCATCTGTTCCTCTCTCTCCCGAGCCTTGCCAGCACAGGGTCATCTTGTTCATCCCTTCATCTCTCCTAATTACCTGACGACACATCAGTACTGCCGGCAGAGGTGCATTTGCAGCACTTCATCTGTCTAGCACACAGCAAAGTCAGGGGGTCTCCAGCATGGGTTGTGTACCTCCCTGCCTGTCTGCAAAGCATCCTCCGTATTTACCCAGGCAGCAAGCCCAAAATGAAGTGTGGGCCCAGCTACAATTAGTGCCCAAGCTAATTAAGTTGAACTCATCCGGAATGGTTTCCTGTGCTGTAATGACAGCCCCTGTTGCCTTTCTCTGAGTGGCTCAGCAAGACTTTTCCTGATCCACTCCTTCCCGTGGCTTCTTGTTGCTGTGATAATTATTTTCCTCTGCTATTGCACAAATCCCACCCTCCTCTCTTCGCTCCAGTGATGCTTCTGCAGTTTTATTGGGATATTTCACTTTCTGCCTGCTGTGCATTTCACACCAAAGGTCCTTTATGGTAGATTTACTTGTTTTTATTTCTTTTTCCTCTTTAATTATGTGTTCTTGCCCCTCCTCCCCACTTAGGTTCCTCACTTCAAAGTGGCACCAGAGGAGTTCCTGAAGCTGCAGCTCCAACGGTTCACCACCCTCAACCTCCATCCCAGCAACACCGATATCAGCGTGGCCGTGGCAGGAATCCTGAACTTCTTCAACTGCACCACTGCCTGCCTCATCTGTGCCAAAGCTGAATGTAAGTCATTGCCAGGCTGGGTTCAGCTGCCCCTCTGCTCCCAGTGCCTTCTGTTCTGCCTCCTTCTGCGTGTTTGGTGCCTCTTGGAGAAGGTCCCACAGGCAGGTGTGAGAGCTGGCTCGCTGTTGCATCCCAGGGCGTTCATCTCTCCTGCTTGTGGTGACAGGGTCTCTTCTGTGGGCAGCAGGCAGGCACTCGGTCGGAGCAGCCTGAAACAGCGGAGACCTGCGGGGCAGATTTTCCACCCTGTTGCCCCGTGGAGGTGTTTGTGGTGTTTGTGAGAGGAGGAACGGGGATGGAGAGAGATTCGCCTGCCTTCTGTTTGACAATCTGAAGAGTGTTTTGCTTGCACAGATGGGTTTTTGAAATGAAAAAAAAAGGCTTAGGCTTGTTTCTGGAGATTATTTTAGGCAAGTAAAGCTTTTTGAAATATGTCTTTCCCAAACCCACGTGCAGTTTGTGGCCTAAAAGCAGGACTTGATTAATAGTCAACACACTGCACACCCTCTCAGGCTCTGCAGCCATACATCTGCTGGTAATTGTGCATCTGGATGTTGGAGCATTCACCTCAGCAAGACCATATTCATCTCTGCATAACTCTCCTAACATGGCAGGAGCAGGCTCTGCATCGCAGTGGTTAGAGAGAGTAAAGTGTGTTCTGTGCTTTTTAAGGTCAGCATGTAGGTAGGTAGCTGGTGTATAGTAGCCACACCAATTTTGCTTTTATTGTCCTGTAGCCAGATCCATTAGCACTAAAGTTTATCATACAAACAAGCCTAGAAAAGGGGGTTTGAAAAGGCACATGGATCCAGGGAGAGCTCTGGGGATACTGGCAAGAGCTTAGCAGTCTCTGACTGTGGGGCCAGGTACAAAGGAAAGGCAGCATCCTTTCCAGCTAGCCCTGGGCAAACTTCACACCACCAGCTGTGCATGGCAGTGTTGTGGCAAACTCCTGCACAGGGACAGAAGGAATAAGAGCGTCTTTGTCTTTTGCTCCTTACCCTGAGGAAACCAGATCCTCAGCTGATGTCAGTCAGTAAATTGCCTTCAGTGAGCGTGCTCAGATTTACCCCAGCAGAGGACCTGACCCAAAATTATGCAATTAAAATCATGCAAATGGTCTCCTACATTACTTCTAGTGCTGGAATTTTTCATTGTCTAACCTTAACCTTAAGCAACAAGGAAAAAAAAAAAAGGAAAAAACGATAATTAGGTTTTCTCACCTGTCGCGCAGCCTGCTCACAGCTCTGTCCTCGCACTGCTGCCAGGCATGGAGCACGCATATACACATCAGCACACTGCCATACACCCCTGCCCTTCTCCCCAGTTACATGCCGGTGCCTCCCATCGAATGCAGCCTGGTATGAATACGAGTCTTCATTTAACTGGAATAAAGCCTTGGGAACCAAATAGCTCGCATTAAAATAACACCCTTTTAATTGAATCAATCCAGTTTATTTTACTCTGGTTTTCCTCGATAACTCAATATTTAGCATGTGCTGTGCAACCCAAGTCCTTCCCAGACCCAGGGAAGCAGTGGGACTGGTGCCTTTCATGAATCCTGCTCTTTGTGCTCCGTAAGGACCTTATCTGAGCTAGGCTTGAAGCACAACACGCTCTGACTATAACGGAGTGCAGAAAAGGCGTAATCCAGCTTCATGTAGGAGCACAAGCCCTTATTTTCCCTTAGGACAAGCAGTGCTCCTAAGCACCGTCCTTAGACAACTAACTTGAGGCACTTTGGGCTTTCAGAAGGTTCCCTGGAGGCAAATAAGGGGAGTATATGAGCTGTCAGCTCATCAGTGGGGAAATGCTGTTTTCAGGGATGTTATTATTTAGATCCCAGGAGGGAAAGTCATAGCTGTTTTTGTTTAAGTACAAGGCTGTGTGATGGGACTCCTGGGTCCTATCTTGTCATGCTCATACTATCACTGTAAGGAGTCACATCCTTCTTCTGGGGACTGATTGTAATTTCTTCTGGCAGAAGCAGAAAATGACCCTTAAAGTCAATGAACTTAGGCCAGCCTAAGTGTAATGCTATGGTGAATAGAATAAGATTATGTGATGTAGTTTCTCTGCGGTGTGGAATAATCAGCTAGTTTGCGAATTGCTCTGAAGTCCTAACGTGGAAGGCTTTGTGTGATTCCACAGAAACCTTAACTCAAAAAGGCAACCACAGACAAATATAGGGGTGCACAGGCTTCACAGGAGCTACTCTGTAAGCTCTGATTGTCAGAGGGGAGGAAATAACACCCAGTGTTTAGGAAGGGAGACCAAGGCACTGAGATCAAAAAGCTTGTGCATGTCCTAGGGCCGCAGGGAGAAGCTTGAAGCAATGCTGTTGGGTGTAAGAGTGAGGCTGGATGATAGGAATCACCCTTTCTCTTCCTAACCATCAGGGGCAAGGATTGCACCAGCACAAACCCAGTGCAACCATAAACAGAACTGCTGGTCCCCTGGGCCTTGGTCAGCAGAGCTCAGAGAGAAGGAGGCCATCTCCTCTCTAGTAGCTTCATGGGCAAAAGCAGTAAATAGGGATGTGGAACTCCATGAAAGCCTCCAGGTCCTGCCTTTCCTGCTTCCCAGCAGTGTTCCCTGGCAGCAGGCTGTAAGGTGTGCCAGGCACTCTGGAGGGGAAGGCCATATCTGCAGAGAGCTTGGGGCTGGGCTACTCCTGCCAGCTCCAAAAGTTGGCATAAGAAAAGGAAAAATAACATAAGCAAGGTCAGGACTTCCCACTGGTCAGCTCGAACCACTGACCTGCCTCAGGGCGTACCTATGGTCCCTATAGGACTGCTCAAGCAACACGTGCCTGATGCAGCCTCTCTGCGCACGGTGGTCCTCACCTTAGTACTTCAAAGTTGCCAGGAGGGGTCTACAAGCCCTTGCTCATGTTCAGCCTGCAGAGCACCCTTCTGAAGTGCCAGTCTGTCAGCAGCAGCATTTCACATCCTCTCGTCACCACACAAAGGGGAATCTCTTCAGATAATAGAGACTTGCCTCCACGTGGCAAGAGGAGCTGCAAGCGGGAAGCCCGATGAAGCTACACGTAGGATCTAACGTGCTGGAAACGATAATTTCCTTGAGCCAGAGGAGGAGATCAAATGCTTCCTTTTTTTCCCTGGTCCCACTTCCTCCTTTCTGTGCCTGATGTGCTTTAGAAGCTTAGCTGGGCTCTGCCTTTCTCACCACAGAGGCCAGGGTGGCTTTCTTACCTGGGCTTGTGCCCCGGTGAGCTGTGGCTGGAGGAGAAGGCAGCAACGGGGTTGCAGGTGTAGACAGCAAAGAGAAAAAATAAAGAGGAAGCTGAGGCTCTGATGAGAATCACAAACTCATAGCAGCTGGCAGAGGGATGCTCTCCAGTTTGCAAGATTACCTTACGGCTGAGATATACAACCTTTGGCGTTAAGCAGCAGGATCTAATTTTCTTTCTGCAAGATATTAAATAGAAAAGGTGCGTTTCCAAAGGGGGCAGCTAAAGATTTCCCTCCAGATGCCCGCACCCTTCTGTGAATTTCTGTCCCCTTGAAATTCATGTCATGGTGTAAATATGGGCTTCTCCCACCAGCACGGTGGCGTGCAGAGTAGCGCAGCTTGCCCTTTTCTTTCAGGTCTGTCTAAAGCTGAGTGCTGCGGGGCTGCGATCTCGGGGAACGCTCGGTACTGACTGCAGTGCAAGCACTCCCCGCTGCCAGCCCCTGCTTCACCCTGGTGTTTGCCTGGGAACTCTCTCCAAGGGCAGAAGTATTTTATGATGTTCAGTGATAGTCCTGGGGACTTCAGTCCGTGGGCTGCAGTGGCAGCAATGGTGGGTCCTGGCATCAGCGGCCAGGTGTGCTCAGCCCTCATCACTGACTTAAATTGGGTGCAGGCTTGGTAGTGAGCGCTTAGGGAGCTGCGTCTAGAGCTGCCTCTCTTCCTCCTGAACACCTGCTTCTCACAGAGTACAGTGTTAAATGCCATGAAATTTAGATCATTGTGGAAAAAAAGGGTAATTTCCCATGTCTTCCTTTTTTTTTTAATGCAAGACTTTTATGACGTTAGTGAAGTGCTCGTAAAACCTTCCTCAGTTTCACAGCAGCAGATTTTGCTGGGATGAGCTGTAAGTAAACTTGGTGTTTTCAGGACTGTTACTTGCAGCAACCTGCCTGGTCCATTGCAGATGTGGAATAAGGTGAAAATAAACCTTACATGCATCAAATGGAGGGCTTAGGTAAAATTTACTGTTCACTTGAGCTAGCATACAAAAATAGTATTCAGGTGAGGTCTAGCCCATGTGTCCTGTACACAGAGTGAATTCCCTGGCTAGTGAGAAAGAAAAAGAAGCTGGTGTGATCCAGAGAAGTCCTGGCCGTGACTGTTTTTGTAGTCCCTTGCTGAGTTCCTACTTGTACTCAGAGAAAAGGGAAGAGGTGAATGCATTGTAAAGAGTTCAGTGCAAACTTCGCATGCTGAAACTCTCACTGTGAATGAGAGACATCCTCATCTTGGATGTATCCCTTTTAATGCACTGCTTTGTTACCTTTGTGAAGTGCTGGGAGTCCTTGAAAGCAGCGCTTTGGAACACTAATCACATCACATTGTATCACTTCCCTGGCCCCTGACCTTCTGGTGAATGAGCGGTTTCATGCAGTCAAAAGTATAGTTAGGTTAAGAGTAGACCTGTGACTTGAGGATGGGTTTTGCCCCTCCGCCAGCTGGGATGTGACTCTGCTGATAGTTCTGTTCTTTTCGATTTCCTTCAGTTCAGCTTTCCCCCTTCTTTTTGGATTGTCTTCCCATAGGGACGGATGTGTGACCATGCTAGCTGTCTGTGTCTTGCTAATGATTACATGTGGTCGTCTCTCTGGTCAATCAAACTTGACAGGAGGTTATTTCCTGATGAAACTCAGCAGCCGGATAGAAGAGACAGACTCTATCAAATATGCTTTCTTGACTAAGAAAAGCTGCAGCAGGAGCTTTGATGTCTTATTAGACATCAAAGAAGCTGTGTTGGAAGGAGCCCTTGCAACGACCTAGCTGCAGGAAGAAAATTCAGTCAGAAGTGCTGAAGGCAATAGGGCACAAGCCCAGGGAAGTCGGGACTTATCCATGTGGGTGCTTGCTAATTATTACTTCTTTCCTTCAGCTCCCATCTGAAGGGAGAGCCCGGTCCCGCAGACTGCTTGGGGAGCGCCGAGGTAGCCAGAGTCCTGGCTCTTCCCTGTATCCGATCACATCCAGACGCTGCCGCGGAGGCAGAGGGCTGTGCTGTGCTGGGGCACTCGGAGGGCTCGGTGGGGGCACAGGGGAGGCAGAAATGCGGATGGCAAAGCAGAAGGAGGGAGGAGGGCTTTGACGTGGAGGTGGAAGGTGGGTCTCCAGGGTCCTTGCCCTGTGGTGGAGCTGCTGGACTGCAAACATTTTCCTACTTTACTCTCTAATTTCTCCATGAAGCACCAAATATGCTGGTTTGGTTTTTTTATTATTGGCTTCCGTGTTGCTCTAGGAATCTGCAGTCCACAAGTAATTCTGCACTGTGCTAGGACCATACTCACAACATTTGTCACAATTTTTTAATGTAGATCTAATGTTGTATTCTTGCAATGATCTCTGCTTTGTCTGACACTCAGCAGAGCTTTCCATCCCAAGGGACGGATGCCCCTGGAAGATAGCAACTCCCCATCAGAGTGCTCCAAGATCTCCAAAGTGTATCAAGTTGTGCCTTGCAGGGCACTTGGTTTGTGAGCTAGTAATGCAAAGGCTTAGGAGAAGGGATCATCCTCCAGCAACCAGTGATAACCAGAACAATCCCACATGCAGGAAGATAATGGAGAACTTTTCTGGACTCTGGGCTCCTGAGCAAATTTGTATCAGCAATCTTATCTCCTGCCAAGAGGCCTTTGGGGCCACTTTTTGGCTGGAGAACAGCTGGAGTAGCTCCGTCATTTCCCATTCCCCGTCAGCCCAAGCAGCGAGCCTGTACTGCAACCCCAAATCCTTTCCTTTGCAGTGCATAGACGCAGAACTGCTTCCTACTGGGGATGACTACGGGCCATGAGAGAACTGCTCTTTAAACCAAGTGTAAAACTTAGAGGTATCTGGTTTTTTTCTCCCTTTTATTTGAAGGCCTTTTAAACCTAGAGAAGTTGCTTCGGCAGTTCCTCATCTCCAAGGACACTCTCTCAGTCCGGATGCTAGATGACAGCCGGGACCCTACCCCTCTTCTAAAAGAGATCCGAGATGACAAAACAGCTACCATCATTGTACATGCCAACGCTTCCATGTCTCATACCATTTTGCAGAAGGTAAGTGTCTATTAGTGTCACAGCTGTAAATGCTGCTGCTTCCACTGAACGAGATACTGCGTGCAGTACATGAGCATGCATGTGCAGGTGTTGTGTGATAATGGAGTGTTAAAGTTCCTGCAGCAACACTGGAAATGGTCTCTGCTGAGAGGGGAATTGCCACTGATAGAGTTTCTGGGGAAAATAATTTGCTCTCTCTTTCCAGGACTGTATCTGTAGAAGCAATGGTTTAATTGCTCTGAGCTGATGTGTTTGCTTTCTAGAAGTGGTGAGTGCTTGTGGCTCGTATTGCCATCAAACAGTCATGGAGGGCTGCTTAGTGCTCTGAATCAGTCAATCAGTGCAATAGATTTTTCTTTTTTTCTCCGAGTACATTTCTAACTTTTTGCTTCCTTTTTTTATCATCTTATTAACCGAGATTTTATTTTAATCGTGTTTATTTTTAAATGGTCTCTTGCTGCAGTTTTTAGCATTTGTTTTGATAGTCTACTTCAGAATTGAGCAGTGGCTCCAGATGGAGTCTAAAGTTGTGTAGAGTTTCCCACATCCTGGAAGGAACAAGAAGTACTTTCCTGAATGGAGGCAGGATCCAAGCAGTGGGGTCCCCCCTTGGCTGTTGGTGCAGGCATTACACACGGTGTCCCGGCTGCAGTATCAGGGAGTCAGTCATTCAGAGGCCTTGACTGTATCAGATTTATCCCTCATGACAGCCGGCAGAAACCATTAGAGCTGTTTTTGTTATTCCCCACCTACCCTCCGCAAAGATTTCTATTCCACTGCTTGCAATTTGGCATTTCTAAATAGGCAGGTTTGGGGTTTTTTTGAGTCCCCTCAATGCAGGGGTGTGTGTGTGTGTTTTTTCTTTTTTTTTTTCTCCTGGTCCCTGTTGCCTGCTGCCTGGCTGCTGAGGGCTGTCCCCCTCCTCTGTTGCTATAGTGACTTCCCACAGGCACACAGCAGCGATCTTCAGGCACTGGCACTCTCCCTTCCCGGCTTGAGCGTCCTTCTGCCACAACTGATAAAGATGTCAGAGACTGCCATGATTTTTCAGCAGTTCAGTAAAAACCTAATGTAGTCTTCCCGGCTAGAGGATTGTAGGAATGGAAGGTAATAAATAATGAGCTTCCGATCTGGCAACTTCTTGCACCTTGGGAGGCTGGAAAGTATTTTCTTTATAGAGGTGCAACCAGAGTAGGGAGTGAGGTTGTGGTGAGCGAGTAGGTACATCCTTGGTCCCCACCCACAGGTCACCAAAAGCTGGGGAAAAGAAAAGCCGGAAAAGAAAAATGCACTATTGGTTTGAAACTGCCTTGTGTCAGACCTGTCTCAGGAGACCAGTCCTGGCCTCGGACAACGACAGAAATTGCAATTTCTCATCTCTTACCCTCCACATATGGTCTGGAGACACATGGTTGCTTCCTTGATTACCAGCCTGTCCCGGCTGCCCACCTGCCAGCGGGCACGTTAAATGGATGGGAGCGATGCTCGCAGGAAGCGCTTTGTTGCTCGCTTTGATTTTCTGCCCTTGAAATCAAATGCACTGACTTCAAAGTGGGTCAGAGGGAGAGCTGACATTATCGCTGTCCCCAGGAAGGGAAAAGGGAGGGAGATGGGTGCCAGGTTTTATTGTGTAGGGCTTAAAAATGAGGCAGCTGTCTGGAGAGCTGGCCGAAAGGCAGGTCGGCAGCCTCCTCTGGAGTCTTGGTGCTCTTTTGGTCAAATGACTTTGCTGTGTCCATTTTGCTACCTGTGCAAGGGACACGGTGACAATGTGCAACCAAAGGGCTGGGCACAGCCAGACCTAAGCCACTGTCAGTCCTCTGTGTGCATCCAAAGCCCTCCCCGCTGCCTGTGTCCGCTCCCACTGCAATGTTGGGTTTGCACAGAAATAGGTGAAGAACAGGCAGGAATAGGGAGATGTGCAATCGAAGCCACCTCTTCTCAGTATCTTTCCTTCACTCGCTTTCTGTTGTCACCATCCTCCAGCTTCTGGGTGAGATGGAAAGGGACTAAAACCAAGTAAGGAGATGCTGCCTTTGGGCCTTCCCTCCCTGCCTCCCGTTCCTCTGTGTGGTCTGGGGTGATGGGAAAACCTCTTTGCCAAGGTCTGGAAGCATGATTTGAGACCAGCTGTGCTTGGCAGTGAAACATAGGCTTGCAGGAGGATCTGCAGATTAATCCCCAACTTTCCTGAGCATCTGTTCCCACAACCAACTCCTTGTTGACTGAGAATTTTGAATTTTGGAAAAGGACTTCAATGATCTGGTCTGTGATCTCTAGAAAAGATCATCCCATGGAAAAATCCGTGTCCTTCCCTCTGCATCTCCAGACACTTTTACCCTCTTTTTTCTATTTCTGTGGCCATTGCAACTCTGTCTAAATTCTGGAGAACAGGCTGAGTTACTAGGTTTCATTCATGCTAATTAATCTGTGGGACTGGAGCCCAAATCTGACTGATACATGTGGGAAAACCACCACTGGGATGACTGTCCTTTTTCTGTAACTCCAGAAGAGCTTTTTCTGCCTTGCTTTCTGCATCTGTGGTGAAAGGAGACCAAGCCCTGAGTTTTCTCAACTGCCGCTTTCCCTCATTACGTTCAAAAAGATGTTGGTAGTTGAGCAGGAGAAAAGCAGCATTCATGTACAAAGCGGCAAACCTCAGCCAACCTCGCTTTCCTCCAAACACACTGCACAGCCGAGGAACAACTCACCCCAAGGGGCTCCGGAGGTTTCAGGCTGGGGCTGCGGGACCCCACCTCGCCTTGCCAGGGTCTGTACCGGCCGTTGCTGTTGGTTCTGCGCCTGCAGAAATCCCCGAATGCCATCTTGCGCCGTGCCACAGTGGGAGCGGGGATGCTCACAGGGCTCCGGAGCTGCGGCTCGTGCAGCGTTGGGTCATTTCTTTCTGCCAGGCAGCCCCTGTGCAGGTGCTTTGTCAGTGCTGTTGCAGAGGGGAGACCTCGGAGGTAAGCTCAGTCCCGCTGAAAAATTAGTTCCCCAGACTTTAATTTCGCAGGTCAAACTGTGTTGCTGTGTCCCACCCTTCCCCGCCTGCAGGAAGAGAGCAGTGCTTGCACGGAGCGATAAGGATGAAAAAGCAAATGTGGCCCAGTCTCTGCCTTGGTGGAGTGGAGATTGAAGATTGTCAGGCTCTGGTCTAATCTCCTTTCCTCTCCTTCACAGGCAGCTGAACTGGGAATGGCGTCTGCCTATTACACGTATATCTTCACTAATCTGGTAAGACATTTTTCTCGGCTTTTCTCCCGTGTGCGTGTAGAGTCATGTTAATGGGAGCTGATCTCCCTGGCCTGTGGGAGTGCTGGGAAGAGCCACGTGCTTACGGAGCGGGGGATCTGCGGTGGAGGGAGGGGGAGGCGAGGAGGGGTGTCCCCCTGCAAACCTGAGCATCAGTCAGGGAAAGTCTTGCCCTGGCCTTTGGGAGGTGAAAGCCGACGGGTGCCCGGCAGAACCCATCGATCCCGCGCAGCTGCCAAAGGCAGGATTTGTAGCCGTTGCGGCCAGAGGCAGTGCGATGAGATGTGCAGGTCCTTGGGAAGCACCAGCAGGCGCGTGGTTCCTGACCAAGGGCTCAGGAGGGTTACGCTGGAGGTGTCAGCCCCTGAGCCCGTTCTCCGTACCGGGAGAAGGGCAGACTGTACTGGGGCATGCGTGCGGAGGGCACCACGGCCCCGTGCTTTTCTGCCATGCCTCCGAGAGCAGCTGTGTAAGACAAAGGAAGGATGATACCATAAATGTTGAGAGGCAGAGCGGGGCATATCTTCAGCATGGCCCCTGGTGATTTGGCTTTATAGCTACTAATAACATTAATGGGGGGATCGTATGGTTAAATCCCTGAGTGCTGTGCTAAACAAGGAGTAATGGGCTTAGGCAGCAGCAGGGGGAAACCCAAAATAAACATCAGAGAAACTTCTCTTGCAGCAGCTACAAAGCTCTTGAACAGGCTGCTTAGTGGCGTGGGGGAACTGCTACCGCCACGGAGACCAGATACCTACCTATTAATTCTGGTGTGGGGATGATGGAAACCTGAGTGCGGCAGGACGGGCTGGATGATTAAGTGGAGGTGCCTTCCAACCCCAAATGATACTCATATTCTCTAATTTCTATTAATATTTATGCCAGGGTGTGCGTGTGCCAGGAAAGCCGAGAGCTGAATCACACTTTGTGTTTGGGTGGGAGACAGACGGGAACGGATGAAGCCAAATGTGTAGGCAGGAGAGCTGGAGTGGAGAGGAGGAGGGGGAAGGAGGGAAATGGAGGGGTTGAAAGCCAAGAGAGCAACTGGGACAGAGAAAGGAAAAGGGATAGGGAAAGGAGACATCAGAAAAGAGAAAAATGCAAAAAAACCCCCACAAAACCCAAACCAAAAAACCAAAACCCACAAGCTTCCTACCTGAACTAATAGCATTCTGATTCCTGCTTAGTGCTTGATCCATAGGTCCTAACCTTGCTCAATAGCCGTCCAGCAAGAACAAGCTTCGCTGCTCCTGTTTATCCCCATGCAAACGATCAGCACTGGGCAGCAAAGCAAAAGGAAGGGCTGTACCTGGGGGGGATCAGCCAGTGATGGACGCTGAGGGAAGAGCTGCACCCTCGGGAGGTGAACGTCACTTGTTTTAAGGCAGTGGCTGCTGCATTGTGATTTCTCACCCCCAGTGCCAGCCCCCCAGTTAGAGCATAGCTGTGCTGGTGCTGCTGGTAGAGCTGGTAAGGGACAGTGGCTGTCCTCATCAGATCCTGCTCACAGCACTCAACCACTCCAGTCATTTCCCAGTCCCAGCAAGTAGTTTTCCTGTTGCCCTCTGGTCCCAACCACTGTTTCTTGTTCCACTTGCCCTCCCCAGTCCCAGCAGTTGCTGTGCACCCCATGGACCGGGACTATGCACATAGTAAGGGATTTCTATTTGCACGTCACAAGCACAGTGGAGTCCGTGTTCCTGGATGGCGCTCAGACAACAGAAATATAAAAATTAAGCTCCCCACTGCCACCACCACCAGACTGGTTTTGAGCATGGGTGTGATTAAGCGTTTGCTCAAGGTTAAGAGGTGAAATTTGTCTTTGAAACCCACTCATCTAGTGTAATGCAGTTACGGCAGGTGAGAGAGAAATGAATTTTGTTGCCATTCACTCTCCCGGGATATTAATCTGTTTACCCAGGCTATTTTACCACTTTGTCCAAAAGACCAGCCCTTAGCAGAGTTAACTGGATTTTTGGCAGGGACCGTTAAAGAAAGGTGACATCGGGCAAAACCTGGGCAGATGGAAGAGATGTTTAAGGAAATTAGTAATATTTAAATGGGGATGAGAGATGGGAGTGAGCAATTTAGACTAATAAATCTGGAGGGATTATCAAGCTCCTAATGAACCCTCTGAGGCTTTGCAATCACTGCCTAATAGAAAAGATAAAAATCATAGTGAACTGCTGTCAAGGGGAGCAAGCAAAAAGATGGCTTTAAATGGAGGGAGAACCCATCAGGAAGGGAATAGACAGTTTGTATAGCATTAAGCTGCTTGGAAATGGAAAAATATTTCAGGCAAAAAAGGAAGAGAAAAGGGGATAAAATGCTGAATTAAACACCTGCCCTGCGGCACTAGAGGGGAATTCTGTTTCTGTCTTCTAGCATTAATTTTATTTAATAAGCACATCCCAGCCGACAGCTAGTTGTGCGTCGCAGCTCTTCTCTCTGCGGAGTGTTAGATGGAGGCAAGTTGCTGCAACTCCCCTGGCGCCGGTCCATGGGAGAGCAATTCGGGGGTGACGGCTCCTCCTTAGCCAGCCTGATGACTGCAGATAGCGTCAGCACTGCTTTCCCCACCGTTCAAGGGGGAGGCAGAGCGGTGCGTGAAAGCAGATGCCAGCCTTTGGCAGGAGATTGCGGGAGCAAATGAGGAGGAAGTCCTCGGCCCCCAGTGCATTTCCATCGGAGCCGAGGCGAGCAGCCTGATGTAAAAATATCCACAGGCTAATTTACTGCGTGCGAATTCATTATCAGCCTCCTTCAGCCAGCTCAAGGGACGCTTTTTGTCAGCAACAGAAGCTCAACAAATTTTCCCGGAGTCCTAATGAAACTCGCAGAACAGAGCAGGTCTGTTGCATTTTTCTTCCCCACGTCTGTCATCTGCGTACGGGGTACTCGTGGCAACTGAGCACCCTTCTGTCCTCAGGCCCCTTGCAGAAAATCTCACTCTGACCCAATTTTCTTCCTGGTATCTCCACAAGGTGACAAACTCCCTTGCTCTGGGACTTACCCTTCTGGGAGGGCTGAAATTTCCTGATGATTAATGGCAAATGCTGACCCAGTGGCCAGCTGCTCCCTATGCCTTCGTTTGTGCGGTGCCGAGATGAACTCAGAGCTGCTCTCGTCGTCCCTTCACGGGGGTTTTGTGTATCCACACAGCTTATGACCACGTAAGGGGGCGATGGTGTGCTCCATAATAATAGTAATAATAACAATAATGCCAGTGCATAAATAAAGCATTGCAGGCAGGCTGTTGTGCATCGAAAAAAAATGTTCCTCCTAGTGCTGGAAATCCTTGAAATCAGCAGTGCTGAGCAGGAGGGGTTGTTGGATGCCTCCAAAATCCCGTGCTACAATTAATTCTTTTAGCTTGTTAATTCTGTGTAGCTTGTTGGTTTTTGTCTTTTTTTTCTCTGTCTCTCTTTTTTTTTTTTTTTTTAATATAACGTATGGACCTCAGGCTGGGTTTACATTTCAAAACATTTATCAAGGAGATTAGATGGAAATAATTGAAACAATTAAAATTATTACTGTAAGAAGGAAGGTGTAAGGGAGTTTTACTAGTGCCTTGAGTCAGATGGTCTATTCATTGGATGCAGTTTGTTCCCTGACAATATTGTGCGCAGGTGTTGTTGCTGATAAAACAGCTGCCGTATTCAATTTCCAGAGACCAGATAAATCAGTTTTGGTTTGGTTTTTTGTTTCCTGTTTTTTCTTCTTTGTTTAGTGATTTATAAAGAGGTTGGTCTTCATATAGGATGAAGTTTTCAAGGCTGAATTGTCACTCTGGATGCCCTGTTGGAACTGGAGGGGAAATTAGTGTCCAAATCACCCAGACAACATCACACGTTTCAGCGGTAGCTTGTCATTATGGTAACATCCTTTGGAAGGAGGGGATGATGTAAAGCGGAGGGAAAGTGGACTACAGCTTAGTATTTGACCAGGGCTGTGGAGCTTAGGTTTTTAGTCCTGCCTTGTGAAATTACTTTCTCTTGCGAAAATGACCTTCTCTTTCTGTGTCTGGTTCTGCGGCGCGAGCTCCGGCGCAGGCCATGGTGTTTGGCCTCGCTGCACGAGGTCTGCTGGCCGCAAGCACCCTCGCGCTCCCTTGCACAAGTGAAGGCGGCGAACTCTTGTGTCGTGCTGTGACAAATTTTACCTTGCAGTCCAGCCAGCCTTCCTGATTCCCAGTAGCTGATGCAAACCTTTTTGTAGAGCTCTGATCATTCCGTGGATTTATGGTTCATATTTTCAGTGGCATGTGGTAGCAGGGCAAACAAATCAGGTTTTTGCAAGGATGCCAAAGCAATTCTTCCTCATTCCAGTTAGCAAGAGAAAAGGAGGATTTAGATGAAGCAATAACTGTACCTCCCTGTGTTTTGCTGCCTGTGCTACCTTACCTGTCTGGGTCATCTTTATGCATTGTTCAGAGTCCATCCTGTGCTTGAATTCCAGTTGTTGAGTAAATCGTTCTCTCAGATACAGCCCAGGCCCTCTGATGGGAGAGCAAACCTCTCTTTTCCTCTGCCCTCATGCTCTCTTGTCCTATTTGTCCTTCAGACTTTCTGCCCCTTGTTTTCCAAGAGTTGTGCTTTTCAGGTCCCAACAGTAGCACTTGACCTCTTTGCTCTTTGAGTATTTGTCACTCTTCAAACTTCAGGCTCCCTGCAGAGAAGTTGAAGTAAATTGCTTTCACTAAGTATGTGGGCAATGTATTTTCCTAAAGTGCTCTTGTTTGAAGAACAGCCTCCGAAATTTAATAGCTCTCCTTGCATGAGGAGGTAAAAGACCCATCCTTACTAGCATATGGCACACTGATGCTTTGGTGAGGTGTCAACTTTCTAAGAGCAACCAGATTATATATGGACAGTTCCCCTGAATTGTCCCTGAGTTTGTTGAGATCGCCGTTCCTCTTTAACTACATGAATGGCTGAATAACAGTCCCTTGGGTAGATCTCCCACATCCACTTACTTACTCAAAAGGCCACAATTTGTTGCTGTGATGGCTTTTTTTTCTTCCAGAGAAATTGATTTTTACATGTGGCCCATTATAAACTTATTGACTCTGTCAATAGTTTATAAATAAACTGAGACTTTCAAGAAAAGCATAAAGCACTTAGCATAATATTGTCCACTTGAGTAAATAAATAAATGTGTTCTTAGAGGAGCTTAGGAATGATTAACAGACTCGGCAGCTCAGCCCTGAGGGCAACAGGATCCAGAGAGGCAAAGGCAGGTATTTTCTCCGCTGCTACGTCTAACAGAGGAGGTCTGACGATCTCAGGGGAGAAATTGGTCACTGGTGCCAGATTGTGAAGAACTGACCATTGCAGGGGCCAAATGTCCCAGTCATGTAATGGCCACATGGCCATGCCCAAGGCTGGTAGCGATGCTCAGGTGGTGGTCCCTGGCATGCCTCTGTTACAGAGGAGGATGGGAAAGTCATTCACTTCAATCTGTGTTTTGTGTCTTTTGTTGATTTGCACATTTTTCTTTCTTCTTGTACTCTTGCTGCTGTTAATGATCTCCATCAGTACAAGCGCACTGTAAGGGACCTCAGTGACACAGAAGCCTAAAGTCTTTTCAAGCTTCTTGTGAGGAATCCATGGTTTAGCCATTTGTTTGGGTGTCCCTGAAGGAAGACTAGTCCTTCTGCTCCCCTCTCTGTCAGCAAGTCTTGCTCTGGACTCAACACGTTGTTCATGCCTGAACTGTGAAAACCTGGAGTAACTGCAGAGCAGTTGCACCAGATCTGTTCAGTGTAAATAGGACCAGGATTGGTACCTTCTGCCCCTTTGGACCAAGTGTATGAATCCTGCCACCCGTGGCCCGGGGAGAGACTCCCTGGAGAGAGTTTTGGTTGCCCAAAGAACCAAGAGCTGAAATACTTTATGTCCTCTGGTTAACCCTAAAATGGTGAATAATGATGCACATTGGCATCCAGTGATGTCAGCAGCGAAGTCACTAGAGCTGTGCTGACTTTGCACTAGCTGAAGGTATGGCTCTTGCATAAAGGCTGCCAGGCAATCTCAGTATGGGAGTTGAAAGTCCGTGTTTGGAAGGTGACAACTTTTCTAAGCACCAAATACTCTTGAAATGGAAGTTTTGCCAGAGTGAGGACTTAATAGAGAAATGGAAGCCTTGGCCCAGTATTCTCCTTCCCATCCCACATAAAAATAGAGAAGGAACAGTACAGTGTGTTCTGGTCCCACGGCGAACCTGTGCCTGGTGTAAGAGCCTTCGCTGCCGTCAGAGGGCCGGATCCTTGGCTGGGATTGAGGGAATGAGGTCAGAGCAGCCTACTGAGCTTAGAGCCCCAGGAGTTTCTCCTGCTGAGTGCTGGGCAATGACAGAGTCAGAGGGTGTTTTGGAGGCTGCTAATCAGCAGATCCCCAAATCTAATAAAGTTCTTGCAGTAATTAAGAGAGGAAGATAACCACATGTGTGTGTGAGCGAGAGAGAGGAGGGAGGGAGGGGGACATCTTACTGTCATTGTAGGTTGTATTGAGCAAATCCTGTTCCTTCCAGGGGCTTGGGATGGGGTGAGGTCGAGCAGGGCATGGGAAGGTCTCGGAGTCACTAAAACCAGAACGAGATCACCTTTATACTTGTCTCCAAGTATATACTTTATACTTGCCTCCATGCAGGTAGTAGTTTCTGTCTCCCTGCTTCCCGGGTGATCTAGGTTATTAAAAATGTGATAAGAATCAAGTGAGGGAGCGAGGTTCTGCGTACACAAATGGGATGCAGAACAATATCACCAGCTAAATCGATAAAGCTGGAAGGAGCTCAATAGCTGATGCAGAGCGCTGAATAGCAAACTGGCCGTCTCGCTGCTGCGGGGTAAGCAATTACCAGGAGCCACTCGCTGAAGTGAGACCACAGCATGGCAGTGCAGGGGAGTCTTGAGGGTTCGCAGCTCCACACTTTAAAAAACATTTGCTTATCAGGCAGCTTGTTATGACACTAATAATCCCCTGCTTGACTGGCCCTTTCTACACAGAAGTCTCCAGCCTCTTCCCAGACGTGGGAGGGAGGGTGTGATGGGTGGCAGTGGGGCCAGTAGAGAGGGAAGACCTGGACATTATTTGTGGCATCTACTTTAGTCTGGGAGTGGATCACTTAGGTGCAGATTTGGGAGGATACTTCATTAATTACATGCTTAAATATGAATGTTGCCTTTAATGTTTTGCATTGCAAGGCGTGTTGTTTATCCATGTCTCTCGGGCTAAACTGGGCTGTCAAATTTTTAATTGCTTGCCATTTTTTTGCGCTGTGCCTCAGTTTCCTCCTCTGTATTGTGGGAACAGTAATTTCCTGGCAGGAGTCCCCACGGAGCAACGGCAGCAGTGATTTTGTACATTCACCTGGCACTGTGCTGTGACAATGTGAGGAGCAGCATGTCGCTGCTGTTGTGTTACAGAGCCAGAGTGAACTGGGCAGGGCAGGAGGGGGATTTCCATCAGAAACCCAGGCTGAGGTGGGAGAGGGCTTGTGGGTGCTGAGTCCCGGCTGGGATCGGCTGGCCCGCGATCTGAGCTTTCAAGTCAAGAGACTTGCACTGAGTAATATGCTTGTACCTTATGGCTTTATGTTCCTAATGGAATGGAGACTATAGGCTGTAAATCTCCTGATCGTAACTCACAGCTAGTGATGCCAGAAAATCCAAGCTCATGGTTTTAAAATCATGAATTACTGAGGTTGGCTGTGTGGCTTTTATTAGCCAGGTACTCCCAATGATCTAAATGTTTGGGTCACTCCATAGGTTTTGTCTGCTGCTGTAAAGTGAGAATGCAGGTCGAGTGCCGCATGAAGCACAGAAACCCAAGAGTGACTTCATCCTCTAATAACTCCTCCAGTGCTGTCTCCCAGGGAACCCCTTTGTATTCAATTAGCTAATGTGCGCCTAGCACTTTGAAAATATAGAGTGCCATAGAATTGCTAAGTGTTGTTATTTAACAGCACATATTTAGTGGTTGCAGCCCTGTAGTAGAAGTCAGAAAATCTACACTGTAATTGCCTGGTGCTGCTGCAGAATTTGTTGTGATTTGAGCAAAGCCTGGGGATTTTTCTTCTGTAAAAGTTCATTAATTTTTGGCTGCAGACCCTCAGGGCCTACTTTTTCTGAGATCTCATGAAACAGAATATTGACTTTTGGTGGGTGCTTTAAAAAATGGATTGAAAAGAAGGGGAAGTGTTCGGGCAGCCAGGATTTGTATACCTGAAATTCACCTTGGCGTGATTTTTGATGGTCTTCTCTGTGCATCAGGTTGCACTGGTTGGCATAAAGGACCTGGGCTGAGATGGAGGGCAAAGGGCTGGTCAGCTATTGCGATTGTTCTGGTGTAGGGAGGGGAAAAAAAAAAATCATTGGCAGTGGAATAGGAAGTAATGAGGGAGAGGCTGTTTGCACCCATCTCTTTGATTCGCACCCTCTTGTGTTCACCAGGTACCTTGATCTTTCCTGAAAGTATGTGGTTACAAAACTGTATTTGTGCAGACGAAGGAGGCTAGGACAAGGCACACCAGGGCTTGGAGTCCCCCGTTTAAACAGAATCTGCTGACAGGTGTGAGTTATTTTCCTAATGGCTCCTTGCTCTTCGTGCATTGGAAAGCTATCTTCTAGCCTGCAAAAGTACCAGCCAGCACTGCAGATAAGGAAGAGTAACTACACGAGGAGAGGACAGGAAAGGCGGCTGCGAAACTATTCTGTGTAAGCACTAGGCCCGCCAGCTTTGTCTAGCAGTCAAGGCAAGGTCAGGTATGTATACCATGGTTGTGCTCAGACTGTTTAAATTTTTTCCTAGCTTAGGCAAAAGTCGGCGTCAGTATGTCTCAATGAGAAAACCTTGGATCTGACACCGAATCCCTGTGCACCCACTACAGAGCCATTCACGTGTCTGAGTCTTGCTTCTCAAATCTGAACAATATTTTCTCTACCTCAATCTGATCTTTGGAAAGGTAAATGCGTTAACACTTGCACACAAATGCATGGTGAGAGGAGCCATCTGAGATCATGTCCAAGAGCGGGGTTTTCCACTCCTTTTCCTGACCGCGCTCGCCTCTTGCCAGGCAGCATCGGAGGCTCAGCCGTCCCTTGCCATCGGGAGGGCAGGACCAGGGCTGGCGGATGGGGCGTCAAGCTCTGGAAATCAGCTGAGTGGTGCAGGCCTTGAATGGCAAATGAGTTTGTGTTTGCAAAACGTGGGCTTGGAAATGTCGAGTGTGGTGAACGACTGTGTAGGAAAGGAAAAAAACAAACAGGGACAGAAGCTGAGCCGGCAGCTACTGGAGTATCTGGATGCTCTCGCCCCTTTGCCCTCCGTAGCAAGCCTGACCTCACCAAATCTCTCTTATCCCATTGCAAATGAAGTGTCTCCCCCAAGGACAGTTTGTCTCCGTCTCATTGCATAGGCAGCTCATGGCTCATTGCTTGTTTCTGACCTGGGTCCGCAGAATACTGTTGTGCGCATCTGATGGAAAAACATTTAAAGGCAGAGGGTTGGAGCTGGAGCAGGGAGAAAGGACGGGGAGCAGTGCAAGCAAAGGGTCGCGTACAGGCCACGCGATCCCCCTGTGTTACAGAGGTGGATGCTTTATGAGCATGACAGCATCAGAAATGGGGTTTTCTGCAGCTGGAGGCTTGCCTAGAAAAAGATGGATACGGAGAGCATTGGCTGTAGAAAAAGACCAAAGCTTGCAATGACCAGCCACCACTAATGGGAGCTGGGGAAAAGCTGCTGTTAACATTTGAACCAGATCAAATTGTTGACTCCGGTGGGGGAGCATGTCTGGGTCTGCCTGCGGTCGCTTTGTCAGGCAGCGAGCCCTGGCAGCTGCCTCCATCCTCAGCGGGGCACGGGAATTTTCCCAGGGAAATGGGGCTGATGCGGGCAGGGGTCCCTCCTGAAAGCTGCGCAGGGAGCCGAGCCGGGGGCTGGGACTGACCCCCCATCACTCAGCCAGCCTGAGCAGACTGGACCCATGGGTTCAGCCTTGCGACTGCTCTGTGACTGGGGCAAATCGCACCTCTGCCTCAGTTTCCCCCATGTGAAGTGAGACCAGCGGGGCACATTCCCTCACCCAAGAATTGCTAATTTAAGGAGCAGAGCTTAACAAACCTGCCACGGCCTGAGCAACCTCAAAAGCTTAGAAACGTCTTCAGGGGAGAAGAGACGTGATAAATAAAGGCACTAATTTCAGCTGCCTTGAGATTGGGGCGGTCTGGCCTGAGACTGAAGCCTTGGACCGTGTGGCTGTTTTGGTACATAACATCTCATTTTCCTTCTGCATATAATGAAGCCAAGAGGGCAGTCGGACAGCTGCTCGTGTTGTGCCCCCCACAATTTGCCTCCCAGCTCTGGCTGGGGGGAGGTAGTGTTTTGCAGGGGCTCAACATATCTCCTGCTGCTCTGCTTGCATCCAGGATCTCCTCAGGCCCAGGTCCTCATTAGCCATCTGCCCTCGTTGCGTGGGTTGACAGGATGCCGTGGGTAAATGGATAACCTGTCAGGAAGGCAGGAGGATAATATCATTCAAACGAATCAATAGTTCACAGGCAATTTCATGTTACCTAACGTTAATGCAGTTGTGTCCAAAATGCATTTAATCCTGTGTCTGATCACATTCTCGTGGGAGTTTGCCGTGCTGGAATAGTCTTGTAACTCCATGTTTCAGAGATTTACAGACATTGTTCCTGTGTGCACACGTACGCAGGAAAGATAAAAAATTACTTGACTTGCTGAAATCTCATAGTCCACAGAGCCAAAAGACATTCGTATTAGTGGTGGAAGAGAATGGGTATCCAGCAGTTTCAGAATCTATTACTCCCACCTTCTCACTCCATTTTAGCAATTAGCAAATGAGAAATTAGTGAGGAAGGCACCATTATTTCCTGCTAATAGGACAAGGAGGGCTGGACTCTTTTCCAGGAAACTGGCTTTGTCATGTAACTGCTTCCATTGACGTGAGTAGCAAAATAGAGCTCTCGCTTTTTCCTTTTTTTTTTTTTCCCCCATACAGTCATTTTTATACATCTTACCACTTTGCTCTTTAGAAATGCAAGAGGATGGGCCCCGCTCCAAAGCCCACAGTCAAAGCACCTTGCCTAAAGGCCTCCACAGGACATTAGGATGTGAGTGGCATCTCCTCCTGGTACCTGATGGCAGAAAGGAGCAGAGCAGGATTGCCCTGTGGGGAGGAACTGCTTTAATTTAACAGTTTAAAGTTGGTGTCACCGAATTGGATATCGTGGTGGTAGAGCAACTTCACTCAGCAGATGATGATTGCAACCCAGGCTGGGGTCCAGTTCAGTATGCTCTCAGAGGAAATTAAAAATAGTAAAGAAAAAGGACGTTGGTGTCTCTCCAGACATGGGTCCTACAGTCCGGTGGTCTTGGTGGCTTGGGGATCCCTCCTGCCCCCTATTTGGATGGACAACCACTGTCTGTGTGCTCGTGCTGTCTGTAGCAATACGTGGGCACAGCAGTGTTTTCATGGGGAACACGGTAGAGATCTTTTTCTGGGAGTGCCTTGGAGAGAGCATTGCTTGGGAAGTATAAATCTGCTAAGGAGCTCTGTAATCCGGACCTCCCACAACACAGCTGACCTTCTCTGGCCAATTGTAGCAGGTTGCTGGCTTAATCTGAAAAATTTCATCCACCTCCCTGCCTCTGCTGTAACCTCTGTGTAACAGGGAACCTCCTGTCAGAAGAGTTGGTTTTGAAGCTGCAAAGAGTAACACCACACTTGGCCGTGGTTGACAGGAACCACGGCTCAGAAGTGAAAAGTTCCCAGCACCTGCTTTGGGAGGGGTTTTGGTCTTTCGGTGGAACTTGGCCAATAAAGTACTGGACTTGGCTGACATCTTCATTAAAAGCCTGAGACGGGCAGCACACTGAGTCGAATTGTGGTTAGCGCCCAGGCTCTTCCTTACCGGCCACTGGGTGGATTTCAGCCCCAACTTGGAGGTGGTAGGTTTCACATGCAGGTTCTCGTAGCTGCATGGTCCCATCTTCCCTTCAAGGGTACTGAGTGGTTTTGAAGCTTTTGGTGCCTGTTTTCTTCCCTAATCCCATTTTCTGTTTTGGGCTGCTTTAGGAGTTTTCCCTCCAGCGCCTGGACACCCTGCTGGATGACCGAGTCAACATCCTGGGATTTTCCATTTTCAACCAGTCTCATGCTTTCTTCCAAGAGTTTGTCCAGAGCCTCAACCAGTCCTGGCAGGAGAACTGCGATCACGCCCCTTTTACTGGGCCAGCAGTAAGTAAAATTCATTCCCATTGCTTACAGTCTCCCTAAGCTGGAAGCTGCTATAGACCGTCAGGAAAACCTTGTGAAAAGAGCTGCGGGCTGGTTCTGAGCAGACACTGGCAATGCAGTGTGAAGACCACGCAGAGGTAGAAACACTGGTCTCAAATGTATGGGTACATGGTATTCCCTAATTATTTAATCCAGATAAGCCCTGTGCTAAAGAGCTCGGGCACATCACCAGGCTGCTGTTGTACTGCTGCAGCTTGGATTGGCTTTCACGGTTGTCAGTCTTGGGCAGATGCAGTCCAGGAATGGGAAGGAGGAACTGGACCGAGCACCTTAGCTGAATTAAGTAGGTAGGAGGGGATTTGGGGTGTCGAGCCGTGACTTACCAGGGAGCCTCCTGATCTGGAGAATACTAAAGCAATCCTGAAAGCCTGCAGTCGCCCGAAGGGACCTTGGGGAGCCACGTGGGTGTAGAGCTTTAGAGGGCTTTTCTGTGCTTGAATGGCTGTACAGCTTTAAATTCAATCCTAATCTTAATTTGAATTATATTTATATGTGAGTGCAGGGGATGATGCAGCCCTGATTCAGTGTTCCCTTGTGAAATTTGTCCCTGTTTATTTTACCTCTAGGAAGACGGCTTGAGGAAGAGGGAGTCTAGATGCAAAGAGCGTGGAAAGGGCTGGGCTTAGGCAGATGCCAAGGGGCTGTGTTACGTTGTGTGTTCGAACATCTCCCTGATGAGTGTGCGGATCAGCACCGAAATCTTCCCTAGGGACTCTTCATAACTGGGAAGGTTTGCAAAGCAGACTTGCCAAATTGGGGATTGCAGGGGGCTGTGGCTGGCGCTGGGGGAGGAGAGAGAGAGAAAATGCCATCAGTGGAACCCTTTGCATTGTTTTTAATGAACTCAGGGTCCCCTTGACAAGCTGAGGCAGCTGTGTGCTGCTGAAAACCTCCTTATTATCACTACAAAGTGATATTAAACAGGCGAAATAAGGAGCTTGCTGCCCTCTGTGTCCACATCCTATTGGCTTGACATGGAGCTCAGGCCATGGTTAGTACGTGCCTGGGACCATCCTGCTCTCCATCCTTCCAGCCCTCCCACACAGAGGCAGCTGCAGTGAGCTTGCTGTCTGCCCTGCTAAATCTCTATAGGTTTGCTACCAGGAAGCTTCCTATTTAGATGACGGTTGCAGGGACTGTTCAGAGGCATTAAAAATAAATTTCCTTCTAATCATACAAACAGAAGACAGTAGGAACAGGAGTGTAGCAGGTGTGATGGGGAAATAACTGACCTTACTGTGCCTTCTTACCCTGTGCTGTCTTGAACAACCAGCAAAACCTGTAGGTGGAAGGATGCAAGAGCATGCCCCATTGCAGCGTGGGTTTTTTGGTTTTGTGGTTTTTTTGAAGGAGTTCAGAGCTGAAATGGAACTGTTCGGTTTGTCAGCCTGAGCCTAAATCACCCATTGGTGTAATACTACGTCAGCTGGATGCTCCCTTCATTCATTCATAAAGCATAATCAGCCATACAGCAGGCTTCCTCCCAGGCCAGGGAAGACGTGTCTCGAGGGAGGGGGCTCGGCCACGCTGGATCGCCCTGACCTAAACGGTTCCAGCCCTGCTGTCATTAGGGGACCTGCCCAGGGGCTGCAGTGGCTTCCCAAAGAACCTGCTGTCTGGCTGCTCTGGGCTGTGCTGGGCAGGGTAGCTCCCCTTGTGCTAGCCGGTGCTCAGCTGCTCGGGAGGGAGTGTTATTCTTGGTGTACAAATGGGAAATTGAGGCACGGAAGGGAAGTGACTTGTCCTGTTATATCAGCGTTAGGGAATCTACAGCATAATTAGAAAATGGGTTCAGTTCTCCCAAATCCTAGTGTAGAGTCTTAACCAAAAGATGATTTCTTTCTGATAATGCGAAGGTTTGCTCTACGTTCATAGCAGAGTTCCCATTGCCAATGTGCCATGTCCCAGGTGATGAGAAAAGGGCCTCGGCTCGGGTGGTGAAGATACAGAGCAGAGGTGAAGTGAAATATTCCCAGGCAGGGCACGTGTTTCCTCTCCTGTGTCTGCAAAGCAAATCCAGCACCATTTTGCCATGCATTGCCTCTGCCGTTGGAAATCTGGCAGGTCTCAGCTCCCAGAGAGCATGTCTCTGTGTAAGAACTTCCCCTTTTAGTCCTGGGAAGCAGATATCTCGTGGGGTAGCTCATACTAAAAAGAGAAAAGGAAGCTCAACAGCTGGAAGTGACAGGAGGGAGGTTTCCTGCGAGCTGCAAAATCCCAGGGCTTTCTTGCTAGAGCTGAGAAAGCGTCTGAGGAAGAAGGAGGGAGCTGCTTGCTCTAATGCCGTTCTCATTAATCACATTGCAAAGAAAGGAAATCAGAGAAAATCATTCAAATTACAGATGGCTAGATTAGGTAATTAGAATTTAGGCTAAAACAGATGTTTGTAATTAAGTGTTTATGTCATTGAATAAAATCCAGATTGTAAAGTCTATTTCACAGGATTTTAATGGTTTTCATTCTCTGTGTTATGTTTGGGGGCAAAGATACAGATGATAATGTTTTAGGAGGAAAATTAAAAAAAACCCACATGGCAAAACCCAGACTAGCCAAACCTGTTCATATTTCCCTGGTTATCCGTTTACCTTTAAACACAGCCTTTATGTGGGAGATTTCCATAAATAAAAAATAAAGTGGGATGTTCCACTCAGCTCTCCTTAACCTGCTGTTAGTTTCTAGAGAGGCAGATCTGGTGTTGGGAGGAAGGTGTGCTGCAACCAGCAAGGAGCTGTAGTGTACCAGGGTAGAGCTCAGGCACCATCCCTGCTCCCACGGTGCAGGGCATCTGACGGCATTAGCTGCCTTAAAGGCACTGGTGGGAACCAGCCTGCCAGCTGGTGTGCGCAAGGGCTGGAGATCTGTTTCTTGACCCTTTCTAGTTGGTGAGTTGTTCCCAGGGCGTTGTGTCACAGTTGTACCCTGCAATACCTCCGTAGTTCTCGGGTACAGCCTCTCCTTGTGCAGCTGACTGGCGTGCCGAGGGGAACGGAGCAGCGAGCCCGTCTGCCCAGCCTGCCATCTGCTCCCTTTTCTGGAGCCTTGTTCTGATGAGGCATCCATCAAGTGGCAATTTTTATTAGCAACTTTCATTGTCAAGGATCAGGCTTTAGGGAAAGAGGGAAGTCCTCCCTGAACCTGGGAGCGGAGGACCACTGCTGAGCTTACCAAGTCTTTCATGTGCAGCCTGTCGCAGAGCTCTTATGTTGCAGAGGCAGTACAAAAACAACAGGGATCTGCACAAATCAGACAACGCATGCAAGGAAGAAAATCAATTTGTTAACAGGCAAATTGGCTTTTTGTGACAGAGTGACAAAGCTGTGGTTTAAAATGAGAACATAAAAGTAGTGAGAGATTTTATAGGCAATGTGAAGAAAGTTGAGGCGATGTACGCGAGAGCAGTGACAGATCCCACTTGCTGAATCTGCCTAGAGGAAGTTAAAAAGGTGCTGCCTCCAGCTCTCTCTCCCCTCCTCTGCCGAAGGCTGTGGCCCCAAGGCATCTGCCTGCTCCGCATCTGTTCCAGTGCGAAGTCAAGCAGCTTCATTTACTGCACCACTAACTTAACGTGAGCCTGCAGGGAAGTGGAGTGGATGTGCTAAATGACCCACTCGGCATCTTAACGTTCTGGGCCGCAGGAGATAGCTGGCAACAGTGAGCTGGTGTTAACCTTGTTAACCCCAGTTACCCTTGTGAGAAGACACTTGCCTACCTATGAAAGCCAGAGAGACCAAAGAACCCAGACGAGCTGCTGCACTCCAATGCTGTGTAATTGTGAACGGTTTCCTCCGCACAGCCTACGTCCCAAATTAGCTTGCGGTGTGGAATATGATTCATTTTATATGAGTTACCAAATGAATAGTGGCAGAGGGAGATGGCCATTAGGTGGATGGTGCAAGGCAACAGAGCAAATGCTGCGTTGGGTTGAGATGAGAGACAAACAGGAGAGGGGTGGTGCTGCTGGTGGGGTTGCAGGTAGCAGTGGAGCAGGATGATCCCACGCCAGCAGCCATGGGAAGGTATGGAGTGCCTTAGAGGATCTTGGTACCAGAGGAGGGAATAGAGTGAAGGCCATGAACCTCCCTAGGTCTGAGTCCTGGTGGCTGTTCAAGAGATATTGAAGGGGGAATCAAGGTAGGTATTTAAAAGGAGGTGCACGGGTCTGTTCACTTGCATGTTGCTGTGCTGCCAGGCTCCCATGCATCCAGGTGCCATGCTCCAGGACCCATAAAAAGGAAAGGCTGGAATAGGAGCCTGGTTTTGAGCCCGGTGGGGCAGGGAATGGCTGGCATAAATAATAAGCGGCATCAGGAATGGCAATGTGGTTCTTCTGAGGAAAGCTGTGATTTTTCTTTAAAAAAGGAAAGAGGTATGTTGAGGGCATGGGAGAGATTCCCCTTCCCTGCCAGGAGGACTTGATCCTGCGTATCACAACCCCCTCGCCAATCCCTAAATTTCTTGAAATCATAAGAGGGCTGCCAGAAATCCTAACAAATTGTTTAAGGCTAAGGAGTGAAATATTCTAATCAATAATGTCAAATGCTTCACTGAGATCTACGAGTCTCTTGCTCACCAGCTAATAAGAGATCATTAATTGCTCAGGGAAAATGGAAATGAAAACCCAGCAGGAGACAATTAAAAATGCTGTTCTAATATTCTGATTTGGTATGAGATGGTGAAACTTTGGGGTCACAGGGGTTGCGTTTCTCTCATAACAGTTTCATTTGGCCAACTGGTATTAATATGGTTCCTGATTCGGGAAAGCAATTGCTAGTTGTGTATGGTATCCTGTAACCTGAATGGGACTCAGTCCGCAGTTAAAATTAAGTATAGGCTAAAGAGCTTCATGGAACAGGGGCTGAGGACAGGCTGGAGAGGTCATATTACAAAAAGAACATGTACTGAAGGTAAAAAAGAAAGGTAGGGAAAAGGATATATCAGCTCCTTTAAGTAGCTCTGGAAAATGCTTCCCAGAGGGGAATGTTTAGGTCAGATGTGAATACTAAACAAAAAACCTTAGTAGACGTACCCCTGAACAGAAGGGAAGAAATGCAGGAGAGGCTTGCTGCTGTTGCAAAGGGACCTGTGATATCTCATAGCTAAGGCAGGATAGGAAACGGGATACCCAGTTTCTGTTCCCACTCTGCCACCAATTCCTTGTGTGTCCTCAGGCTGCTCAGCTCCTCTGGTGTTACTGTTTACCTCCTGAAAAATAGCTATAATAAAACTTTGTAGCTCTGGAGCCAGTCAATCCTTATTATTAGCAGAAAGCTCTCAATATATATGACCAAAGGTGCTGCCTGTTGCATGGGAAACAGGTCAGATGCAAGACTGACAGATGCCAGTCAAGTTGCTCAGTGCTCACTGGAGAGTCCCCAGATGCTATTTGTGTAAAACAGATTACACTGGTACGTGCAGGAGGAATGCGATAGAGCAAATGTGAGTCTGTGCCGGGACTGGAAAAGTGAGAGGTTACTGGTGGCATTAGAGCTGGTGTTTGGGGTTTTTCTAGCATCAGGCTGGAATCATGCCTTTTAACTTGTGCGGCTTGTACGTTTTAAGGTTTTGTGCTGCTTGTTGACTGCCTAATCCCAGGCCATTGTGGTCAATGAGGTCTTACCACTGATCTGAGTAAGATCAGGCAGGGTCAAGTCTGATTCACTCTGTTCAAATTAGTAACGCGGTTGAAGCCAGAGGTTCATTGGGATGATTGAACTGGGTGAGATTGTCCTTGCAGGGCTGCTGGCAGCAGTGAATAAACCTAATCAGGCTTTGGGAGGAATAGAGGATGCAGATACCGCTCAAGTGCTGTAAGCCACAAACAGGGTAAGGTAGGGGAAAGGAGCCCCAGGCTAGAGATTGAACCCGTTGCTGGGAGCTGGGATGGTAAGAGGGTGCTCTCGGAAGTAGCCACGAGGAAATAGCCACGAGGAAAACGTAGCCTTGATAGTAATGAGCTGCAGTGGCTTAATTCCAGTAGAGTCAGGAGGTGACAATAATTAAAAGTGAAATCTTAGTCACAACAGTGAACATGAGAGAGCAAATGGCTGATTATTAACTAGATCAAAAACATTGAAACGGTTGTGCATGGGCGAAAAACACTGTTTGCGAGGCTTGATGGACAAAGAAATCTGATTAAAGGCAAATGAAGCAAAGATGAGAAGGAGAAGGGACGAGCTCTGTGATTCCTGACGTTCCTTCAGCAATGCCATTACAGAGCAGGTAACAGCCAGCAGGAAAATGGAGGTTGCAGCAAGGCACTAGATGGTCTCGACGGGCTCTGAAAGCCAGGACTCAGTTGCATGAGAAGCAGATCTAGCAACACCTCATTGCTTGTCGACCTGTCTTTCAAAGCAGTGGTCGAAGAAGGACTCTCTGGTGCCTAATGAAGGCTGAAGCAGCACAGTCACATTTTCTTCTGTGGCTGTAGGCACAGGATTTTTATTCTGCCCAGCTGCCTGTTTTAAGAACTTCACAAACCTGATGCTCTTAGGGGTGTTCCCCCTGGCCAGCAGATTGATCAGAGGTTACCAAAGCACCAAAAAACCACACCTTGATTAGAAAGGGTTAGTTACTTTAGGAAACTGAGATAGAAAAGAATGGGAAGGGACAGCGACAAATAGAGATAGAAAGGTCATAGTGATGGCAGAAACCCTGAGGAACAAGCAAGCAGAGACATAAAGGGTAAGGAAACAAGCAAGAAGAGAAGGAGAAATGTAACAGACTGGGAGTGGGACTGGGGCTGCCAATGGGTACGCTTGCCCCAGTGGTGCCAACACATCAGCAGTTCAAGGATACCATTGCTTTTGTCTCCCTGTCCTTGCATGGGTGCAGACGGGGTGCAGGGTGTTGCTGGAGCAGAATGGTAGGCAAGCAGTGCTTGCTGTCTGCATGGAGGAGGCCGAGGATTTTGCTCCTTTCTGACCTTTGCTGAGGTTGTGGATAGAGCACTCTCCTGCCTGCTGCAAGGTCCTGAAGGTGCAGTGGGAGGCTTGATTTTTGTCTTCCTGCCTCCATTTTTTTTCCTTCCTTTTCCCCACAGCTCTCTTCCGCCCTGCTTTTCGATGCTGTGTATGCCGTGGTGACTGCTGTGCAGGAGCTGAACCGGAGCCAGGAGATTGGTGTGAAGCCCCTGTCCTGTGGGTCTGCCCAGATCTGGCAGCACGGCACGAGCCTAATGAACTACCTGAGAATGGTGAGAAGGGACTGAAGTTTGCTGGTGTGTTAGGAGCTAGTGCTCGTCGCTGCCGGAAGGAAAAGAGGTGTATGTACAAGCTGGTGCTGGCACAGTTCTCAAGCACAGAATGTCGGTCTGTTTGAAGGTAGCGCTGGGAATGAAAAGAGAGGAGATCTGAGGGCTGGTTTGTTACTGGCCTTGGAGCGACATGAAACTCTCCGTTTTTCAGGCTTTGCTGCAGATAAACTGGAATTCAGTGATTTTTTTTTTTAAGTATGAATGTTTCTAAGTGATTGGAGCTCTGTTTTGAGTGAACTTGAGTTGCTATAAGGTCATGCAGTACAATTGCTTAGAGCTCAGTGGCAAGTTGTGAGTTTCCCTATGAAGGGGATTGGGTTCCTTTGAACCCAAAAGTGTGGTTGCCGGGACCAATCAAGCCTAGTTCTGGCACAAGAACAGACCCTGAAATTTCAGCCTTGAGAAGTAGTCGGAGTTTGTCAACGTGATTCCTGAGAGCTGAGCTTGACCATGCAGAAGGAGCATGTTTTCTGAGTCTGTTTGGGGTGCAACTGAAATGTCATAAGATGAGGAAATTTCATGAGATCTTTTTTTTCCCCCCAAAGGAAGGATCAGCTGAACCTGAACCTTGTACCACTTTGGTCGATGCATGTGAACCCTGCTTTAAATCTCACCCTTAGTCAGAGACAACAAAACTCTTCAGCTTCCCTTGGCTCTGCTACTAGGAGGCCCAGTAGCTTGCCCTTGTTACTGAAGAGGTGCTCCAGCAGCAAGTGAGCAGTGGTTAATCTGCACAGTGAGGCTAGGCACTCGTCCTGGCTCCGTTGCAACATGCTCTTGTGTTAAACGCCAGCCCGATGCTGTGAAACGGCACATAATGGTTTCTGGAGGAATCCCCCGCTAGCGGTTCAGTGTGACGCAGCGAAGAGCTCGTGCCTGCCGCGGAGCAGCGCGGTGTTAGCCTTGGGATGGAGGGAGGCGGCGAGGGGCTGCGGAGGTGGTTGTTCCAAAGCAGCCGGAGCAAAGAAGTTCGGGGAGCCCCGCACCTTGTGCTGCTGATTCTCCTGCTCCCCTCCGCGTCTCTCTGCTACCCTAGCCGGACTCCGAAAGCAATTAGGATGGAGACGCGAAGACTCGCGTTGCTGTACCTGCTGGGAGGGTGGGTGGCCAGTGCGTGGGGCGAGTGGCCACCGCCCCCGGCTCTGCTGCGGGTGGTGGGGTGAGCCGCCTCGATGGGCGCTGTAACTCATTCTCTCTTGGACAGGTAGAATTGGAAGGTCTCACCGGCCACATCGAATTCAACAGCAAAGGCCAGCGATCCAACTACGCCCTGAAAATCCTGCAGCACACGCGCAGCGGCTTCCGACAGGTGAGAGCGGCCGTGCCGCCCCGGGGACGGTGCCCGGGGACGGTCTGTGCGTAGCCTGGTGAGGGCTCGGCTCAGGCTGCTGCCGCGGGGACCGAAGGGGATTATGGACACCCCTCCCTCGCAAAATGAGGTGTTCAGCAAGTGACAGCGCGGCGTGGATGTCGTGGTAGCTCTCGCTGGGCCTGGGTTGTCAAGCGCACCGTGTTTCACTTCATCAAGGACGTGTCTTGAGATAATTTAGATTTGTCTTAATGTATCAGGCCCCTGAGGTGGTGATGTTAGAGTCAGTATCTGTCCTGTCACAGTAACCCTCCTGTGTGGGAGATAATTCAGGGCGTAAAGTGTATGCCAGATACAGCACTTGTTCTTAAGCTTGTGGAGACACGTGTACTCATAATTATTTAGGTGGGGAAAAATGGGAGTCTCTCCCATGAAATGGGCAAAAAAGGGTACCGTGAACCTTTCCAAACAACTGCTTCTGGGAGAGAAATAGAAGGGGGCAATCCTGTGTCACCATCTCTCCCCAGCGTGGTGTGTGGGAGGAAGTGAAAGACAATTTACCTCTCAGTTTATGGTGCATGTTCCTCTGTAACGGGTTTGCTTATCTCAGAATCTCGTTTGCTTTTTGTCTCAGCGCTTGTAGATTCCTCACAGTGTTGGTCCTTTTTCTGCTTGTTACCCTCTTTCTGTCCAAGGGATATTTTCTGGCTTCAGCTAAGGTTAAGGATAACTCTGTGGGGTCACAGATATCAAACTGATGAGATTACATGACACAAGCCCAAGGAATTAGGGTTTTACTGGTAAATCCAAACCTCATTCAGGAAAAAAATGCAAGTCCCGGGAAAAGGGTTTTCATCTGTCTTATTTCCCTGCTGACAGATCCACACCTGCCCTTTTCTTGGAGATTGCCACTTCTCCTAGGTGCTGGCAGAGAACAAAAGCTATTGTATCTTACCCTACACCAACAGAGCATTTTGGCATTAGGAAATCTCTCCTGGTCTGGCAGCAGTGAATTTTAGCCTTGGCAAGGATGTTGCCTGCCAGTTCTTACCTGTCAAGTGACAGCTCAGCTTTGATGCTGCCTTTAGCTGAGTGAGCGGGGGATCAGGATGGCATTTTCCCCATGGTAAGATCTCTCATAGCACCGATGCCCTTTTAATCATGTCCCAAACCCATCATATTCTGAGCAAAAGTGACAGATCCAAGCCCATCTGCATTAATAAGAGCGTGCATTCAGCTGGAGCAGAGGAAGCAAATGCTGTAAACCTCGCTATGACAGCTACATTTCTGATGTGTTTAAATGTGGCAGAGAGTTCACATTAAAAACACAGGTCCTCCTGGAGCAGCGCTTCTCCCAGAGCTCCACAGAGAGCTCTGACTGCAGCTTAATCCGCCCTGAGACAAAAGTCTCAGCTCTTCTCCACAAACCCGCTCTGACAGGAGAAAACATTTTTTGACCTGTTGCCACAGCTCGGTAAAATAAGCAGCTTCATGTTTCAGAGGAACCCAGGAAAGCTGCGCCGGGACCAAGCTTTTCAGATTCCCCATCAGAGCGCGGTGGTGATAAATCACTTCCAGTAGCAGTAACAAGGTGCTGGAAGGACGGGGCAGTCCCTCGGTGTGCGCAGCTACCTGCTGAGATCCTGTGGTGGCTGCAAGCTCTCTCCTGTCAGAAACCCACCACGGAGGAGTTAGTCTTCATAAAACTGCTCTGTATGCCTGCAGCAGCCTTTCCGCTGTCTGCCCTCCCCTTCTCAGGCAGCCCCCTCTCCGGGGTCTCGCCTGACTGATAGCAATGCCCGGAGGGGTGTTAGGGCCCCTGACAGGCTGCAAGAGTTTGCCGTGATATGCCGGGCTGGGAAGGGCATCCCTGGACGGAGCTCTGAAACCTGGGCAGGGTCCTGCCTGATCCTGCCTGCCCATCTTGGTCACTGCAAAGGGCAGCCAAAGGCCACTCTGCTGTGCCATAGATGGTTGTTTCCTTCTCGCCAGCTCAGCTTCTTGTAATAAAAATGACTAAATAAATCATTAGAAATCATTTAATTAAACCCACCTTGCGGGGACGGCGTAAGGAACAGACATTCACATCCTGGAGACAATCTTGTTCCCAAGGGTTATATTAACTGATATATGTTAACGGGCTCTTGTTTGAAACACTTCCATTCCCTCCTTAGTTTTAATCGAGCTCATGCTCTCTGCCCTTTTCTCTCTTTCCATCTCTCTCTTTCTCTCTCCCCTCTCTCTTCTTCCATCTATCGAAGCCACAGGGACTTCCAGCTCATCAGCTTTGATAAAGGATTCACCAAATTTTGAAGCTGATCCAGCCAGCAAACAAATTAGAGACACTTAGAATTTCTAACTTGCTGTTGCTTTTGGGCAAGGAGAGACAGGGCTTTTTAACATCCAATTTTTAATACATTTATGTAACGTACCAAACGTGTCTTTTCCTAATTTAGCTTAACTAGTGGAAATTTTTCCCTAGCCATATGAGAGCTGCTCTCTGTTCATAGGAAGCGCGATAAAGCACAGACTCATTAATGTGTTGGTGATCCCTATATCTGACAAGGACTGAGTTTGCAAATGTCATCTTTTTATTTTTTCCCATTCTTTGCCCCTTTAAAAAGCATTGCGGCATACCCCTCCAGTTTCAGCGTAGCGATTTGCGGTAAACCAAGAGCTCAAGTTTGGCAGCTTAACAGGAGAAGGGAGTGAAGAGGGGCCGTGATTTACGTGGCCCCAGGGGAGGCAAGTGTGCAGAGGAGAGGCAGGGGAAGGTGCTGTCGAGGCTGGAGCCCCACCGTGGGCACGTTGCCCCCAGCTCTGCCTGTGACCCCTTGCTCTCGCCCGGTCCTAGGTGCGGCCTATTAGCGGCCATTTAGTTAAAGGCTCTGCTGGTGTCCTGAGACAGAGCAGTGGAAGTGACGGGGGTGTCTAATTGGTATGTTGATGAGATACAGATGAGTTACCAGCCGATAGCTCTGAGACCCTCCGCAATCCCCGCCACATCAAACCTTTTTAACTTAGAAGCGGCTAATCAGTCTCGATGGGACTTGTTCCTCTTTAGCTGTTACCCTCAGCAAGAGTTCAGGGACAGATCCTGCCAAGAGCTGAGTGCCTTTTGCCCCCCAGGACCCAGCCAACTCGGTGCGTGCCACCACCAGGTCCTGCCTGGGCTATGCCAGGTGCCAATCATGTTGTCTGAAGGGGATGTCTGGGGAGGAAGGGGATCGCGGGGGTTGCTGCGTGGCCTCAGGGGCGGGTTATGCACGTGCCTCGTGATTGTACAAGATTTAATAGTTGGCGCTCTCTGTGTCCCATGCTAACTTCTGTGGAGGACGTTTCTGCTTGCCTGCCTTGCTGGCATCAGTCTTGCAGTAATGTCCTTCAGGAGTGCCAGCGATGTGGCAGACCTGTGCAGTGTCCTCCAGGGGCTTTCCTTCATTTGTTTTTTTTATTCCCTTTTCCGTCTCCAGGCGCCTCCAAATTCCCTCCCCTTTGGGCCAGTGAAGGCACCATGTACCAAATACCTACTTAATAGTATTTCCTCCTGGCACAGCGTCTTTCCCGTTAGAGCCGACAAGACTCTCCGAACGCAAGGCTTGATGAGAGATGATAGCATTTTGTACCCCTTCCTTTTCCTGGGGACATGGAGGAAGGGGAGGTGACGAATGCAAGCTGTAGGACAGTGCTTGCTAATCAGAGCCCTGAAGGTATCGGGGTTTGTTGCAGTGGTGGTCCCCTGCCTGTTTTAAGACACCTGTATTCAGGGCTGGCTTTGCTTTAATTTTTAGCTGGGGAGAGGGGGTAGTAAGTACCTGTGATGCCTCTGAAGCTTATGGAGAGGTCCTGCTATGTCATCTCTCCCTGCGACCAGCTGCCATTCAGGCCTGCGGGGCACTGAGCAGAAGACTTCATTAAAATCATTAGTTTGAGTGGTATTTTGTCATCTTGCACCACAAGGAGCTTGAAAGCCCAGGCGTCGTTGACATGGCTGCGTCTGAACAGAGGAGCTGAAGGATTGAAGGAGCAAGCTGGGAATGCCCCACTTGCATTGCCTTAGGCACTGGTGATTTTCTACGGAGATGAGAAATCTTTAAGTGTCACCAATCCGAATAACAACTTTTGCCGAGCAGCTAGTTTGAGGGACCTTGCCTGCCTGTGGGGACGGAGCAGTGTCACGAGCAATGGCACTCCCTTGCTTATTCCAGCCTCGAGGCTCTTTGGGCTGGCTTGCACCGAAACTGTGTGTTTGCTCCCTGCCTACAACAAGGACATATAACAAGACAGCCCTCCTGCCGTGAGATGCTTGCAGGCGTTGCAGGCAGGACGGGCAGAGTAGGGCTGGCTCTCCTTACGGCAGAGGCAGAGGGCTGAGTGTAGGGAGGCACCGGGAGGTGCAGAGATGATGCCGCAGGAGTCTGCAGCAGGACCACACAGCCCGAGGACATGGAGGGAACTTTCTCTACCCAGGCCATGGGCTGTCACCTGTCACTGGGTTGTATAATCCCTCTCACGTAGTTGTTGAGCTCCAGCTTGCAACCAGGTGGTTGTGTTGCCCTCGCTGCTCTTCTGGAAAGGTATGCCGTCACTTCAGCTCCTCTGATCATTAGGAGCCCTTTTCTAATTTTCAGCCTGTTTATTTCTGGCTGGTTTATATCTACTTATTTTTGTGCCAGCACTATTATTTTAGCTTCAAAAGCTGTTCTACCTCTTTGCTATGGACCTCCTCCACCTGGTGTATTTATACAGACCAATCATATCCGCTACTAAAAAATCCCAAGTCCTAAAAACTCTTTAAGTCCTAGTCCAGAGCCTTAACAACAGGATCATCTTATCCGTGTCTGTGTAGAGCATTTGATTGTTTCCTAACACATTTTGCAGATGAATGTGTTTTCTGTTTTTCAGAGGCTCTTTATACATAGATAGCGATGATTAAAATCACCTTGACATCCATCTTGCAAGGGAGGGAGAGATCTGATGATCCCAGACTTCCTCTGACACATTACACTTCAGAAACAGCGAGCAATGTGAGGAGTCAATTAGTGGCTTTATCATACTGCGAGGGGGACAGTGGTGAGCTGGAACAAGCCAGGATGGGGTGGAAGTACCCCAGCACATGGGAGTGTTTGGCTCTGGTGCTGTGTTAAAAGCAAGGTCAAACCCACTGCGCTGTCAGAGGAGGAGGCAGTCAATTAGTCTCAGTATGCCAGCAGGGGAGGGACAAATTTGAGAACAGTGAGGGCTGTTAAAATTAAAGTTAATCTGTCAGTAATCTCTGGTTGTGAAATCTCGGAGAAAAAAAATTAGGCAATGTTTATGACTGATCACTCGCTCAGAGAGGCAATTGCTGCAGAGGGTCTGTTGTTCAGCAATCACAGGAAAAGGCAAGCACCTTTGTGCAGAGTTGGGGAATAGAGCCGGGATAAATCCCTCCTGTCACACCAATGCAGACCCTGCGCAGGCCGGTTAAAGCTGTGCTTCAAGGACTCTCTGTCTATGGAGTACCTGGGAAATCTCCCAGTTTGGGACTGTTCCCAGAGATGAGTCCTGCACTACAGTGTCACCGTGATGCTACGAGCCTGATGCTAGTTAAGTCACAACAAGCTGTCAAGAGAACGGGATGCCCACGATCTGCTCCCAGCCTGCTCCGACACACTGTCACTGTGCCTCCATCTCCCCATCTGTCAGATGAGGCTAATAACCCCCCGGTACCTCTCCTGTTTGTAGGGAGCCTCCGACAGCTAATGCTTCCAACACATTCAGAGGTCCTGGCCATGACAGGTGCTTTTAGCAGAGCATTATTAATGTTGGCGAAGGGGCTGGGCTGACATCTTGGAGGAATAATGTGTGTTGTGTTATCGGCAGAGTAAACAAGCCCCCCCCCCAGGACTCAGCTGGCTCTGCCTGCACTGCTGCATCCCAGTGCCTCAACTCCAGCTGGGGAGGAGAGCAGACATTCACGTGACTGTCCTTTGCTTTCCCTGCCTGCTTTCCTTCTGCAGAGCCGCCGAGTGCAAGCTGTCCTGTTTGCGCTTCCCGCTGCTCCTTGTGCCTCGAGATGAGGAGGCTGGATTTGGGACTCCTCGCAGACGGCCACTGTTGTAATGCCTTGTCGGTCGCTTGGGCCGGATTTGCACCGACAGCCAGGAGAAGAAAGGACTTGGCCCTTTTTTCAATGTCCAGAGCGATTCAGTTTGCCGACAGCGTGGCAGTTTCAGGTTGTGTTTGGCTCAGGTGTGCGAGCTGGGAAGTGACTTTGAAGTCCTCCAGCCATCAGTCATGCCAGAGGCAAAGCACTGCCAAGAAAAGTGACTGAGTGCACGGAGTCAATCCTGGGGCGGTGTAAATTGGCGTGCCTCCCATTCATTTCCAAGGCGGTGCACCCGCCTGGCCCGTAGCTCTGTGTCGCCTTACACCCACCTCTTTGAACGTAATAAGATTACTCTTTGACGGAAGAGAAATCGATTTGTTCCTACCACCCTGACAACCGTGGCACAGTGAAAGGATAACCTGCCTTAGACCGACAGTGCCCGAGACAGCTTGTGTCAGCGCGGGGGAACCGGGAATGGATTTGCTCTGGCTACGGAGGAGCCGTGAAGACACCCCTGCAAGTTGGGGTCACCCGCTACCTCTTAGGGCAGCAGCAGCTCGATTCAGTGGTGTCAGGGGACTTAGGCTGCGGGCAGCAATCAAGTGTGCAGAGGGCTGGGTGAGACCTGGTGGGTGCAGAGAGGCTTTGCAGGAGAGAAAGCAGAGAGAAGGGGTCTCAGAGGGGAGAAGGGGTCTCAGAGGGAGCTGGCCTTCGTCAGCCACCGGTCTATCCGTGAGAAAAAACAGAGGCTCTTTTAGGGAGCATAAGAGAGCGAGAGCCTAATTTGCGTACTCTGGATGAGCTGCTGGAGGTGCTGATCTCCCTGCCCGGAGCTCTGAGGGAGGGAGATTAGGCTCTTGAAGTTAAAATTAGGTTTGTTGAATATTCCTCCCCCTGGCTGATGGCAGCGGCTGGTTGCGTTGCATCACAGCTGAGTCACGAAGTCCTCCCAAGCGCTGGGGGACTGATCCCCGCCATGGGTAGTGGCAATTAGGTTTGCCGCAGTGACACTGACGCTTGGATGGGCGAATTAGGCTCTCCATGGAGCTGTTGGGTGTGATGAGCCTGAATCAAAGGGTTTGGTGGTACTTAATCATAGTACAGTAGTTGTCATCCATTATAGGCGATAGAGGAGATAAGTCACGGTGCAGCACTGCTGAGAACGTGGCTTCATTTCACCACTTGCCACCAAGGTGGAGCTGCTGGTCCGGGCTGGAAGACGTCTGCCCCGCGTCGGCACTGCTGCTCTGGGATTGCAGCGGAAGCTGCAATGCTGTGATGCTCCCTGTGAGGTGGCGTTTTCCTCCGAGGAACTCGCAGTGCCTATACCAGCCTTTAACTAACGACAGTGATGCTCACAGGAGGACAGCAGGAGGTTTTGCTTGCTTTCAGGCAGGTGAAACCTTTGTTCGAAGTTACAGAGACAGCGTAAGGCAGGACTGGAGTTGGAGGCAGGAACCCCGTCTCCCCGTTTCTGGGCTTTCACTGTGAAATCACGAGACTTCAGCACTTCCTGAAGTTTTTCTGAGCTGTGTCTGTAACACACAGTGCCTGTGTGAAGGGCTCAGTGTCGTCAAACCTGGGTGTAGCACTGACCCTGCAGCGCGTGCCGGTGGTTGGGTCTCGCTGCAGGATCGTGCAGCTGAGCCAAACCCCGGCTATAGCGTCGCCTTTCTGGCAGCCTCCCGTGAGTTAACTTCCAGAGAACTGAGGAGGTGAAGGCGTCAGCCAAAATGCACCAGGCTGACAGCACTGACCAGGTCTTCGTCCTGCAGCCATGACCTAGCTGCCATGCCTTAGCGTGGGGGATGGCAGAGGCTCCAAGCCGCACCGCGCCGGGAGGGACGAGCTGGCAGGTTTGGCTGCGTGGGGACTGCTGGGTAAGATGAACCCATCTCGGTGGCGTCTGGGGACGCTGCAGAAGGCTGCTTGGCCACACGGCTTTCTCCTGGTGGACCGCTTTACCGCAGCTGCAGGGGGGACACATGGGAAGGCAGCGCCTGCCATAAGCAGGGTCAGGTTTTTGGCGCTGTCGCGCGAGTGGGGGTGTGCCAGCACCGTGCACCAGTGGGTTAATCTCTCTGCCGGCCCGTTGTGGGGGTGCATTGTAAAGGTAATGGAGCATTCATAAAAGCCTCTTACAGGGCCAGCTTGATGGTTGTCAGTCACCGGAGCCATATGGCGGGTGTGTACAGTAATTTGCCCTGTAAATTCCCTTATTGTGCTGTTTATCTCTCCAGATCGGCCACTGGCACGTTTCTGAAGGACTCAGCATGGACAACAGGATCTTCTCCTCCAACATATCAGACAGTCTGTTCAACACCACACTCATTGTCACCACCATCCTGGTAAGTGAGGGGGTCACCTACAGTTCCCAGTAGCTCTTTGCCAGCCCAATGCTTAGGGGTGTCAATCAGCTAGAATATTATTCCTTCTTCCTACCCCCCTCAGCCCCCAGCATGCAGCATTGCACACTGATTTCATAAAGAACAGACGATCAAATCTCTAATTACAGCACTGAGGACAATCCATGACAGTGTAATTAAACTCAAGTTGATGTTTCATATGGAAATTATATTTGATGAGTTCAGAAGCAGCTGGGGAGAGGGCTGGGATGGGGCTAAGTTGCCATTTTACATTTATCTCTGAATGATGTTCCTGTTTTGCACACAGCTGCTAAGTTGGAGGGGACAGTTGTCCCTTCTACCCATAAAATTACTGAAATTGGCCAAGATGGGTACAACTTTTATGAACCAAGACTTCACATCTACAGGCATCACTGTCCTTATTCAACAAATTTCCCTTCCATGTTCTGCCTGTCCTGTGGTTTTTTCCAGTACCTCTGCTCCTTCCTTAAAGGCACTCAAAATTCTGAAGAACTCTGGGCACTATTTCTTCATGTCCCACAAAGTTTGTTGAAAAGGGGGGACAAACTGAAGAAGTGGCTATACGCCAAGAGAGGCTGGGACCTGTATGTCCTGCCATAACTCGGAGCAGTCACTGGGATGCTCTGGCATATGCCAGTTGGAAACAGCCCCCAAAGCCTGATCCCTTAGCTCTGCTTCATATCCTAAACTGGGATAACTCTGCTGCACCTCCAGCCCATCTCTGACACAGCGGGGACCAATGAATACCAGCGTAGAAACAACTCTGTTAGCTTTACACCACCTGGGTTCCCAAGTGATTAAACCAGCTTTTTGTTCGAGGGGGATATATCGGGATGGGAAGATTTGGCCTGGGTGCCCCTTATATGAGCCTCTGCCATCCCGGTGCTACCAGGGAGCCCACTGCCCTCTCTGCCCTGTGCTCGGCACCGTGCTGGTGGGACGCCTCGGCTAAGATGGGAATGACAGCTGCCCAGTTTCAATGCAGGAAAACCCTTACTTAATGCTGAAGTGGAACCATCAGGAGCTGGAAGGCAATGACCGCTACGAGGGCTTCTGCGTGGACATGCTGAAGGAGCTGGCAGAGATCCTGCGTTTCAACTATAAGATCCACCTCGTTGGCGATGGTGTGTATGGAGTCCCTGAGGCAAATGGCACGTGGACAGGGATGGTCGGGGAGCTGATTGCTCGGGTAAGTGAATTAGCTGCTCTTTTTAACTGTGCTCTAGTGGGACTTGGCAATGAAAAGCCCCGATGCTTTATTAAGTGCTCCAGGATGATAAGGATGGATGGGGGTTTTAGTCCATTTGTGAGACTTTGACCAGAGGATCTCTGTTTAACGTGTTCTCCAAATGGCAAACGTATTTGTTGTGTTGATGTGACAGCGTGTGAAGTAGTCAGGGCAGGAGCCAGGGCCCCAGGCGCTCTCAGGGGTGCTCACTTTGTTGGAAGGGAGGCCTGGACTCCGGGGTCCCTGCGTAAGAGCTCGAAACAGAATGGATTATTTTTTTTCACAGTGGAAATATTAATGAAAACTTGAAACAGGAAAATACGCAGGCTCTGGCAGGGGTTGGTAGAAGCTGAAGAAAAATTACAAAATCACACTGTTTGGGAGGGAAACAAGTAAGAATTGCATTTCTACCCAGAAAAGTTTTGGCAGATTGATTTCAGCTCCTTAACTTTGAGTATGGTTTTTGGAGAAGAACATTTCTTGTTTGCTTGAAGCGTGTGGATCGAGGTCTTTTCACAGCTCTGCTTTGCAGTGTTGCTGCACAGCAGCTAGACTGAAAGCTGAATGCTTTTGCTGCGTTTGACAACAATTCTGTGTACGTGTGTGCTCAGTCAACCTGTACCTCCCTCCCTGCTCTTTGTGTTCCTCCGCAGCTAAAGGTGGTCCTTCCCCAGGGACCCTGAAGCTTAAATACAGTTCACGAAATGCTCTGAGATCCTTAGTAAAATAGGCTTAGCCAAAGCTAACATTAAGATTGGTGTTATTTAAACCAATACTTCTTCACTCACCGATTTCTACGCTGCCTTGTTATTACCGGAGCGCCTGTGAGAACCCAGCGACAGTTTCTCAGCTGGTGGCAAATCCACAGTGAGATGTATTTATGATAATCCACACCACTGTGTGAGAGGAGCCCCTGAGCCACCCCATCATTATCCCCACAATAGTGGCACATCCTCCTGCAAAGCGGAGGAACGAGGGCCTGAATCCCTCCCCTGCGGCTCCAGGCAGGAGTCTGGGGCTCCTGCTGCAGCTTTCCTCGAGCTGCGGGATACGAGTGAGCATCTCTAGAAGATGCCCGCCGGCATCTGTCTGCTTCTTCCCCGGATGGCAAAGGGGACCTGGCTGATGCTCGTCCTCCCTTAGGAGCTTCAACTGAGTGTCTAAAGTCGGGTGGGACAACTCTAGGTCTAAAAGACTTGCTGAGGGTCAGGAACGGGGCACGGTACGGACTGGCGGTCCCTCCTGAGCTAGCGCCCTGTCTCCTGGGTCGCCCTTCCCCGGCAGAGTGATAGCTCCCGATGCCAGCTGAGATCCCACCTCCGTCTGCTTCTTCTAAAGAGCCTTCTGTACGGTTGTTTGCAAATGCTCTGGGCTATTGGCATAGTTTTTATACATATCTTTCTCTGTGTATATATATACACACACACACAATTACAGTTCTGCAACGTTTCTTTTGGGAGGCAAGAAGGAAGGCGCAGAGAGCAGCGTGTGATCTGTGCAAACAAAGGAAGGGAACAGCCATCAAATTTTTGGCCTACTAACCTTGGCAGTGCCTCTCCATTAAATGGGAGCTTCTAGAGGGTTGTTTTTCTTTAGTGGTAAGTGTTTTAACTTCATCTTCACATGGAAACCAATTGTTTCTTCTGCAGCTCGAGCCTTATTTGGGAGGATTTTTACTTCTGCTTCAGCAGGGCAGAGCTGGCAAAGCCTGTGTGAGGCTGAATCAAAAACTGGAGAAAAGAAAAAGCTTTCTCTGCTTTGTTGTTCCTAGGGCCTTCAGAGTCATTATAATGGCTTCAGCGAGTTTTTGATCAGTCCCAGGGACTGGCACTTTGGATCGGGTCAGCTAGGGCAGAGCTGCCCGTGTGCGTGCTGTTGTGTTTATTCAGGGCTGCTTGGGACATTGCTTTCTGGGATCATGTCACCACCCAAGGGGTTCTTCTTCTTCCTTGACAGTCAGCTCCCAAGGGGGTTTGTCCTCGGTTCCAGCCCGTTGCTCATTCCCTATCCCACTTCAGGACCACTCGAAGCAGAAGAGCCAGCAGATCCTGTGTTGGGTGCACACATTCCTTTCATTGGATTTATCCCTCGGGCACCTTTCTCTATACGGCATTTAGCACAGAGAGGGCATCAGTTGGGACACAAACCTATCACAGGGGTCAAAACTTCCCAAATCCTATGCAAAAGAAAAGCTCTGCACGCGTCTCTCTGTGCAGTGCTGTATTATTGCAGGAAAGTGATCCTTCCTTGACCCTGATCAGCTGTTAGAAAGTAAGGTTTGACTCACATGCACTTAGTGTGCAGGGCAAGAAGGTCAGAAAATTATCCAGCTCCATGCAATACCTTTCCTGGGTTTTTTGTTTGTTTTTTTTTGTAATCCCCCTGTGGCCCCGAATATCCTCAGAGCAACTATACGCTATATGGGAAAAGTGTTTCATTTTATTGCTTCTAAATTAACTAGCTATTGATTTATTCTTACGTGTTGAAAATTCTATTACAGCTAATTGTGCACTATGATATGATTGAGAAGGATGCAATATAAACATAAATTTGTTGTTGACCCAAATTCACCAGTACATATCTTATCGACCTGCTCACAAAAATAATTAAGAGCTGAGGAAGAGGGGGACTGGGATGGCTTGGGGGATTAGTGGAAGAGCTGTAGAGACTCCTGTGTCTAGGTCAGCAATCTGACTTGTCATCAGATCAGGAAACCTGTACACTTTGTGATCAGCCAGTGGAGATTGGGCTTGGGAGAAATCACTTGGAAGGACTCGAGCCCATTCTTCAGTGAAAGATGTCACAAACTCAGAAAACGCTGAGCTAATTGGTCCCTCTGTGCATGCAGGGCAGGGAGGCTGAACACCCTGCTCATTCCTTGAGTGAGCAGGGGAGTAAAGCTGCTCTCTGGCCGGGGCAGATTTCCCCCGTTAGCCTTGCTGGCTCTCGTGCAGACGACTGCAGGCTCCAGCAGTTCGGCTGACACCGTACACGCGTGCTATCCATAACAAGCAAACAAGGGGGAACAGCAAATCTTCCCGTCTCCTATTCTTTGGCGTCAAAGCCTTAGGGGACAATAGGGCTGGAAGAATTACGTCTTGCTCCTTGCCGCTGCAGTACAGTCTCTGGCTCAGAGTCCCTGATGGTTGTCTGGTCTTCCCTTTCTCTCTCTCTCCAGCTCATCCTCAAGCTGAAATGAATTTGCTAGTCTGATACGAGCCAATGAATGTATTTTCATGGCAACGAGATAGCCTTCTCCTTGTTCCGCCACGCCTGCACTCGCTGTCTTGGTCGCGTGGTGCCCTGGTGGCTGTGCGCAGTGCCTGTACGTTGGCTCACAGCAAGCCGTTGGCACTCGGCTCCCTTGCTTCTCCCTGAGGAGATGGGCTTGTGTCTGAGAGATCCCTCAGCAACAGTTTCTGATTTTACCCATCTCAGGAATGTCCCTGGAGAATATTGCTGAGCTAAAAGGAGATGGTGTGGTTTGGTTTTGCCAGGGAGCTTTGTTGGCAGGAATCTGATGCTGTAGTTTTGCTAAAAGATCTCCCAGGAACCTCCCTCTGATACACCCGGGATCAGGACCCTGCCGGATGCACTAGGTGACTGTCCCCTCTGCCGAGGACCTGTCCCACTCGCCTGCGGCAGGCTGCAGGGGACGGGAAGGACAAAGCAGCCCCAGCAGGAGCACGCTTTGTGCAGACTGGCTGTGTGTTTTGTGCAGCCTGAATCAGCTGCCCAGGCTTCCTTCAGCGTTGTTTAAATAACATATCACGTTTGGTGATGGTAACACAGCAGATCCATGAGTGTTTTGAGGGCAAGCACATCTGGGCGAGCCTGGTGCTGCTGCAGAAGGCGCCTTAGGGTGCACAGAGTGAGGACAGGGTGATTGGGGACAGCAAGCTCCTGCTCTCCCCTTCTGCACAGGATCATTTGGGGAGTGAGACGTTGTGGAATAATGCCAGACCTTTGGTGTCTGCGTCAGTGGTTTGAACCTGGCCGAGATCACTGGTGATCAAAGTTCTTTTTAAAGTGAGGGAAATGAAGCTGTCCATCTCGTGGAAGGGTCTGGCCTCAGGAGCAGCAACACCAAGAACTGAAAGGACCCTAAAGCTTTGGGGTGATGGTTTTTCCAGCTTCCTTGCTGGTGACCAGGTGGTGCTTTACAATCAGAGGCCCTCTCTCTTCAACTGCTCCAAAGATGGGGAATGGCAGGAAGGGGAAAGAAGGAAGAAGATATTTCAAAATTGGCAGAGTCCTGCCTTCCACTCGGCAGTGGGTGTTGGTGTTCAGTGAGAAAAGCTGTGCGTGGGTGAAAGGAGGGAGGGGGAGTCTGTTTGCACGCTATTGCGCTGGCAAGTGTGACATGGGGGGGCTCGAGAGGGTGGGGAGCGAGGGGGAGTGTGGAAGTGAGGAGGCGTGGGTTGTTGAGCAAACACAGCGAGGGTATGGGCAGAGAGGTTTGCATTGCGCTGTTGATTTTGCCAAAATCACACACAAGATGGTGGGTGTGGTGTGAGGTGGTTAGGTCTCGCTGCTGTTCGCTGCGGGCTTAGGGTTCCCATTCCTGGTGCTTCACCTTAACTGGCTTTTGCCATGGGCATGGTGAACACCTGGCACAGACTTTTTCTTCCCAGCCCTAGAGACAGTCCAGGTGAAGAAAGACGGGTGGAGGCAGACTTGAGGCTGACATCTGCACTGATTGCTGGTCATCCTATCCCTGACTGTGGCTTAAATGGAGGGCAGCAGCCTCCAGGGTTTTCAGGCTGTCACTTTTCATATCGCTGAATTCATGCATGTCCTTAAAAAAACCCCCAAGCCCTCCAGTTTTGAGTGACCCTCATCTGGCCCTGCTTTTAAATGCAAGAATATGCATCCGAGCACACAACCTGGCTGCCGCTCGCTCCATCAGGAGGAGCTGCACAACCTGAAATAGCTCCTGTCAAATCAGATGGACGGCTGGAGCAGAAGCAATCAGTACATTGATCCGGCAGCCGAGCCGTACCTGTCGTGCCGTGGGACAGATCTGCAGATGCAGAGAGACTGCTCTGTCATTGCCACGGTGGTGTGGGAGCCGCTGCCCCGGTGAGCAGGCTGCGGCCAAACTGCCATGCAGTGGCTGCTGCTTATTTCTCAGAGTTGCACAGAATAGCAGAGATCTTCTGGAGATCATCCAGTCCAACCCCTGGCACAAAACAGGGACACCTCCAGCCAGGCGCTCAGTACCGCATCTGGATGGGTTTCCAGTGGGGCAGGCATCTGCAGCAGCAGTGCTGATGCTGACGGGTCTGCACTGGGGGTAATAGCTGGTGGCCAGGTGGGTCCTGGAGGTTGAACACTGATTTCAGCTTTCTAGAAGGCCCTCTAAGCATGGGGGCAGCGTAAAAATAGCTTTCCCTGACCTTGGCCACACTGTCAGGGCTCTGTGGGCAGTGCTGGCGAGAATGACGCTCTCATGTGCACCCAGGGCATGTAGCAGCCAAACTGCTGTTCAAGTCAGGGACTCCTGCTCCTGGAAGAAATTCCAGCCTTGTGCTCCCAGAGCTGTCCTTCAGGCTTGTCTTCCGTGTGTTTGACACAGAAACAGCCCAAAGACTTACGCCACTTGGACCTTCTCGCTGTGTTTTGTTTCCGTAGCTTGACAGGAGGTTGTGAATTGCTGTGGGGCTGGAGCAGGGTCGCTCTCCCAGCTGGTACCCCATGCCATGGGAGACTTTGGCGGGATCCTCTCTGCCCGGGCTGAGGGCTGACGTGAGGCCCCATTCATCACCATTAGTGCCGAGATGAGCCTTGTCAGCATCCGCAGCGAGGAGGCGGCTGCCTCCTCCGGACTGGCAGTCCCTGCAATTTGCTTCCTAAGGCTGCTTAATTGTTGTTCCTCTTCAGGAGCCCGGCTCAGCCCCCGTGTTTAACATCCTTTGCAGTAGCAGCATAAGCCTGTCTGCTAATGCAGGCAGATCCCACGGTTAATGCCAGGTATGGTGGTGGCAGCTCATGCTTTCATCTCAGACACCAGCCCACCTGGGCTTCCTCTTGCCTAGCGAGAGTTTGGCCTTGTTTAAGCAGTGCTTTGTTAAAGAAGCGTCTGTCTCTACTCCCAAAGACCCAAAATGCTCTGGGTCTTTTTCTAAGCCTATTTCATGCTGACATTTATAGCTGCAACTGTGCTGGAAGGATGATAATCAAGCAGTGCTTGCCCCCTCTTCTCCCCATCCTTTGCCTCCCGTTTTCCCTTTCCCCAGGGCCCAGTTGCGGACAGAGTGCAGAAGCACAAAGCAAAATCCGTTTCTTCCCCAGTGCATTGTTTAGCCTATAAAATGCAAAATCCTATCCGTGCTCCAGTGGGGAGGGCTGGAGAGCGCGCAGGTTTGCGGAGTTCCTCTGTAACTAAGATACACTGATCTCAGTGAGTCACAAGAAGTTTTGTGAACATCAGGAAACAAAATCGAAAGCATGAAATGGATGATATTCAGGCAGAGAATACATTGCATGCCATTCCCAGATCAAAGTTTATTGCTGTCAGAAATCGGCTCTTAACTTGCATGACTTCTGAGCCTGCAGAGAGAGAGTCTTTGACAGAGCACAGCCCCAGCTAAAGCCAGGAGGTGCCAGGTCTCTGCTGCAGGGAGCTCTGGCACAGGAGAAAGCAGATGTGCATATGCACAGGTTAGAGCAGGCTGCGAGCTACGCTAGCTCTGATGCTGGCAAAAGTCCTGAAAGGGCAGAAGTCGACCAGGCAGGGAATGAGTGGAAGGAAGCAAATCAAATCTAATGGAATGGCAGGACCCTCTGAAGATGAGAGGAGGGACCTGGGCACAAAACCTGTGTGCCCAGGGAAGGCGGCTCTGCTGTGCTGAGTTTTTGCTCCATAGGCAAAGGGAGGGGGATGGATTTGCATTGTATTTTGCATAGGGAAGAGCAGCTTTCAAGACGCTGCTGCCTACATGATCTGGAAGGGTCCCAAAGGACGATAATTGGGGGAATAACCAGGGTGCACAAATTTCCCTGGTGGCATCCATGTCCCACCCCTGAGAAGGTGGGGGGGACGAGGCGAGGGACGATGACTTAGCTGGGTAAACTTGGGGGCCATGCCGCTCCTTTATATTGGCCCCTGGATGGGGATGGAAACGTCCTGAGAGGTTTTGCATGAAGCACCTTTGATGCAGCATATTTACCATCTATTTAGTCTACGACTTTGCTGGTAGAATTGTATTCAGTTTGGAGGACTGGGAGAAGAAATCCGTTGTTAGAATAAGCTGTATCTTCACGAGGGGCTTTGCTGGAAGAGCTCTCCCCAGGACAATAGTACCTGCAAACCCTTTTAAGTACAGACAAGAGAGGTTTAGGAAGCTTTAGGCTTTTCTTGCAGATAAAATTCCTCACATGCCATGTTCCACAGATGAACTGATCCCATTTTAGTAATCTGCTGGTGTTTACATAGGGCTCAAGTGCTCATGCACCATGTTGTGATTATTGGTGCCTTCTAAAAACCCTGTGGGTAAATGTCTGGCTAGGCAGAAATTCTCCCCCACTCATAACTCATTCCAGACTGAACCTCCCAGGAATCTGTAATAGCTGCTTGGAGACAATTGCAAAAATCTGGCACTGGGCCTGTCCAGTAAAGCAGTCCTGCATGGACTGTGAAATATCACCTTCTCCGTGCCCCCCCCCCCGCCTTACTGGGCAGGCTTGCAGATCACCTTGCCTTTCTTTTCTCTTCCCTTTCCTTCGTCCTGCAGGCTCCAGCAGTGATGCTCTTCCCTCTTGTAACTCCAGCCTTTCACTGGCCCTTCCTCCCAGCCTGCCTTTAAGTGGGCAAGGCTGTTGGGGGGGGACGGACGATGACACCCCTTGGTAAAGCTCTGCCAGGAGGTGGTTAGTCCTCTGAAGGAAAAAGGTGCAAGAGCAGCAGGGTCAGAGAGCGTGGCAAGAGTGATTCACCCACAAATTTGCCTTTGTGTGGCACATTTACAACTAGTGCATGGATCCAGGGCAATAAGCTGCATATTTTAGTGGGTCTTCGGGCCTGATGGTGCCTTGGCTTCTGCGCAGACCTTATGAAACTTAGGGACAACAAGTGCAAATAGCTTTTCTTTCCCCCTGTTCTCTTTTTCCACTTGCATAATCATCATCCTGCAAAGCAGGCAAACAAATGTGTAAGGGAATGGAGGAGGTTCATTTTTACAGAAAGCAATTACAGACATTAAAAGAGCTATAGTAATAAAAATAATATTTAAAATTCAAATCCCTTATCTATATTACAAGGGTATTAACATTGGAAGACTTTTTTTTTTTTTTTTTCCCCGATCTCATTTGCTTTGCAAGTCTATCTGGAAATTTTTATGCCAGTCCTCTGAATTTTGTGGAAACTGATCTGCAATTTTGGTAGTCTGGGTTGGCAGGCTTGTAAACTTCATGACTCAAGGTACAGGGGTAATGATGCTGCTTTGTTACCCTTTCCTACTTATGGCGCTTGCAAGTAACAGTCTTGTCTGGAAGGGGACAGCTCTATTCAACAGCGGCTTTGGAAAGGGGAGGTTGTATCTTCTTTAGATTAGTACAATATTTATTGTCTCAGTGGCTCTTGTTTTGCCAGGTCTTAAAGCATTTGATGAATAGAAATGGCAATCAGGCTGTGAGTGCCTGGGGGCAGGGACTGCCATTTTGTTCGCTGTTAATACAGCTCCTAGCACAGTGGGCTCCCCACTGGGAACTTTGTGCTTTTCCAACCTGTAAGTATAGAGATAAAAAGGCCCAGGTGAGGAAAGGAAAAATGGGGAAAACGGTCCGGAGCACAAGGTGGGTTAAACTTTGGAGTGTGTCTGAGCAGGGCTTATGCAAAACCCACACGGGGAGAGGGATGCAGGAACAGAGTCCAAACCAGTGGACATCACCAGCAAAACTCCCACGGTTTCCACAGAGCCTGGGTTTTGCCCCACAGCAAATGCACCCCATCCCAGAAAGATGGGACATCCATCCTCCAGGAGCGGGTGGCCCTGGGCATGGCTCTGCTGCTCTCCCTGCCCCGCGGCTTTCCCGGGCTCAGGGTCCTGATCTTCTCTGCTATCCTTTCTCTCCAGAAAGCCGATTTGGCCGTGGCAGGGCTGACGATTACTGCGGAGCGGGAGAAGGTGATTGATTTCTCTAAGCCGTTCATGACTTTGGGAATTAGCATTCTCTACCGAGTTCATATGGTAAGAGACTTATTTTATAACCGTTTATGTCCCTCCATTATTTGCATGCAAACGTGCCTAGTTATAGAAGAAAAATGAATGACTCATAAAAATATTTTGATTTCTTATTTAAACGCAAATGTGCTCGACCTTTATTCCCTTCTTTTCTCTGTCTTTCTGCCTTGTGTCAGCTCGGTGGATTCGATTGCCACTATTCAACCCCCCAGCTCTGTTGGCTCCCCTTCCCCATCCTCCCCGGGCACAGAGCGCTTGCTGGCATGGTGAGGGGCCATGAGCAGAGCCCTGCCAGATCGGTGCTACCAGGGGAAGCGTGGGTAGATGTCAGCTTGCCTGGGTCTGCTTCAGGCACAGCGAAAGCCGTAGGATGGCTTTAGCACGGCTTTGAGCCCGCTGTGGCGAGGTGTGCTAAGGGCAGGCTAGGCTGGATGGGTGCAGCAGCGCAGCTGGGGGGGTCCACAACTGCAGCAAACGTGGCTTGGAGTCTCCATCCACTTGCACTTAGTGGGAAAGACTGCCTGGGAGGCTGAGCTAGGACATCTACACGTGCACCTAGTCGGTGTCGGGGCCCAAACGCCCTAATCTCAGCTGCGTTCCCAGCCTCTGTGGTGTGCAGCCTTGCTGTCTTCTCACATCGGAGAATAAGATCAGGCCAGGAAGATATCTGGGATCGCTTTCTTTGCTGTGACCTCCTGTAAATGCTCTCCATGGAGCTCAGCCCTCTGCTTTCTTAATCACAGGCAGGTAAAGGGAAAAATGGCACTGCTCGAGTGGCCCAGGGCACTGCCCTGGGGCAGGCTGAACTCTGCCGTGGGCAATTATTTCCTTGCCCCGCGTGGGCTCTCTTTCTCTGCTCTCAGCCCTTCTCATTTGCCTCCTCTCAGCTGTTCACCCTAAAGATCGGAAGGCCCTGCAGCCCGAGGAAGGCTCCTTACTCTTAGGGTGCTCCCCGCCTTGCACGGGTGCTCTCAGCCCCCCTTTTTTTCTGCATTGGCCAGGTGGGAGCGAGAAGGGAGGCACGCTGTTGTTTAGCAACTAGCTCTGGTTCTCACTCCACCGCATTCGATAATCTTCTGCAACTCCAGTGGCGGCGGTAGCATGGTTAGCCGCTGCCTCCCGAAAGGCAGGTCAGGCGTTACGTGGTGGCTGTCCAGCACCGTGCGGGCCCCTGGCTTGGAGCACAGCAGCCGTGGATCTGCCCAGGGGATTCACGTGTGCAAGCGTGTACGTGGCGTTGCGTTGTGTCCTTGCTTAGACAGCGCTTGTCGTCTTAAATTCTTGTGGATTCTCTTGTATTCCCATTTTCCGTTGTTCTAGCTTCTTCCCGAAGCTCAGGAGAGGACAGATTTTCCCCAGCTACGCCCACACATGCCAGGCAAAGCCTCCAGTTCCCCGGTGTCACAGGAGGCGAGCTCTGGCAGCCAGGTCCTTTGCAACAGGATGTCATATTATTCCCAGTCTGCATTTTGGAAATGTGCTCTGTACAGTGCCGAGTGTGATGTGAATTACAGTCTTGGTTTCCCGTCAGCTCAACAATAGCAGCCAAAAGGATAAAACAATTAAAGCTGCCTCTCCCAGCCCGCTCCCCCCCCCCGCCCCCATTCAGGAGGCTGTTAAAGATGCAGCGTTTGGTATGAACATAAACAAACTTGCGCAGACATCTCTCTGTGCCGACTGGCTCCTGCCAAGAACAAACAAGTAATTAAAATCTAGTTAAAATTGTTTCCTCTGGTACGTGCAGAATTTAGGATCGATGACTTAATGGATCAAAAAGGGTCAGACTCTTCAAGATCCTGGAAATCAGATGTAACTGTCCCTTCCCTGCTACACTTGCTTTTTCACACCACCAGCTGCCCCATGGATCCGGGAGGTGTTTCTGCCAGCGTCTCTTGGCTCGGATTATAATTGAGTTTCTTGCTTTCTTGGATGCATTTTTAAAGTTTGGAGATTGAGTACCATGCGTGCTCTGCCTCCAATTTACACCATAACCTTCAGCAAGTCCTTTAACGAGGCATCATTCCCTGAACAGCGTGAGGCTGATGTCGCTCCCTCCAGAGGAAACACAGGAATATTGGTGCAGGGTTTGCATGTGATCTGCTCTATAAGTACAAGGCATTTGCCGGTGCCTCTGTGAGAGCTCAATATGAATGTGTCTGACACATCTACTTAGAGTGTAAGTTCTTCAGGGCAGGGACCATCTGCTGCTAGTGCTGGTACCGGAGTAACGCAACGCAGCCACGTTCCAGCCTGCCCTTCAGGCATTTACCGAACTGAACAGGGTTAATAATTACATTCTTAAAAAGTCTTTGGCAAATAGTGCCCTGCCGTCGGTCAGGACTTCGTCTGCAGCTGCCCGATGAAGGACCCAGTTAGGACTTTGAGTAGCGGAGCTGAGCAGTGACCCAGGCAGGCTCGCAGGGGAGATGTAGGGCATGTTCCAGCTCAGGTCACCCCGCAGCGTGCCCTGCTTTACTGCATCGAAGCCATGAGGAGTGATGGCAGGGGCAGCCTGGGCTCGTGCCCTCCCCAGGAGCAGGGAGGTCTCCCCAGCAGGGAAGCGTGGAGCCCCCTCTTCGTTCTCCAGCACTTGGCCCTTCTTTGTCCAGACCTTTCCTGCTTAGCTTGAGGAGAGCGTCTGAGAGTGGTGTGGCAATTAACTTATTAAACTGGTAAATATTTATTTAACAAGGAAAGGCGAGATAGCTAATTGCTCTGTTTTCCGTTAAGGTTGTTGTTTGCAGAGCAGCGGAAGGCAGCCCCACAGCCCCATCTGCTCCCATCCCCTCCCCTACCTTCCCTTCCCCGCCCCAACAAACATCTCTGCAATGTCAAAAATTGCAGCTGACATATGTTAATCAGGGCACAGATCAGACGTAGCCTAATAAATAACCACAAATAAATCTCTTGCTGAGGAGTTGCCTCCACGCCCTGGTCTCCTCCCAATATGATGACATTTTATTTTAATTTCCATGGAACTCCAGTGGCAACTGATTTCTCCTCCCTTTCTCCTCCCCACCCTGCCAACCCAGCCACCACAGTGCGTGTGTCTCTTATCACACATAACCAAATATGGCAGCTTTAAATGGGCCTGTCATTTTTCTCAATTTCACTTGTTGTGATATAATCAAGTATGGATTTCTGACACGGGGACTCTAATAGGCTTTCTGACTTGCAGCCTGCTAAGAGAAAAGGCTTGCTTTGTTTTATTATGTTCCCATTCTGACCAGCTGGTGGGACCTGTGGAAGGCAGGAGATGGATGACGAGTCCTGAGCAGTCACTCTGCTCGGCAGAGGGCTGAAATCAAGTGCCCAGTGCCATTTCTGCACAGAGGGATGTTGAAAGTCAGGTTTATTTGTAGCGTACACATGCTTTTGCTCACATACCTGCCTCTATGGGAGGGAACGAGGGACTAGTTAGCACGTGACTCTGGCTCATCAGCCCTGAAAGTCCTTGCTGTGCTCTACCTTAAGATGAGAAAATGTAGATTTGGTGAGCACACTGGAATAGCTGAGTTGAGGCCAAGTGAACTGAGACTTAAAGTGTTTCTACTTGATTGCTGCAGAAGACACGAAATGGGAAGGACCGAATGAATAGCTCCTTCATTCCAGCCAGAGGAGGCTTGACAGCTGAGGCAGAGGAGCCGAGAGGAGCTGGGCACCCCTCCTGACAACCCGTGCTGCTCTGCCAGCAAGCTGCCCGCTTCGCTGAAGCAGGGATGGGAGCAACCGCTGGCCCCAGGCGTGCCCGGGACCACGGTACGCGTTGGCCTGTCGGTTGTGGACCATCTGGTGACCCCAGATTAGGCTCAGGATTCACAGCAGCCTATACTCGGGTTTTGCTTATCAACTCCAGAGAAAGGACTCTGGAGAGGGAGGGATCTGGATCTGCACCTGGATCAGACGTGGTCGTCCTAGAACGTACACGCTTTGTTTTGGTGAGACCAAATGCACTACAGTTACACCTAGCACGCATCAACATTTCTGCCTTTCCAGGCTGAGTTTCCTTGCTTTCCTTCTGACTTACAGAGACAGAAGAGAGTTCTCTTGCCTGCCTCTTATAGGGACAAACGTCCATGAGAAATGACAGAGGTAGGGCTGACTGTTTCTGCGAGAGGGAACAGGCGAGCACGGGGGACCATTCAGACTGTGTGTGTGTCCAGGGCAGGCAGGGAGTCTTAAGGTCTCTTAAGGACCTGAACACAGACAAATCCAGGACCATGCCACACAGCTTTGCTCCTCTTCCCGGATGTCCTGCACGTTCAGGCTCTTGGATCACCAGTATCTGCCCAGAAAACTGGTTCTCTCTGGCTGAAAATGAAGACTTCCAAGAACGACTGAGGAGGGTAAATGAATCTCTCCTGCTTCCATCTGAGGATTTGCAGGAGGCCTTCATCAATTATTGGACATTTTGAACATTTCTATTCCAGGAAAAATAGCTCTTCCAATTAACAAAGCTGTATTGGGACCGGCTAAAAATATCTGACAGACTCCAGATATTGTCATTCCCATCTTCAAAACAGACAGATAAGAAAGAGTTTGTGCCCTCCATGGGAACAGAATATCTTTATTCTTACCCACAACTGTGAATGAAAAGAATATGTAGCAGCAGCCTGAAAATGACTGTAGCTGAAAAGAACCAGAACTACTACTACTGTAAAGTCACAGGAGAGAGTCATTGCCAAGCCTGAGACTTAAAGCTTCCAACGCAATTTCCTTAATGAGCGTAATTTATTGACAAACTGCCCCAGAAACATAGAGAAGACATCAAGGCCTTAATTACAGAAAGGAACTTTGTTACAGGAGCATCTCACAAGGGAGCCTCAGCTGAGGCAGCGCCAGTGCCTGGGAGTTTTCTGCCAGCTCTGGGATGCTGGGGAAGGATAAGCTTCCTGGAATGATCTTCTGCTCAAGAAGCTCCAGTTTTCTTAGCTGAGGGCAGATGGTGCCCTTCGCACCTTGCTGGTTCCCATGGCCTCATTTCATTCTTGAGAGTGCAAAACACCTGTGAAAGAAGAGAAGCAGCTGAGCCAGTTTAGCTCTAGATGAAAAAGGGAACCAGGGGCCTGTGGGGCACCCAGGAAAGCCGTGCCGTCGCTAAAGAGAAGAGCTTTGACATCGCCTACCTTTGGCTTCCTGCTGGCATCAAGAAGTCCATGACTGTCTGGATGGGATCAGCAAGAAGTGCAGAGGGAGCGCACCTTGGAGCCTGCAGACTTGTGAGATGGTCTTGTCTCTGTGAACTAGTGAGACGAGCTCCAGCAAGGTGAGCAAGGGACGTTACTGGAAATGCGAGTCCCTCTGGGATGCTGGGGGTATAGTTTCCAGCAGTGCCTCTGGCTCTGAAAGCCTTTGGTTTGGGCCCAGATGCTGGCTGTAGCAGATGTTTGTCTCTCTCTGGGTTTTGGGGAAGAATATAAGGAGAAGCAGAACACAGCAGCAATTGACCCAAAAAAGGGAAAGGAAGAAAGAACATAGGATCTTTCACTGTTTGTACCTCATCTGCTTATACCAAGCACAGTAAGATAACCTGGTATGGAAGAGAGACCTTGGTTTAAAGAGACACTCTGGAATTATACCCGGGAGAGCCTGAACCTTTGCTTGGGAAGTGACTTTAAATTAATCTGAAAATGGGTGCAGGATGGTCTGAACCACTGATTCTTAACTCATCCATTTGTTAAAAGGCTTAATAAGCCAGATTCTCTAAAAATGCTACTGTATATCCCAAGCTCAAACTCATCTTGTCCTTAAGGATACAGGGATAGGATGTTATGGTGCGGTGGTTCTTTACCTCATGCAGAGCAGAGTTTGCTGTAGAAGGTTTCTGAGATGTTACGGTCCCAGCTGGTGACTGAAGCTGAGAATATCACAGTATCCTAGATATTTTTAGTACAGGAAGATCTTTGTGCAACAACTATTGCCTTTTCTAGCAACAACTTAGTCTTCAGAAGAACTACCAAGACCTTGTGAAATTCAGGTTTTGCATAAGATTAGGAATACTTTAGTAGTAAACCAGTGGTTTTTAATGGAAATGGAATTTGAAGTGCTGGTCTGAGTCTGGGGAAGGAAAAAAAAAAAAGCGGCTGTGCTTCCTGGGGACTTTTGTGAAAACAGAAAATTATTCACCACCTTTGGGTTAAGCACAGCTCTAAAATATCAGGACTCTGGTCTTTGATGGCTCTGGGTTTGCCATGGCGATTGGGGTTAGGTGTTATTTATTACCAGCTATTATTAGTTTATGTGGTGTCACAGACGGGCAGGGTAAGGCAGCGGACTAGGGAAAAATGAGGCCTCTGTGTGTCAAATATGATCCCCAGCAGCAGCTTTTGTGTAAAGCGAGCAACCTACAGAGGAGCAGCTGCCGTGCTGCAACTGCTGGGTAACGGCTGCTGGAGTGAGCTGCATTGAGCAAACAGTGATAGATGTTTTCAGCACACAACAGAGCAAGGTGCCAGCAAGAAATACATTGACAGCCTGGCCAAGATGTGATAAAAGGCTGTTTCCATTCTGACTTTACAGTAAAAGCCTTCATAGGACCTCTGACTCGTGGGCAGCTTCCCGGTTGCAGGTGCTTGGGGAAACTGTAGAGCTCGAGGTTTTGTGATCCCAGGCGTGGCTTTGTGGTTTGGGGCAGAAGATAGAGGCTTCTGTGAGTCAAGGGCTTATATTCCCACAGGGTTAATGTAAGCCTTTAGCCCTGTGTTGGGAGTTGCCTGCTTTTGCTGGGAGTCTTTCGGAGGAGACGGTAAGGAAAGAAGATGCCTAAGGTAGATGAGCATTGCCCAAACGCTTGCAGCATTTGGGGTGCGAGAGGCGTGTCGGGGTGCACAGTGCTGAATGAAACAAAACGCTTGCTGCTCCACACGGGGATTGTAATTTGCACAGAGAGTAAGAACACTTCTTTAGTCCTGTGGCTTGTGCTCTATTTTTACCTCTGCCCTTGTCCCCCACAGTGGCATTGAGTGTGCTTGACACCACCAGTGTCTGTGTTGCAGAGATGGTGGTGGTGGGAGAAGTACGCTCACCAAAATGGGAGGTGTTCAGCTTTTGAGAAACTTCACCTAGAAACTAATCCTCCCTTTGCACAAATTTTGCTACATTTGACAAGATTTCAGCGGTGGCAGTGTCCTTGTGAAAATCCAAAGTACTTTGAGTGAAGATCAACAAGCTTTTTCTAGCAGTGAGGCCTTACTTTTCAAGGAAAGGTGGTTTGCCGAGAAAAAACAGGAAATTCTGACGCATCCTGGAGATAAAAATACCGTGTTCCCTGAGATAAAAGTAATAATTTTATTGGGTTTTGCAGAGAAGAAACATTTCAAGGCTGAAGAAAGAAAACCAGAAATATTGCAAACGTCTCTTTTTTTTTTTCTTTTTGTGCGCAAAAATTATTTTCTCCCCACTCTGCTTCGTGCAAAGGATCCCACCCGCCTCCGAGCTCAGGTGTGCTCTCCTGCCCAGCAAGCGTGGTGTGCAGCCTGCTTGGGTGGACAAGGGCTCCAGATGGGGAGTTCCCCATCGGGGGGCAAGGGGTGCAGCACATCCTACCATGGGGAGGGCAGAGCACTGCGATTGTCTTGATTTTTTTTTTTTTTTTCTTTTTTCCCCCCCCCTATCAATTCACCTCTTTCTTTGCCTGGAGGAGCAAAAGTAGTTGAGGTGGGGAGAAGAATGGTCTTAGGAGATGGATCGCAGCGGGGACATGCTGCAGGGCTTGGTCATCTGTTGCATTTGCTGTCACCCATTTCCCCTGCAAGGCTTTTGCAAAGCCCCATTTACTTTATTTCCCTTCTGTTGCTCCCATCCACTGTCAGCATCGGGGCAGGTGTGTTTCTTTCCGTTGTTTTCAGAACGGACTACCTAATTTGTAGAAATACAAGCAGGTCAAACTCCTTTTTGTTTCTCTTCCAGGGCCGCAAACCTGGCTACTTCTCATTCCTGGATCCCTTTTCCCCTGGCGTCTGGCTCTTCATGCTGCTCGCCTACCTGGCTGTCAGCTGTGTCCTCTTCTTGGTTGCTCGGTAATGTGACTGGCAGCGCCTCTTCCTTCCTCGCGGTGCCATCTAGTGTCCCGCTCCCAGACCCGTGGGGGGGATGCAGGGTGAGGGGCTGGGCAGGGGGACACAGGGACATCCACCAGGCCACTGGTGTCCAAGTGTCCAAGCCCTCTGCCAGCTGGGGACTGGGGCTTTGCCGCTGCGTTCCCGTGCAGGCACGTCACCGACGCATATGGCAGCCCCGGGATGGCCGTTGGCATGGCCGTGACAGGGCGGGCAGCAGCAGCGTGCTGCGATTCAGGAACGTGCTTGGCCACGGCGGTGGGCGCCGGTGCCGAGAGCCGCGGGGGAGGAGGTTTGGGAGTCGGGCTGGTGCTGTGCAAATGGTTCTGGTCCCTGTAGATGCTTGATCTGCAAACAGGTAAACCAACCACTTGTCTTGACCAGGAAGGGTGGAGGCTGGCAGGTACCAGCAAATGCATTCAGAGATGATTAATTCAGAATTAATGCAAATTCCGGTAGTGATGTTTGCTTCCTCTGGCCCTGTAAAACCCAGTGTGTACAGAAAAAGAAAGTTCATTAATATCTTTCAACAGCCTCTTGGTTGATGTGCAGAGCCTCACTTGACAGCTCTCAGTTCCGTTTCCCTATGACTAATTTAAGTCAGCTTTAAAATATATCACTGTGTGCTCGTCTGCAGCATGTCTTTCATCGAGGCCCGGGGTCTGTGCTCCATTGCTGTCTTCCTTGACCTCCTAACAAACTGCTTATGGTTGGTGGCGTAGATGGGTCTTTTCAGACAGAGTTGAACTGTGTCCCAGCAACGTGTACCGAAGACGTGCTCAGGGCTTGACGGCTCTTTCGGGACACGGTTAATACCCAATTCTCATTACAAAAATTGGAACTGTGCTATCACTCGGTCCCTTGGCATGGCTAAAGTTGTCATCCTGACAGGACTTTAATGGTTTCTTCGAATGCTGTTACAGCCTCAGAAATGTAGTTCTGAAGAAACCGTTGAATAATGCAGTCTGACACTCTCTGCAGACCGAGATTTGGTGCCTTTTTAGCCCCCTCCTCATGTTTTAAACATAATCCTCCAAAGAGGTGCCTTTACACGGCTTCCTGCTGGAGAAGGGGGTTTGGACACTGCTCTCTGCCTTGCTCAGTAGTAAGGAGCTTTTGACCCTATGAATTGCAGAAGACTTTCCCAGATTTTTTTACTGCCAGTGCTTGATCCAACCATAGAAAATCTTCAAGAAATAACCTGTGCCTCCCTGGCATCACGGTGAGGTAGGAGATGCAGAAATGAAAATAAACACCTTATTTTGGTTAAATGCTGTGTAAGCTGGCAGAGCCCTGCAGCTGTATTGGCAGTATCCCCAGATTGACCTTCCCAGGCACCAGCTTTGTTAACCATTAGCAATATAATGAACTGCAGCATAGGAATTAGAAGACTTTCTTAGCAACCAGAGAACTGAGGATTGGAAACAGCAAAAAAAGAGAGCTTCTGTGACAGGCTGTCAGTTATTTCAGATTGCCACCCCTGTCCTGTCCTAGTGAGCACCGAAAGTACATGATGCTTTGAAACACCAGCACTTGGCTTCAAACTAGGCCTGGGACCTAGACCTTGCCAGGGCAATCAGACCTTCTCAGAGAAACCATTTGCACCAATACAGTTATTTTTCTTGATGGTGTCACGCAGTCGGGTCTCGCACGCTTCACTTTTGAACTTCCCATTGATGCGCGTTCTCCAGTCGGGATCACAGCCAAAGATGTTTGATTTTAATTTCACATCAAGTCTGTGCACATCTTGAATTATTGTTGTGGTTCTCTGCAGTATGAATTTGCACACAGAGCTCCAGCCTCCCCGCAGCCCATGCCCAGATTTTCTGCAGAGCCTCTCAAAACTTTTGCAAATCTTTACAAGAAAGCCTCTGGCTTTTGAGTCTTAGAGCAAACATTTCACACAGCTCTGAGCCCTGGGCATCAATTGACAGCAAAGAGTTTCCTCCTCAGAAAAATCTGCCTCCAGGAGAGTTAGGGCTTCACAGTTTTTCTTTTTTTTTTTTTTTTTTTTTTTTTTTTTTTCCTTCTCCGAAGTGCCCCATTTCCCAGTGAATTACCTGAGCTACCTGTTTCTTGTCATTTTAGATTGACACCGTACGAGTGGTACAGCCCCCACCCCTGCTCGCAAGGCAGATGCAATCTTCTCGTGAATCAATACTCTCTTGGCAACAGCTTGTGGTTTCCAGTCGGGGGATTCATGCAGCAAGGCTCCACCATTGCCCCCCAAGCATTATCTACGCGCTGTGTCAGTGGAGTCTGGTAAGGAGGTCTACCCTCCTCTTAAGCAAGGCTTCTCTGTGGATGTTTTCTGGGCAGAAGCAGATGGAGAGGCACAGGGTGGGGATGGGGATCAGATTCAGTCCATGGGGAAATCTCAGGTCACTGTCTTTGCTTCACCTTTCCCTAGGTGGGCATTCACCTTGATCATCATCTCCTCCTACACAGCCAATCTGGCAGCCTTCCTCACTGTGCAGCGGATGGATGTCCCCATCGAATCCGTAGATGACCTGGCTGACCAGACAGCCATCGAGTACGGCACCATTCACGGCGGATCCAGCATGACCTTCTTCCAAGTAAACCCCATTCTTTTGCTAACTAGGGCAGGGGTGCAGAGGGCACCCTGTAATCAGGTTTGGATGTCACCCCAGCCTGTCGTGCCTGTTTTATTCCAGTTTCTGGCATGGAGGGGACCTCTGGAGCAGACCCCTGGCTGCTTGGTTGCGCAGGACTGGGCTAGATCCACAGTGGGTGATGGTGGGATGAATGGTGGAGGAAGTATGGTGGAGGACAGGGAAGGCAGGATTTTGTAATGCAGCAGCTGGCATGCTCTTGGGGTGTTGGAGGACTAGAGTCAGGACATCTGTGCTGCACCCTGAAGCAGCAGATTTTCCTGCTTGGACTTAGAAAGCAACTTAACACTTGGAGTGCCACCACGTGGGTGGGAAAGTGGTATGCATCCCTGTGTCACAGCGATGACATAACATGCTCTTCAGCAGCTGAGCGTCTGCAGTCAAATTTCCATGGGTCTCTATGTGGGTTTGATGTGTTCTTAGCTTTTACATGAAAGTGTCAGGTTGGGTAAGCAAAGAAACGTTTGCAAACCCCAGGTAGGCTAGCATGTGTCAAACTGCTGGAGTCTGTCTGTGGTCAGTGGCACTGAAAACAAGTCAGTCAAGTGTATGAAAACTTACGTGGGCCATTTAGCCCAATTTAATTTTTATCTTCCCTGCTCTATTCAGGAGGGAAATAAATGAGTGAATCTTTTCTGCAGTGCTCTGAATGCACAAAGAACTGCTTGAGGATTATTTATTTATTACTTGTTGAAATTCCGAGAGGAGATAAAGCTTTTCTCACTTCACCCCCGCCCCCCTCTGAGTCTGAACTGAACTGGGAAGCCTGAGAAATCTCCTGAGTGAGCCTGAGCTTTTCAGCCCAACTTTACACCCTTCAGGGGTTTGGCAAAAAGCTACTTTTAAGCAGAACGTTACAACTAAAACGAGCTGAACAGAGCCCGAGTGACTAAGGTGGTTGTATACAAGGCACTTGCATACAAGGCACTTGCTTAGTTCTTTTCAGGAAGGCTTTCAAGTTTAAAACCCTGACTGTGGCTCTGCACTGCCTGGCGGGTGCTGGAGTTGCTGGTACCAGAGAAGAAATTAGCAAAACATGTTCTTGTACCATTTGCAATGCTTGAAACTACGTTGGGATCCATGTGCGTCTGGTGTAACAATGGTGGGTCAAACACAGTGATGTATTAAGCAGGCATGGCTGAGGCTGTCTTCACCATCCTGCAGTTTCTGGTTGCCTGAGACGTATGTCCACTGCTGAAGCACCCTGCCTTGTAAGCTGTCCTGGCAGCCGTTTCCCCTGACGCTCACACACAGGGTTACGGTCTAAAAGTGCAGTGAGTTGGGAACAAACACACCCCCTGTTCATCTGTCCCTTGCCCAAGTGACTGCACGCAGAGGACAGAGCTGGACAGATGAGGACAGTAACTAGGCCAGCAGCAGATTCCCTGAAGTTCTCCGGCATCGCTCACCAGCCACAGAAAACAAGCCCTTGGAAGTGCGATGGCAGGGGGTGCCTGGCAGCACGTCACGTACCTGCTGCCTCGGCCAGGAGGGGACGGGAGGGGGTGTAAGGGACTCCGTGCGCCGCAGAAATGCAAGCGTGAGGGGAAAGGGGCAAATTCAGGAACTCCTAATGTAGACCAGGGTGTGTTTATCTTCAGTCTTTGTGCAAGCAGGTTTCACTCTTTGCCCAGCGCAGGCAAGAGAGATTAACCATAGTTGGCTTTTCTCTCGATCAAACCAAGGTGGGTTCAACCACCAGCAAAGTCGGAGGATTTGGGGCTGGTTGAGCTTTAGTTTACTGTAGTCAATGAAAAGACTCCAGATCTCTTGAGCAGGTACTTTGATTTGCCTCACAAGGGGGTGAACCAAAATCTGGATTCAGGAAGCAACAAACTCCAAAGAGCTTTGGCGCTGCCCTCAGCCCTCAGTTCCCTTCTCAGGATGAAGGTGTCTGGCTCTGATGCTGGTGAACTGTTAAGCACAAGGTTACGGTGACAGACACTAGGGTGTGAGCTCTACAGGGCGCATTCGGTGGTTTAAATCAGCCGAGCACAAGCTGTTTCTTCTGGCTTTTTTTGTGTGTTTTTGAAATACTGTTATGGAAACTACGTATTTTTCTAAAATTGAATTTATGCAAACACCTTTGCTGGAACCTATTGGAATTAGGTATGCATTTCATGCCCAGCTTTGCCAACAAAGTCTCAAATCCACCAAGATATTCGGGCCTCTAAATCTCATTGAAATAAATGGAGGTTAGGCATCTAAATCCTTTTTGAATCTGGCACCAAATCTGTTTTGACTCCTTTCCCTGTTGTGGCCTTTTCATAGTGGTGTCTAATTTGGGGTTTATGTTACAGCAAGATGCTCCTACCTTAGCCGCGCTTGCCTCCTTGCTCCTGCAGAACTCCCGCTACCAGACGTACCAGCGGATGTGGAACTACATGTACTCCAAGCAGCCAAGCGTCTTTGTGAAGAGTACGGAGGAAGGGATTGCGCGCGTGCTGAACTCCAATTACGCCTTTCTGCTGGAGTCCACCATGAACGAGTATTATCGTCAGCGCAATTGCAACCTCACGCAGGTCGGGGGCCTTCTGGACACCAAGGGCTACGGGATTGGCATGCCCGTCGGTAGGCAGTGAAGAAAAATTCTAGTCCTTCTCGGCTGTCGGCAGAGGACCGGAGCATTTGAAAGGCTGAACCGGCTTTAAAGCCAATGTCACGTTTCACAGCTCTGCCCAGGGTCATTTTTTATCTCAGGAGGAAAATCAAATACATTGTAGTTGCCCAAGGTGCATGCTCCGAGCCAGATGACGAGACCCTGCTCTGGTCCAGAGCCATGTGACACGCGACTGTGGCTCTTTAAATAATTCATGTGAAAGATGTTTCAAAACTGCTGCTTATTTTCTGCATATGTGCTCTTTGCTGACTGCTTCCTTTTTGAACCAGTGTTTTTGAATCATTTTGTGCTCCTTGTTTTATCTCAGAAGTGCTGTAAAAGTAATGCTGTTGCAACTCTTTTAGTTTTTAGCACAAGTTTCCTAACAGCTGGTGGTTCTTAAAACTCCAGGACAGAGAACTGGGCAGTTCAGTGACTACCTCAGCTAATAGTCAGGTTTAACAAATGCAGGGGTTTTGTCTTTCAAATATGAGAGCTAGCAAGAGAACATCATCTCCCAGGGCAGCACAGAAAAAGGATGTAGTAGTTGTTATTCCAAGCAATCAGCTGATCTTTCAGCCAGTCTCGCAGGCTCGGGAAGCCTTGTTCCTGACCTTTAAGCACCTGCACTTAGCAATACAAAGTTAAGGTGAATTACGTAAGAACCGTCACACAAACAGTAACTATAGTTTAGCTAACACATATAAGCTTGTAAAGTCACAGTAACCTGATTGTGAATACAAATCTTTACTTTCAGGACTAAATTTGTTCTGACATTGTCTTGTTAAACAGTGAAACTGTAGCAGATAAGAAGAGCAGAAAGCTGCTCGCTGGGACAATAGTGCAGAGTTACCAGGAGAACCGTGGTCTTTCCCACGGCCCTTCTTCTGGATCTCTGGTAGCTGGCATCACGAAGACTGCCGTAGAGCTCAGTACTGAGCGCAGAAGCGAGCCTCCTCTACCATCAACATTTGGGCTTGCGTGTAGGTTGAACTGCCTGCTGTTGCAGTGCACCAGTTTGAGGGAAGGAGTGTTAGAGCAAGGCTGAAGTTCGAAGCAGAATGACAGGAGAAGGGACCTCCGTGGTCTGGAGGAGCAGCGGTGCAAAGCTGAACTGCCTCTTCAGACCCTGCCCCTGAAGCCCAAGCTCCCCCTTGTAATAGACCTCTTCAAATGGCCTATGTGGCTCTTGGTGGACAGGCAAAATTACCATCTGCATATGACATTAACCAGTTGACAGTCCCAGCAGGGAGGCAGCAGGATTCAAGGGCTTCTATGAACTGGAATACCTTCCAAACCATTCAGAGGGAAGCTTTTGTAGTTGGGTACACTGGCAGGGCATCGTGGCAGGGATGAGTGGGGAGGAAGGCTGGCCGAGATGGTGCCTTACCACATACCTTTTGGTGTTGCAGGCTCTGTGTTTCGCGACGAGTTTGACCTGGCCATTCTCCAGTTGCAAGAGAACAACCGCCTGGAAATCCTGAAGAGGAAGTGGTGGGAAGGAGGCAAGTGCCCCAAAGAGGAGGACCACAGAGCCAAAGGTAAGCCACGCCGCTCTCCGGTAACGCGCTGAAGGGACTAGGCAGTAGAAGCATCCCTGCCAGCAGTGCAAGGATGAACTTCCATCTGCACATGAGCACTGCCAGGTTTTCTGCCTGAGAATTACTTTTTCCCCTTCTTCTGACCTGAGATTCCTTCCTTCACAATTCAAGGAGAAAGCCAAACAGCTCTGCTGTGCCTCATGCTGTGTGTTTTTGCCTGGGGCAGAGATAGCGGGAACAACCAAATGACAAATATTGGAGGCATATGGAGGGTAAATTAGCTTCTAATGAATGTCTGGGAAAATAGATGGCTAAAGGGATCAGACCAAAATCCTGGGTTCCTTCAAGGGAGATGGATCTCCACCACAGGCCCGCTGGTTAATGGCTCCAAGTGAACGGGCTTTTTAAACAGCCAGGGGAAGGGACACAAGGACTTTGTTAGTACATCTGTAAACCGAGGAGCAAATTCTTTTGGGTAATGCTATGCAAATTGCCATAAAATCTACCACATTACGCTGATGTCCCAGTGTGAGAGCAGTTGCCAGCTGAACACAGTTGCTGCATTTTTTAGTTTTGGCAGTCACCGTTTCCTCAGCAAGTGTTTTCTGGGAGGCCAGCAGGTCCCCCAGTTGAAAGAACAGTCTTCTGACCTTTCTGAGCACAGAGATGGAGAGCCAAGCCGGGTCCGTGGTAGCTCTTTTGTTTTCTTGACACTGCAGCAGGTGTAGGTGTGTGTGTCTCTGCCGTCCTTGAGTTAGGCTGGATGAGACCCCACGAGGAGTGTGAGTGGGTGCTCCCTGTTGGGCAGTGCTGCGCTGCAGGCAGCCCGGGCTACTAGTCTCGAGACAGAAGGTGCTGGTCCAGTGTCAGACATCAGGCCTCAGGGCAAGGCGATAAGCTAGTAAAGGAGTTCCTTTTGAAGGCAAGCAGGCACATGGGAGTCTTCTCCTCCGTGCACTGTGCAAAAAGCAACTCTGAAGTGGAGTCTAGTCTGTGGGCTGTTTTGAGATGGCTTTGGGTGGGGGCAGCTGGGAAGCAGGCTCCTGGGCTGTTTCTGGCGCTACCCAGCACGCTCTGTGACCCTGGACAAGTTCTTCTGCTGTTTTGTGCCCTCTGTCATGGCTCACTTTCTCAGTTTGGGAAATGAGGAAGGCTGTAGCCTGCTGATACGTGTAAATGGAGGAAGGAAATACCCACTCCCAAGCCCATCAAGAGGTATCTGAGGCGGCATCCAGGTAGAACGATAGAAGGATGCAGAGAGAAGTACTGGCCCTAAATTCAAATTTGAGAGCTGCTAGGTGGAGAGGATGGCCTTTATCTTTGGTCTAAACTGTGATTATGAGCTATGTTTTCTGCCCTGCAGTTGTTGTCTTAGTGGAGACATCTCTGTGAAGGGCTGATTTACGGAGTCACTAGATTGCTCCGGAGGCAATGCCAAAAGAATGACGGAGGAGGAGGGAGAAATGTGACCTCCTAAGTTTTAGAACAAAACAGGTCAGCTATTTACAGGGATTTTGGTGAAATTTTATGTCTAAAAGCCACGCAGAGATTAAGTCAATAAATCATTGATTCTTCCACTTTGATTTAATGCTACAGAGGGGAGAGGAAGATTTTTATAGATGTTCTCGTTGAGTAATGGCCTCATACAGTCACCTCAGTGCAAAGCACCGCATGCTTTTTAGTAATCAATCCAATCAGGGGCCCAGTCCGCTTGAGACCCGAAAGCAACAAGCACAGGAGAGAAGAGCCGTTTCTCGGACAGCGTGTGCCGAGGCCGGCACTGCTCCCCGGCTCCTCTCACAGCCTTGTTCCGCAGGGCGAGGCGGAGGCACGGGCTGTGGTTTTGGGGACGGGGGTCACGGTGGGAAGTGAGGTGACAGCCTCGGCACACGGAAAGCTCAGGCCAGGTTCTTGAGGGGTGGATTTTCCTCCCAGCTGATGAGCTTTCTGGAGTGCAAGCCGTGTAGGACAGGGCTGGCAGCTGCCGTGCACGCGATTTAGTCCCTCCTCGAAGCGAAGCTGTCCGCACGTGCGGCATTTGGCCCAAGGCGGCTGAACGGCTCCTGTGATCCGTAGAGAAGGTAGTCATCCCGTTGTGAGTTGTCCAAGGGAAGTGAGATGAGTCGCCCCACGGAAGGGTCTGTTTCCTCCTCATGGGCCAGAGGGTGCTGAGCAGAGAGCACCCAGCCTATAACCAGGTACCCTGGGTGGCAGGCACCCCATTCAGTCACCACATAGTGTGAAAGTGTTGGGTCCTGGCCTTGTTTGGAACCTCTCCTTGGTACTGCAATACAAGCAGCTGTAAGCATTTTCCAGCAGCACTTTGTAATGCAATCAAAGGCGCTTTTCTTGGTGCCAGCTTCCTTTAAAGCCCTTTCTTGTCTTCTTCATCTCCGCTTCTTTAACAACATTGCTCATTTTCCTTTGCAAAGTTCAAAGCAACTAGAGCTGGGCGAATAATTTGCAGGGATTAATGTGCCCGATTGATCTCTCATTTTTTCTCCTGTTTTCAGTTTGTCCACAAATTGCTTTGTACTTCCCTTCAATATACTTGCTGTTTATCTGCAAAATCATCATTTCTGAGAACGCATCTTCGATCGTGCAGCTATTGCAAGTCATTTGGTTTGCCATCTGAGTCATGCGGTTAGCTATTAATAGGACAGTGCTGGCTATGTGTTTTTGGTCCCCGGCTGGGTACATGTAATGCCAACTAAACAGCAAAGCGTTGGGATTTCTGTACAGCGATGCTTGCAATTTATGTTGTGTCTGCCTCTGCACAGCATTGTCTCTTCTGCTTTATTTTAGGCCTGGGAATGGAGAACATAGGTGGAATCTTCGTGGTTCTCATCTGTGGCTTAATCGTAGCAATTTTTATGGCAATGCTGGAATTTTTGTGGAGCCTTCGGCACTCTGAACAGTCAGAGGTAGGACCTGAAATTGTCCTGAGGTTTTAGTGTGTTTTCATTGCTATCTGCGGGGTGCTCGGCAGTGCAATGCTCTGGAGCAAGTAATGCACCCAGGCTGAGATGAGCGTTCACGGTAATGAGACCTCAAATGCACAAGAAGGCTAGGTGCATTGGGCAGGGTCTAAAATGCACGAGCTTCTCATGCACTCCTACTAAGATCAAGGCTGTAGGGATGCTCCAAGGGCTTTTGAAGGGATCAAGGATGTGTGCAACGTCCAGGTACCTTTCCTGGAGATGGCATCACCTGAGGATTTCTACCGGCAATGGGTTTGGGTCTCATGTTGATTTGGGGATCCAGAACACAGGAGGGTCTCTGACAAGAGGCGGAATCTGTTGGCCTAAATCAAGCGTAAGTGTCCGAGCATTGATGTGGAAAGCCAGTGGCCAGATTAACGACCGAGTCCGTAACACTTTGGCATCAGAATCCAGAGCAGACGCAGCGCTGCTGGGCTCGCAGCTTACTTAGGTGAGCAGTATGTCTCGGGTCTGCCTTCCAGGTGTCGGTGTGCCAAGAAATGGTGACGGAGCTGCGCAACATCATTCTCTGCAAGGACAGTTTCCACCCTCGTCGGAGGCGAGGGGCAATGATACGGACTCGCCCCGTTATCCCGGAGGAGCGCCGAGCCCGCAGCACAACCACGCTCAGCAACGGGAAGCTGTGCAGTGGGGGCGAGCCAGATCCACTGGCACAAAGACTGGCACAAGAAGCCGCCCTGGTTGCCCGAGGGTGCACGCACATCCGTGTGTGCCCCGAGTGCCGCAGGTTTCAGGGCCTCCGGGCACGGCCGTCTGCGGGCTCGCCCGCACAGAGCGAAGAGAGCTTGGAGTGGGAGAAGACCACCAACAGCAGCGAGCCCGAGTAACGCTGGGGCAGGGGGCGTTGGGGTGGGCCGAGAGGGTCCTGTTCCATTTTACAGAACACGGACTTGTACAATGTCAACTTGTTTTTAAATTAAAAGCAGTTACCCAGCTTCTCCAGAGCAAGGCGGACCTTTGGGCTGACGCGCAGGCCTGGCCAGGGGGTCGGCTTTGGTTTCGGCGTCGGAGAGGACGCGCGTCTTGCCGAAGCCTGACGCAGCGGGAGCGAGCTCCGCCGGCTGGCCTGTATCCGGCAGTTGTCTCCGTGCCACCGTGCGGCTCCGAGGCAGGAGGAAGGGACGTGGTGGGTAACTGGCGTGGCAGATATTGCCCACCCAGGGGCAAGAGCGGTTCTTGGAATTTCTCCACCCCAGGCCAGGAGAAAGGACGCTGGCTCCGTCTCCCCGTCGCGTAGACTTACCAGGGGATGTTCTCAAAGGGTGGGGGGAGGGTCTTTTTATTTGATGCGGAGAAAGGATGGGAAGGGAGGAGCCGTTATTTCGTTTTGGTTTATTTTGGGTACATCAGGACCTAGTCTCCAGGGCACCGGGTTTCAGGTGCTGAACTCTTCTTCCTTTTCAGAGTGTGGCAGGTGGACTGAGGAAGGAAGGGAAGGATGGGATGGGACACGCTCCCCCTGAGAAGGAGCATTGGCTGAAGGTCCATCTGAGGAGTTATTAAAATACATCTACATATAAATATATATATACACATAGATATATATATATTAAAATGCCAAAAACCAACCAACGAACACAGTGAACTCAAAGAGGCCTTGAAACGTCTGGAATTTCAGGGGTTCTGTGTCTTTTGTTTAGTTCTGGGGTTATCTTTTGCTTTTTTTTTTCCTTTCTGTTTTTAGGGTGCGGGTGGGAGAGCCTTTTGAGGAAGGTGAGGTGGGAGCAGGCGAGAGTGGGGAGCGCTGGGGAAGGCTGCCCTCTCCCGCCAGCGGAGGGAGGTGGTATTTGCTGCCCACTGTCGCTCCCCAAAGCATCCATGGCCCGTGCTCTGCACGCTCCCGAACAAGTGACTCTGAGCTCTGCTCCAGGCTCGTGAGCTCCTCTCGTCCATGATCCACGGAGCACCCTCAGCTTCGAGGATGACTTACAGCCCGTGTCTAGCAGTGACGATGCCGCACAGCATTTGACAAAACCATTAGCCCGGGATCTGATGTAAGGAAAATATTTACTTCCCTAGCAACAGCAGCAGCTCACCCTCTGCTTGGTACAGACGTGGGTTTTACATTGACAAGTTTAATTTTCGGATTGAAAAACAAATTCTATGCAATTTCTGATTGTAAAAGGAAAGAGACAACAATGGAGAGGGGCAGGGGAGAGAAAGCCTTGAGTGAAGGTACATCCTGTTCTTGAATTGTTTTCTTTTCTTTTTGTCTTGAATGTACTGAAATAAAAGATGTCCTTGTATAATCATGCTTTTTTTTTTCCTCTTTCCTTCCCTGTCCACACTCACAAAAGTCATGAGACAGTTTGAGGCCTGTCTGCTCAGGGAGAAACCCAGCAACTCCCCACCTGAAAGGGAAGACGTGCTTTGGCTGTTGCAGTTCTCTGCTGCCTGAGTGCATCCACACCTGTGGTGTTGCCGTTATCTGTAGCTGAATGGAAATGGGAGGGAAAAAAAAAAAAAGAGAAGTCCAAAAAAAGAAAGCCCAAGATATGTGGTGGTAAGGGGGGAAAGAACCCATAACTAAAAGCAGTGCAGTCTGTCTGGGGGGGCCAGGTTTCCACGCGATGTGGACCATGGCAGTTACAGCCTTCCCAGACCTCCTGGTTGGAGCCCCGTTGACCAGGGCTGAGCGTTAGGTGCAGCGGGTCAAATCCATCATGTTATCTCAGGCAGGAGCCCGTCTGCAGCAGATGTTTCTGAGGAGGAGATGCAGGGAACAGGATGCGATGCCATGGCGATGGGCACGTTAGGCTGGTTCTGTTGTTTCCAGCAGCGTGTGAAAAGAAGCGTCTGCCACACAGCAACAGTAAAATGTGCGTGCTCGGAGAGTGCTTGTGCAACAAGGAGGAGAGGATTTAGACCTTGTTATGCAGGATGTCATACGAGGTGTTCACAAAAGTCCTTTCTGGCCTTCATATCTGTAAATCTGTGGGATGTTACCCTCTCCTGGACTGAACAGAGCCGTGAAGGTGCGAGCATGAGATGAGGTAAGGCTTCAGCAGAGCCCAGGAATCTGGTGCCGTGGGATTGGAGGGGCAGATCCTCAGCTGAGGTAAGTCAGCAAAACCTCCATCCCTGCATTCTGTAAGGATCTGGGCCTGGGCTTTCAAAGTACTGACAGCAACACTAGAGACATTTGAGTGTGCCTGTGTTGTGTTTAAAGGCCGACATGTTTTTACGAGCAGCGGAATATATTCATCAAAAAGAAGCTGCTTTTTAAAATTTATTTACAGATTAGCAGAAGAAAAGGCTCCATGAATCATTTATCAGACCTGATGTTTTTTCACCCCTTCACCGCGGTGAATAAAGAGGGATCTTGACAGAGCCAGACATTATTCCTCTGTTTCTGCAAAGATCTTGCAGTCATCTGCTCAGACAGCGGATGTCAGGAAAAAAATGATGAGAAACCACCTGGTTTCTCACCGTCTTTCCGTTTTATCTCTCCTGTTAGCTTGCTCCACCCATATGGTATTTTATATCTGGGTCTGTATTTTAAGGAGATTTTTTGCATGTTCTTCTTGCCCTCTTCTCTCTCTCTCTTTCGCTCTCTCTCAATGTTCGGTGTGTTTGCACTCAGAGTAGAAATGGACCTCGGAAGAGGAGTGGATGGATAAAAGCTGCTGTCACTTGGATGCATTTTCTAGTGTCTCTGTAGGTCCTGTATTTTCTGCTCACTGGTAAATAAATACCTACAGGTTTTATACTGGAGGGACCCCACAGCAGACAACATTATGCCTGTGCCTGGGTTTCTGCTCACACACATTTGTGTGCCCAGATGGGTTTACATCTCACGTGTTCTCTCTTTCCCCAGTTTTTGCTGTCATCTCTGAAACTATTGTGGGGGCTCTTTTGCTCAGCCGTTCCGAATGCTAATGCAGTTCAAGATCTGGAGTGGCTTGCTGTCCAAAAGGCGCTTTCACAGTATTGCTGTCTCCCAATAAAACTTGAGTAATTCTAGTAAGATATCTCTGCAAATTCTACTGGGAGCCAAAGATTAGATCAATTAAAATGTAATACTTTGCTTTATCCCCTCTGTTTTGTTTGATCCTCCTGCTGCCCCCTCTGTTCGGGGTGCCTGGCAGCGGGGCCGAGGGCTCACGTCTCTCCCTGCGCTGACGTCCAATTCTCCAACCCTGGCTGGGTCGACAGCAGTCTGGCAGGTTCCTAACTAAAAGGCCTGGGATCTGTCCTTGTGTGCTAAAACCCATATTTGTGTTGTTATTCCAGGCAGTTCCATTTTCACCTAATGATAAAAAGCTATTTTCTCCCCGGAGGTTGCATGGGTGAAGGTATTAACAAGGCTTGGATGAATTGAGTGGTGTAAGTAAAATAGAAAAGGATTGCTCTGTGAACCGTGAGAGCCCACAGGACTTTGGGAAGAAAGACAGTGAGCTATAAATTATAAAATAGAGACTGAACCCTTTGGACCTTAGTTGTCCTAAGGCAGAAATTTTTTAACCATTTCAGCTCCACAGAAATCTTCCCTGCTCCTGCCCTGCCAAGTCTGCTTCTCTCCCTGAACCTTAAGTGCCTTACCAGGTAAGTGACCCAAAAGGTGGAGGAAGAGGCAAAAGGAATAGCTATTGTTTTGCTTTGCTTTTTTTGCAGTTACAGAAAGAGTCTGGAAGGGGTGTGAGTCCTAGCAGTCATATGTAGGCTGGTGGAGATACCTACAGCACTGGTAACTGCAGCTGTGGGCACAGGGTGACTGGGCTATACACAGAAATCTGGGTAACTGGTTTTGATGGTTCTTGGGTGATGACTCTGAATGGTAAAGACATCCCTTGGGAAAAGGAAAGGACCTGTAGGCAAGGTCTGCTCGGTGGAGGCTGGATGATGACTTTGTTCTAAGCTTATGAAAGAGCAAAGAAGCAAAGACGGTCTGCTTTGGGGTGAAGCTGTCATGATTTGGCTATGAAAAGGCTGGTATGAGTGATCAAAGTCCCCTCCATTGGCTTTTGTTTCATTTAACTCTGAGATTAATTATCTGCAAGATGTGTTTCTCTCTTCTACTTCACTTGTGTATCCAATGAAGGTGATGAAATTTGTCGTGGTGGCTTTGACTATATGGCTTTGATTAGAGGGAAAAAGGAGCACTGCGCATTAGAAGGAGAGCCTGCCAGGGAGGCACTGCTCTGAAGTGAGGGAAATAGCCCCGATGTCCTAGAGGCATAAGTGGAGGCAGAATCAGGCCAGTGATCTGCAAAAGGAACTGCAAACTGCCATCAGAAATGGTAAAAAGTAAGTCTGGGCTCACGCTTGATACTTGCAAGTCTGCTGAGTTTTGGCCCTCCTTGCTGAATATCTAACTGTGAGGGAAGAGCACGTCTGCCTGAAACGAGGAGCTGCAACTTGAACAGAGCTAGAGGAGCAACGGCTCAGCGTGACGAAATGCCTGCTGAACAGAGGATAAAGCACCCACAGTTCCAGAAACCCCATTAGAGTTTGATGGCCGCTAACTGATTGAAAATACAGAGCTGAAATCTTCTGTGTACAAAGTAGCATTGATGAATTCAGTATAAATAGGCTCCTCTGGAACTTGATACCACACTGGGAAAATCAGCTCTCTATCAACTGGATCGGACAATGGGCAGGTTTATGCATCCTTCAGGGGGATTTTTTTTTCCCTCCAAAGGGGAATCTGCTGTGCTCCAGTTAAGTTAATAGTCTGATTTGTGGCCGGACTGCAACATTTCATCCCAGAAAGCATTCCAGCCGGCAGATGAGGATCGCTTGCCTTGCCACCGATACGCAGCTGTCTGGGGTGGGGGGATGCGCGGCAGTCCATCACCAGCACAAAGGGCCACACAACGGCGGCTCTCTGAAAGCTCTGCTGAGGCCACATCAGTAAGAAAATGAAGGAAGCTAGCTTAATTAACAAAGGCTTTCTCCTCTGCTGTGTGTAGGTCTGCAGTTATCGGGGTAGCTGGCAGTTCTCAAAGGCTGAAATGACAGTAGTTGGCTGTAAAAGAGATAACTGTCAGATTAGCCAGTACAGATCTTCTGCCTAGGTTTTCTATATCATACCTATCTTGAAGCATCTCCATGTATCAAAGGGACTAGTTGGCCATTTGCCTTTAAAAAGTACCCTTTCCAATGTGATAAATAAGGGTCTATTACAATGGAAAGACCTAACATTTCTTGTTTCTTGACTTAGGATGTTTTGGAATAGTATTTTTCACGCTTTGATCGATTTGTACAAACTAATCTTTTCTGTTGTTTTTATTGTGGTGCTTGTGTTTTCGGTGTCTCACGTATTGAGCTTAGGGTGCAAGGGAGAGAAAATGTCTGTTGGAGTGTAAAGGCAGTGAGAAGGGCCATTCCTGGCAGATGGAGTTTCTTCTCACTGCCCATCAGGACTCCTGCGGAGTCGCACCCTCAGCTCCTCTAAGTCGGCTGGGAGCTGTGCTGGGCTGTGCCTGCTGGGGAGCTGGTCCAAAGTGGCTGCTAAAAATCCCAGTTGGTGTGCAGCATGGAGAACAGAGAGGACTTGCTGCTTTGTTTGGGACAAAATGTTAACTGAGGTAAGGGGGAATTTCACTGACGTTGGTGAGGAGAAGGCAATTTAGACCAGTATGGGTGAGACCCGTGCTTTTTCAAACCTGTTATCTTCCGTCTTTTCTCTTCCTCTCTCTCTGCCTTCCAGGCACCTTTTTCTTTCCTATTCATCCCTCAGATACTCCTCCTTACGTTGCTCAGTCTCAGAAAAAAGGTCTCAGATTGGCTTTTGCCTGAACTCCCAGGAAATGTTCATGAATGTAGTCTTCTGGCTTTTCAGGCTTAGCTCTTGCTGAGCTGAGATTTAAAGCAATTTATTTTGAAGCCAAAAGTGAATGTAAATGAGGAGAAAGAACTAGGGGAGGAAAAGAAAAAAGACCTCTTATTCCCAGGTGAGCACTAAGATGTCTGATCTGCCTGCCTAAAACTGATTGTTCTTCCAGAGTCTACAGTAAATACCCTTGCGTGTTAGTGAGCACAGCTGTAGAGGATGCTCTGATTATTGCTTGCTGAACTAAACTGGGACAAGGAGGTGAACACACAGCCTCTGGTTTTATTCCCAAGCCATTGATCAGCCACAACATCTTTAGCCCTCAGACAGCTGAAATGGAGGTCACAACGTGGTAGGGAGCCAGACATTAGCAGGAGGCTACCAAGTGTCTGCGCTCTGAGGTCCTGTGAGCCACATTGCTCTCTTCTGCGAGGAAGGTTTGGTTGCTGGCCGTTTCAAATGGCCCCGGCATGTTGCTGGCCATGCGACTGGGTCAAACCTATGGGGATTTCTTTTTGAAGCTAGACCTTGAATGTAAAAACGGGGTTTTGTAAGGGAGTCTCTTTGTGAGGGAAGTCTGCTGGTTTAGCAGACGTAATAGTTACTCTGACCAGGCAGTTTCATTATAATTCCACCGCGTGGACACTCTATTTTGAGGCCGCATCATTATTCTGGAATGAAGCCCCCTTTTTTTGGTTTATTTTTGGACGAAATAACGAGCTGCTAGAAAGTACCAGCAAGGATGGCAAAACTGGATGGCAAAAACGCCACCAAGCCGTAGCAGGCACAATGGGAGATCCTCTCACAGAGGATGCTATGCTCTGGCTGGCTCGCGGTTATTTCTGGCTGTGGTGGCCACTGTGTCCCAGCAGCGAGAACGGCAGCAAAGCTATCACTCCACCGGCTTGCTGATCCGTGTCGGACTTTGGGCTAAGCCTGCATCCCTTTCCTGCTTGGGCTTCCTTGACAGCAAGATAGGGATGAAGACCTGCCAAGCGGAGGAAGGACGGTGCGAGGTCTGAGGCGCTGACTTGCAGGGTGGGAGGCCACGACCCCTCACTATCGCTGCAGCGGCAGCACTCGCTGGGGCTTTGGCAACGGCATTTTACCACCCTCCACTCTGCCTTGTAAAATGGGGATGACCTGAGTACTTCCCAACCTCACTGTGTTTACTAAATACCCTGTCAGAGAATAGAAGCAGAGGAAATTCTTTGGATTAACGGGTAGGACTGGAGGGGGTCTGGCAAGGTTTAATCTGTTCATGTTTGCAAAGGACTCCGAGAGCTTCCGATGAAAGCGGGTGGAGATTTGCCAAGTGTTTGCTAACATTAATGGTTAATTATTATGAATGCTGGCAGCCTACACACTCAGCCAGCATCGTCCTCCGAGCGAGATCCAGACCTGTAATGGAGTTGTTACACGCACAAGACAGGAAGAGACAGCTTCTCCCTCTGTTTTGTCCCGTTCTCCCAGCCAAAGTCCCATTCCAAAATCAGACAGCAGTGGCACTTTTCTGTCTCATAGTAACAACTAGTTACGAATCCAGAGCATTTGGCAGAGGAAGACCTAGCCATTTTCCTGTCTGCACTCATTTCTGTCTGCTGGTGCCCTTTTTGTCTGGCTGAACAGAATGGAAATTGTGGTCCAAAATGAGATGTGCCCTGAATGGGGTAGCACATGGGTGCCACGCTGTGCTGCGCAGCAGGGACAGATCCAGAGCTGACTGGAGAAGGGCACTGGGCATAATCCATGCCCAGGTTTGCTCTTCTTGCTGCTCAGGCTGGGTCAGTGAGCACCTGGCCATGCCGTGGCACTTCCCAACGCATGAGATGCTGCGCTGGGGGATCAGGGGAGAGGACACAGCAGTTCACACGTGGGTTTGGAGAGTCTCGTGAGTGTGGCAGGTCAGCTGAAGAAGAGCAAGCCTGGTCGGCTGCATCCTGCACCATGTGCCCAAGTTTGCGACAGAATCTGCATCATGATGGAGAGGGTGAGACAGCAGCCAGCTGAGTGAGTCTAGCCCTGAGTGTGTGAGATTTGATTTGGCAGACGTAATTTGATGGCCAGTACCATCGCAGCAGTACCTCAGAAAGATGCCTTTATCTAATAGTAGCCATCCGGAAAATGAAATCAAATGAATAAAAGGCTCAAGGTCCATTTGGTCCTATGAACATGCCTAGCAATTGCCAAATTATGAAAATCCAGCAGATCTTCAGACTGCACCAGTACTGATCTATTTTTTATTTCTATGTTTGAATGTGCAGTCTGAATTTCTGAAGTTGAAAGCTGCATCGTTCCTATCTTTTGGCTACTGATAGTATATTAGAATTATGACTGTGGAGTAATGTTTGCTCTAAAAGGTAACTTCAAGGTGCATTAGTCTCAGATAATTGACAGAGACCGAAGAAGTGATTTGGGAAGCGCTTATGCAGAACCAAAGATCTTAGTGAATTGTTACCTTAAATTAATGGTCTAGTGAGAAGCTGCTTGGAGTTGATCAGCTGGTGGTAGTACTAAATGAAGCCAGGCTTTAAAGTTATTAGCAAAATATCTGTGAGACAGCGCTGCTATGGATTTATACACTAGCATTGTGTCTTAAGGGACCCAAATCTGCAATGAGCTCCAAGTCCACAGGACTTCCCTGGCTTCGATGGGAGGAGAGAGCGCTCAGTATCTCTCAGGATTGGGCTCTTTAGCATACTGGAGCTCAGGTTAGGCCAGCATGGCTAACAGGCTTCACACCTTTAACTCCCTTCTTAATCCCCAGATGAAATGAAAGGTCTTCTCTCAATACTTAGTAAATCTCCAATTTTATTTCTCATTATTAAATCATGAAATTGGCCATAAATGTTTAAATTAAGTGAAAGGAAGAGAGATTTGTGAGAAAATTGAAGTCTCTTTGAGGAATTGAAGAATAATCTCCAAGGATGAAGGAAGTTGCGTTTGCCAAATGCAGAAGCAAAAGGATTAAAAAGCTACAGAAAAGAAGTAGAAAACTGCGTATGTTTCAAATCCTCTCCCCCGCCCTCTCCCTAAAACCTCTGGTGATTTAAATGTAGGGGAAATTATTCTGATAAGCAGCAGAGTCTACTAGATGCTCCCTCTTCTGCTGCTGCCATTATCTCCATGTGCGACCCAGAGAAATTCTGTGATTTTTTGATGGGTCTGTGTCCCCATGTGTGACAGTGACACTGCTTCCCTGGGTGCAGCAAGACCTGTCGAACGTTATTAGAGTGGGTTGGGAATTAATTGGGTTTAGGAGCTTCACTCCGACTAGAATGAGGCCTGGTTTTTTTGTGTGGTTTTTTTTTTTTATCAACATAGTGAGCAATTAACTGTTTGATTTTTTCAGACTGTGCTTGATTCTCTGTCTCAGGTAATTTTTCAAGAGTACATGCATTTTTTTTTTTTTGCCTGAAAGATCTGCTCCAGATCACATCGGAGTGAAAATAGGGGAGTCTGTGACTTGTATTCTGAACATTAACAATGGTTCCCTTCTGGCCTCAGTATGTACAAACCTATGAACCTGCTCGAACCCTGGTAAGTGCCCCCCTTGACAGTGGGTGACATTTATTTGTGGCACATTAGAAGTGCAAGTAATGAGGAAAGGATTGTGACTGGAATTTTTTCAGATATTGAGGATGGGGTTTTTTGCTGAGGTTGATCGGGTCCAGCTCTAAAAGTATGAAAATAAAGAACTTAGGTGACAGAGCAACCCAAATCCAACATGGGCATGTCGCTGGGGTGAATGCCTCTTAAGTGGCACTTGTTCTGCATGCGTGAACTAGCTCCACCATTGCTGAGTGCCACAGTTGGTATCCCCTGCGTGACCAGACAAGGAGGAAGCAAACAGAGAGGTGACTCTAGTTCCCATGGCCTGTTTAATCCTGGAGGAGGTGGCGGTGGGAAAGAGGGGAGCCTGCCAGGGAGGGGTCACCCGGGACGGCCAATGGTAGTAAAAGCTTTGGCAAGCGGATACTTCTCTGCCAGGGAGGAGTAGACTGAGACCCATCAAATTTATTTCACTTGAACAATGAGGCAGCTAACTCATGATAAGCACATTCAATCAGCGCTAGCCTGGGCTGAATTCAAACCAGCCCCTGGAGGTGAAAGACTATATTGTGTTAACAATTCCCTGACTTGTCCAGTCTCCGTTGAAATGGTCTATAATGTAGGCCAGGGGATACACTGGTCACTTTCCCACACTTGCAGCACTGACCCAGCACAGGTTAACACGGGCATCTGTTATATCCAGTTGATCTGTAACTATAGAAAGCAGCAACTGAAATGTATTTCAAATCAAAATGTAGCCTGCTGGTGCCAGTTACCAGCTGAAGTATGCTCCGTCTGCCTTCTAGCAACTAAATAGCACAGGTAAGTTGTGTAAAAAAACATGAGGATTGTTAGCAAGTGTAGCCTCTGAATGCGATGGAGTTCTTTCTCTCACTGAAACAGATATGAGAAGTAGGGGGGGAAGGCAAACCAAACGGAGACAAAGCTCTTTCCAGAATGCATTAAAAGAACCAAATAAGCCATTCAGAGCATGCAGGTAGATATTTTTTTTACGGAGCATTAGCAAGGCAATGTTCATGTGTGCTGGCCCACATAGGAACAAAATAAAACCAATGTTGTGTCAACAGGGTAATAAGAAAGAACACCAAAGTGTTTTTTCTCTCTGTGAAATGGAAATCAGGCCCCTGAAAGCCATGAGTACATTTCAGCGCTGACAGCTTGGGCTGCCAGTGCTCTACTGTAAGGAGTCCGGGGGTGGTAGGGTGGCACACAGCAGAATTGCAAGGAGATAGTGCATGTGATTTGGACCATGCCACCTGAATGAAAACCCTGAACCCTTTGACATAGCGGCAATGCTAGAATTTGCCCCAGGATGTACAGCAGTAATGTGAATCTTTCACAGTTCTGCACCAGGCAAGGTTGGGAAGTCAGTCAGTCTTTCTCCACCGGTGTCATGAAGATACATACCCAATGCTTTATTTAAAAAGCTGCTGTGTGTGAACAAAGTCCCAGCACCAAGGAGAAGCAGGGAATGGGAGGCAGGGCAGCTGAATTTTAGGAGTGGTAACAGTCTGGGGCACCTCTGATTCAGCCTAACACAGCTTTTAACTTTGCAGTTGGACCTTGGGTAACGTGCTGATGGCCCTAACACTGCCAGTGGTCTGCCCGAGGCTTGCTTTGTTTCTTGGGATGGATGTTTTCTGCTGAGAGATCCTTAGTCAAACTGGTTTAGCTCTGGGGGGCCCAGAAGAATTGCTTCCTTGGCCTAGCATGAGTTGTCTGTCCCCCACTTTAGTCTTCTGATTGTAAACCTGTGGGTACAAGCCTATGCTGTCAGTCCAAAGTGAGGTGGGAAATACATGGCAGAGCAGGAGTTAAACAAGTCTCTCACTGCCTGGGCTGATACTGAACACATTTTCTTGTCCTCCATCTGAGTAGCACCCACAATGCTGCCATTGTATTCTGCTGCCTCAGTGGAGCGTGCATAAATCGGGGTGTGTAAGTAACAGGATAAAGTTGTCCCGATGATGTTACAGGCTCAGGAAAGCGTGTGGATATGCTGCAGCTATTCGGCCATGACTAATGCAGCTCTCCTCCAAACTTCCCTACCTGCGGCAGGAACGAGAGGCCACGTTTCGGGCAGTTTCTGATTCTTATCATGTAATCCCGGCAAGGATGGAGATGGGGAACCAGGCAGGCTCGTTGCTAGGCAGATTTGTCTGACACGGTCTCACTCCCTGTGATGATTGATCATCCTTCCTTCTGAGGTCGTGACCAGCCACCGCAGAAAAGATGGTGCCACCACCGAGCCAGTAAAAACGGGAAGAGAAACGGGCAAACTGGTAAAGAACGGCCGGGCCCTGCCAGCAGAGGGGCGCAGCTGCCGGACAGGGGGATGCACCGACGTTACAAGTCAAGAACGCGCAACGTTTACCGATTTGCAATGTTTTTATGTACTGTTGTGCAGCCAGGGCTTCCCCTCCTGCCCCTCCAGCGGGGGGGGGGGTTCTGGGGCGCCGGGCCGGCCTGGGGAGGCCCCAGAGCTCGACCCCGGGGACCTTCGCGTCACCTGTCTCTCTCCCCCTGTCTGACGTCACTGCTGAGGTTAGGTGACGTCAGAGGACACCGCCCCGCGGGGGGGGGGGGCGGGGCGCGGCGCTGGCCGGGCCGGCGTCGTCTCCGTGGCAACCGGGGCCGCCTCCGCCGGCCGGGCCCCCTCCACGTGACCGGGCCCCGGTCACGTGATGTTTGGCTGCCGCGGAGCTGCTTCCGGGTCAATGCAGGACGCGGCCGCCGGGCTTGGGTGAGCGGGGCCGGGGGCGGGCGGGGACGCGGCTGTCAGCGGCCATCACCGGCCGGCAGTCCGTCCGTCCGTCAGTCAGTCAGTCCGTCACCGGCCTGCCGTGCGGCGGTCGCGGCGTGGTGCCGGAGCGGGGGAGGCCGCCGTCACCCCGGGGACCACCAGCCGGGGTCCGGCCCGGCCGGGCCGTGTGAGGGGAGCCGGGGACAGCTGAACGTTTGTGTTGGAGGCGGCCGGGCCGGCGGAGGCTGCAGCGCCGGGGGGAAGGCCTCGGGGGGGTTCGGGGCTGGGGACCCTGACCTGTCGTACCCCGCCGTGGGGCCCAGCGACCCGGACGGGGACCGAGGGACGGGCTCCCCACCGACTTCTGCGGCGGAGTTGGTTTTTCCAGCAGCGCCTGAGGGCATCGCTGGTTCGGTAGCGTAGTGTCAGAGTCCGGGCCAGAAGCACGTCCAGTGACATGCCTGGCATCTCTCGTGCGGTTTCCGCTCTCCTCGCCACGGTCCCTGCCGTTAGCACTGGCAGCTTCCAGAAGCGTGGAGTGGCGGCGGGTGAGCAAGTAGTGATGCTTGCTTTGATGAAGTCCCTGACAGCGTGTCGCACGCTTGGCTGGTTTGCCCTGGTGGCTCAGAAGGTCAGTCTGTCTACCCTGAGAGTATTCATTCATCTGTCTCTCAAGACCTCTTCAAAAATAATTTCCCTGAGTCGCGTCTTAGCAGAAGAACATACCAGCTTCTTTTAGGCAGGCATTTGTTCTGTTGCATCTATTCCTTATGCTTTGTTTTTCATGTATACAAACATGTCAAAATGCGTTTGGTGCGTGGCTGGTTAGGACCTGCTCCGAAGGCACTCGAGCAGCACTGGAATTTGTTAGAATGTCGTTAATGATGTAATTCTCCTGCAGGGTCTCTTATTCTCCTCATAGGCTTACAGCACAGGAATAGGAATATTTTTCATGTCGTTTCTAGTGCTATCCTTTCGCTTCACTCATCAGCTGCAGCAGTCCGCTGGGCTTCCCTTGGATCTCAAGTCAGGGTCATGCTCTTCTTTGCAGACACTTGCCACGTTGTATGTTACTGGGGCCACAGCCTTCCAGCAAAGCATTTAAACATAAGACAGCAAAGACTGTTTGTTGACATCTTTCAAAGTCTGAGCACATCTTTTGAAATCTATGCTGTCGTTTAGAAAACCCAGAGTTATTTTAGGATATGAATTGTTCCTTGGGCCATCAGTCGGAAAACACTCAGAAGTGTGCGCCTTGCAAATCATCCCGTCCTGCCCTTGTGCAGACAACATTCACTTGAAATGTGTCATGCTTTCTTTGCACGTTCTGTTAATCCTTGCTCTCAAGCAATTGTAGTGATTCAGAGAAGCCACGTGCGTGACTGGTAATTATAGTGATTATGTGAAATGTGACAGGAAGGGAAGTGGAAAAGGTGACTGCCCACTCCCCGACACTTTTGTCATCTGGCAATGACATTGGCATGCAAAAGTAAAGCTTGAGAAAGAAAATGTTTGTGATTCAAAGTCATTGAATGTAAATGTAATTAGGTTTTTTTCTCTGTTCTGGATTGCTCTCATACTGTAGCTGAAAACACAATTTTTTGCCTTTAGTGTGATGTTAAGGTCGCTTTTTCATATGGAATTTCCAGCTGTTGTTTGCTTAGTCGATAAAGAGGAATGGAGTTGATAGAAAAGCAATGTGAAGGGCAGAAAGCTTTATGCATGGTGGGAGTTCCAGAATTTCCAGACCAGGAGGTCTGAATGTGCATTTAGAAAGCAGTATCTGTCCGTCCTACAGTGGGGAGCTTCCAAACCACTCTGGAACAAGGTCTTTCAGCCTAAAGCCTTGGCTGTCAATGCAAATTGTTCCTGTAGCATGCGGAATGTTTTAGCATAAAATTAAATCTTATTTCTAACACAGACTTCAATTTGAGGATTTTTTTTTCTATTCTAGATAGACTAGTGACATGAAGTTAAGCTTGAGATATGAGTCAACCAAGGTGTTGAGAGCTGAAAAAGGCGTGGGTTTGGTTTTTTTTTTTTTTAAAGTAAGGTCAATCCTTTAAGTCTCTGCTTGTGACATGTGAACTTTAAATATAACATAAAAATTGTAACAGGCTTCAGTCAACTTGCTTCTTATTATACTGAAGTCCTTTGTTACAGGGGTGTTTTAGGTAGTCTGTTCATGAAGAAGTAAAGTAGAGCTTGTTAAACAGGTGATTCTTAGCAAAGGGAACCTGAGTCTTAGTTAAATCACTTCTATTCAGGATTTTATATCTAGCCTTGCTCTTAATAAATCTAAAGGAAAGTTTATGGCAGCAGGCAGAGTCTTTAATTTGGCATTGGTTAGCAACGTCGCTTTCAACATGTGTGGCTCCACCATGAACTCAAAAGTATGGTTTTCCACCAGGAGGTGCAGGTTTATGTGCAGAATGTACATATCTGTGTGAGCTGGGTTTTGCTAGTATACTAGAAATGTAATTACGCAGCACTTGGTAAAAACGCTGCTCCACGACTATGCTGTAGGAAATCTGTAGCTGATTCCTGCAAGTTCATGACTTGTGTTGTTAGAATGGGCGGGTGTGGATCTCTCCTCTGTGTCCGTGATGGGTAGCAGGCCCTGCTTTGGACTACGAGGCCTCTGTGAAACCTGGGAACAGTGTGGTTCCCTTTCTTTGTGCATGTATCAAGCTCAACTCCTTTATTATCCATGAAACCATAAAATACCAAGTTCAGAGTATGTGCAGGAAAGTAGGACAGATAAGCTTGCTTCTACCTAGGGTACGGCAGAATGCTGGCCATGGTGGTATCTTTGTGCCAAGTATACTTCCAGCTGACAATATCTTTGTAGGCAGGTCAGCAGCCCACGGTGTGGGGAGTCCTTTTTCCTGTGCTGTTCCGCTCTGTGACATGCGTAGATAGGAGGGGCACGTTTATCTTCCAGATACATTAAACAGCTGCAAAACTGAATTGGCAAAACTTGCTTTTTGGACTGGCCTAATGACGTGCTCATACGTGCTCAAGAGTGTTTCATGACACAGCAGTTGTGTTCTAATTAGAAGCCCAGGTTTGTAGGCAGGATGGAAGAACTGTAGTTCTTTGCAGATGTCAGAGGAGAAATGACGACACTCCTTTTGAGGCCAAAGCTTGCTTTGAATGAGCCACTGCTGTCAGTGAAGGCAAGAGCCTCGTGATATCCTGAGTGAGTTTACTATCAAAATCGAGTATTTCCATGACACCCTGTGGGTCAACTGATGGAAGTCTTGCTAGCAGAAGCTGTTGAGCTCCAGGCTGTTTACAGCATCGGCCTGATTTTACAAAGACAAACCATAACCTGCTTTGTATAGTGTTTCTTTAGAAACAGTTAGGGAGCTGTGGATCCTTTTTCTTTTTTTACGTTTTTTCCCCACCCATAAAGCTGATCTTGACTGAAAGTCCTGAGTTACAGAAAAGGGAAGTTACACGATGAAAGCACCTGTTCAAGCAATCTCTTACTCATAAACAGCTCTTCGGTCTTTCCCCTCCTTGCTGCCCTGGAAATATGTTTGAGAATACCTGCGAATATCTCACAGTCCTCTTGCGAGGTACAGAAGTCACCTTTTGCAGCCTGGGGCATATTGGGAGTTGTCCTGTAAGAGCATGTGGAGCAAGGAGGTCTTGTACTTGGCCTGTAATGGTATGACTGAAAACATGTTTGTGTAGCTTGGGCCCTCTGTTTGGTTTTGGTTTCTGTTCAGGTAAAGTTTTACTGCAATGTTGAATTTGAAATATGACTTGCTAGACTAATCTGTAGTTCAGAAGTAAAACCCATGACCCATCTGGTCGCTTTCTGTCCTGTGTTCCCAAGGTCCACTACTGCAGGTTATTATTAGTTGCTGACTGTTTATATGCTCTGTTTTTTTCTGTGTTAACTAGAACTCCAAGAAGGGAGCATGGACCAGCCCAGCGGAAGGAGTTTCATGCAAGTTCTTTGTGAGAAATACAGCCCCGAGAACTTCCCGTATCGTCGTGGACCTGGTATGGGGGTGCATGTACCAGCAACTCCACAGGGTTCACCTATGAAAGGTAGGCTTCTGGTCTTTCTGAGCATCTGTGGGTTCTGGGTGGGATCGGTTTCTTGGTTGTTCTTGCTTATGGTGAAAGAAGAGTCACCCTGAATTGACCAGAAAAAGAAACACCACGATGTGTTATAACGTGTTTCTTACTGAAGAGCTGAGAGACTGGAATCTAACAGTTAAAGACAGAAAGTTGATGTAGCGACTGAACAGGTTGCTGTAAAAAACAAGTAAGTTGCTCTACAGCATAACAGAATCAGAATCCTGTTAATGAAAGGTGGAAATAAGGCCCTGTGCAGTGCTGAGTTTTGAGGGTTCAGCGGTCCCTGGAACTTATTTTCTTCAGACTGGCAACACTAACTATTTTATTATTGGCTGCAACAGCACATATTTTGGCAGAGATGGCTTAACAAATACATAACACTTGATCTAAATTCAAGGTTGGTCCAAGTGCTACAGGTGTCGTGCAGTGCCATCAACTTGCATCAATGGATGCACGTACAGGAGTCCAGTGTACACAGAGGTGGACCATATTTCAAGCCAAGCGATGAGTTGTTGAATCCCCGGCTAGGTTTCTTTTGTGACAAGCAACTCAAATGAATTCGTGGTTTACTTTGGCTCTCTTCTCAAGGCATCAAATGCTCGCTGACTGTGCTTATGCTGACCTAGTGGAGAAATCCCCTCTCTCCTTTGCTTCTGACCTTACTGCCTTGATAGAGTTTCAGACAGATGTGTGTGTGAAGTGCTATGCTGCTCTTGTATGTCCTTGAGCCTCCTAGACTGCAGAATCTGTGTCACTATTTCCTGCTCTTTGAACTGGATCTACTTGACACCCTTAAGTCTTTCCTCACACTCTGACGTTAGCATTTGGTTCCTGGCTTGTACGGGTGAGCCTGAGATTCACATTATTCCACCAGAACTGCCCCTTCTTTGTGTAACCTCTTGCCCATCTTGATCTGAAGAGTAGTTTAAATTTCCATCAGGTCAATTTGTATCATAACCAGCCCCAGAGGGGAAAATAGCCACAGAAGTCAGCTGGATGAAGTGTACAGTAACTGAGTTTGACAGAGGAGAAAAAAGGGCCTGAGTTCAGTTGAGGATAAAATGTACCGCATGTCGTTCAAAATTGACACGAACAGAAAATTGGCCTGATGGAATATTCAGTCAGTGCCCTCCCTCTTGTGTGTGAGCACCCACTTACCTGAGCTGTTTGGATGCTGAAAAGAAGGTACATTTGTAAGTCTTAAAACGTGACCGAGACATGACTTACAAGTACTTGTGACTAATTCCCGAAGTACAGCACTATCCTTCAAAGAAGCCGAACGCTAATGAGCCAGGAAACTTGAAAACTCAGGTCACTCCAGATAATTGTCTGCTTCTAGAATCCTCTTCTAGTCATGTAGCTGTCAAGTATTAAGGAGAGAGAAAAAGGGCCACCTTTTTAGGAAAAAGCTTGTTGTTAAATTTTAACAGATTTTGATAATCCATAGAGGTGGGAGAGCCATATTGTATGTGAAAGAGCATAAGAATGATGGCTTGCCTTGCCTACACATGGATTTCTTGTGTCAAAAAGGTTTCCTGTTACAAATCCACAGCTTTTAACTTTGTCATGTTTTGGCCTTAACAAATCAAGCTGTGACTGAGATCCAAGTCCTTGTATTTGAAATAGCTGTGAGAACGCTTACCTGCATGAGAAGGAACTAGAGCAAAACCGAAGCAGAAACGTAAAAGGCAGAGTAGAGACCTAAGTTCTTCCAGGCTGGAAGAATGCTATATGTTCTGCATTGTTGAAAAGGGAAAGCTTAGAAAAGAAAGGTTTAGATGCGTCATTGCTGTTACTAACCCCAAGTGGGCTAAGTACAAGAGGATAAGGGAGTCTGACCCTGTGCAACAAACAGTCCACTTAGTCCTGTATCCTATCTGCAGCAGCAGATGCCTGGGGAAGAGCATAAGTTCTGGCAAGAACTGATGAGAGACGTACTATAAACTACAAAGGACTGGCCCATCCTTGCTGCGATGTGGACAGAAATGCCTGTAGTAATTGAAGAGCACTGATGCTGAATGGTACTTCATGTTTAGACACAAGAAGACTTCTTGACTGATGTCAGTCACTTCTCATAAAATCCACATTTATCCTGAGATCCTTAAATATGTGTAAATTGTGGAATTACTGGTACATCTTTTCTTTTGCTGAACGTCAGTCATGTTTGTTTGTGCTTGTTTTTACTTTCTTTAACTAAGCAATGCAATGCTGATCAGAGGGCATCTTTTCTTTTTTCCCTGTTTCAGATCGCCTCAACCTTCCGAGTGTGCTAGTACTGAACAGCTGTGGCATAACCTGTGCAGGGGATGAGAATGAAATCGCTGCCTTCTGTGCTCATGTGTCTGAGCTAGATCTTTCTGACAATAAACTGGAAGACTGGCATGAGGTAAAATGGTTACATGCGCATCTTTCTGAATAACTTTGATGGCTATTACTGTGACTGAAAACGCATTGCAGGTTGTAAGAGTACTTCACTCATTTAAAGGAGAGAGATTTCAATTTTTTGTGGCTTCTTTCTCATCTGTGAAGCTGATGCTTATTTACTTTGACAACAACTGAGCAATAAATGTGATTAATTTAATCCATTTGGGCACTTCATTTACCTCATGACTTACAGTCTTGGCCTGTGGGTGACAAATATACACAAATTATTTTCTTTATTGTGCAAAGCATCAGAACTGGCATTTCTAACATCAAGAGGTTAATGAGCAGTGCAGGTTTTAACAGAGTAAGACCTGAGGAGGTCCGAGTAATGGGAGTTGATTCCCATCTTTGCCGCCAATTCTGTGATGCTGGGCAAGGTATTTTTTCTTTCTCCGCTTTTGTTTCCCTATCTGCAAAACAGGTTTAACACCATTTACCTCAAAGGATATTTCTGAGGCCTCATTAATTAATGCTAAATGCTATTGTAAAATCCTCTGAAGTGCTTGGATGAAATATGCTAGATAAATGCAGTGTAATACGAGTAAAACAATCGCAGTCTGTTCAAGAGTCATTAACAGTTTCTGACTGGCTTATGCTCTGCTTTTATGTTAGCGTTTATTGTTGGAAATACGTGGAAAAGAACAGGATGCGCAACATAGAAATTATCATGTATTCCTGTTGCATCAAACTCCTATGTCTTTAAAAAGGTAGCAAATGCAGCATTTGCAGAAACATCCCAGCTCTGGCACGGGGGTCGCAAAGTCCGAAGTGGGATAGGTTTCCCTGTTCCTGTTATTTTCTTGTTAGCCTGGAAGGTATTAGCTCAGCGGGTGGGAGAGAGCCCTTCAGTTTGTCTGTTGAGATTAGAGCCAGGGAAGATGGTTTTGTACTGAGGGCATATCTGCTAAGAACTGGGGTGGTGTCTCCTAACTTGTTTTATTCTGACCCCAAAAGGCCCTCTCTGACAGTAATGAGGTGCTGCCTCTCCACTCCCTGTTCTGCCTCTTACTCTCAGTGGGGCTGGCCTCGCATTGGGTAAGCAGCTGGGAGAGCTTTCACTTGCAAGCTGCATGCCTCGCACCCTGCTATTTGTTCAGTCTGTTTAGGCTACCCTGGACGGCACAATTTGCCAGCTTCTGCATGAGCTGCAGTAAAGCAGGAAATGAAAGGCTTTCTGTGTACTTTGGCCCCTCTGAGACAGGATTAAGTTTTCGTAGCCCATCCGCAACAGATAAATATCTACTCAACTCTTAAAAACTGCCAGTGATGGGGATTCCAGATCCCTGGGTAGCTTGTTCCCATGCTTAGCTAATAACCTGATAGTCTAAGCTATGTAACTTAAGTCTCCCATGCTGCAATTTAAGCCAATTGCTCCCTGCCCTGTTCTCAGCAGGTATGGAGGAGCATTCATCGCCATTCCTTATACGACAGTGTTTTGTACCCACGAAGAAGAGCTTTCACCTCTCCTTTTCCCATTTTAGTACAGTACTGAAAAAAACAGTTCTTCTAATCGTTCATCATAGGCCATTTTTTCTAAATCCCGTGTTGGTTTTGTTGCTCCGATGTCATTCCAGTTTGTCTAATTCATTCCAAACACGTAGTGCCCAAAATGTGACATCACCTAAGATGACGTGTGAAGTGAGGCAGACTAATTACCTTCAGCATCATGTATGCAACACTTAAATTCAACCTCCACATGAGACAATTGCCCTTTGCTAGGAACTGGGCCCTGTTATTGACCTGTGTATGTCATGATCTGCCCCATCTCCTCCCATCCCGTTTGCTTTGTGGAGTGAGGCTCTCTAGCCAGGTGTTCTCTGACTCGTAATTATTTTCTGGATGAATGTTTTTTTCCCAGAATGTTAGTACTTTGACTATCCTTGAACTGAACTTCTGTCTTACGGGTTCAGTTCCTCAGATGGCTTCGCTTTGGCTTCTAGTCTTGTACCACAATGTGATGGCAGCCTTTCCCACCTTACTATCACCCACAGATTAAGAAAACCACATAATGTTCAATTATTCTGGTCACTGAAAACATAACAAGTAGTATTCTGCTAGAACACTCCCTCTGTATGTCTGCTAGCTTTGTATTGAATTCTTAACTTACAGTGCTATCCCAGGCACTGTAAGTCCCCAGTTTGCCTATGCGACTTGTGTGCAGATGGCGTCAGAAGCTGTCATTCTCTTATACTACTTCCCTCTGAATCAGTTACACAGTTGAAGAGGAAAATTAGATCAATGTGATGTGTTCTTTACAAATTGATGCTGCCTGGCTGTTCTGTTCACTTAATCATTATTAGATGACTACAAATTGATAATCTAAATAAGTTGTTCACCTATCTTTGTGCATATTAGCAGTATCTAGGTCAGCACCTACCTCGATCACACTATCCATTATGTATCCTGCATTCCAGAGCTGTACAGTCGTCATCTCTGGCTTTTCTTTCCATTTCTTGATCTTTCTTCCTCACCTCTCCGCTACTTTGCCCTTAGCTGCACATCTGTACACACAAAAAGAGAAAGTAGCCCCAAGCAGAGTTGCCCGAACATTTGGATTCATTGTAAGAAAGCTGCTGTTTTCAGAGTAATGGCATCAAATAAGAACTGAATTGTATGCATACAGTGAGCTTCTATCTGTCTTTTATGTTAGGCAAAATGGCAAGGTCTGTGGCTAGCGGGGAGCAGTGGAAAGCTGAGCAAGTGATCAGTGTTGGCCGTAAACTCAAGAGACGTGCCCGTTGCCTCCCTGCTAAAAGGGGGTACAGCGTGCTGGCTCCTGTAACGTGCTGCTGCTTAAGCTTGGTGTTGAGGTGGATTTTATGACCTCTCCCAAGAGACTGGCTTTCTCTTATCAAGCTGCTTGGAGAGTGTAATTAAGTGAACTGTTGAGGTGAATGAGCAATTAACCAATCAATCTAGATCAGTGAATAGCTGGAGTATGAATTACAGATAGTTATCCAGAAGCCTTATTTTTTTCCCCATATCATTTCTTTGGCTTGTGGTGATTCCGAAGGGCCCTCTTTTAGGAGATGGGATATTATTGCATGAGGTCCGATTACTGCCTGATACGCATTTCTTTCTTTCTCTTTTTTTTCCCTCCCCACTTAGGTCAGTAAAATTGTGTCCAACGTTCCCCACTTGGAGTTTCTAAACTTGAGTTCCAACCCTCTCAGTTTGTCCGTTTTAGAGAGAAGGTGTGCTGGGTCTTTCGCTGGTGTTCGCAAACTTGTGCTCAACAACAGCAAAGCTTCCTGGGAAACAGTCCACACAATCCTGCAGGAATTACCAGAGTAAGCATGGGGAGTTGGGCGTAGAAAGGGGTGCTCACTGCACACAGGTCAAGGCTGGCTTATCAATTCACATAGTGAGGGATGAGAGGGGTGTGAGGATGCAAACATGATCGGTAGAGAAAAAGGGAATTTTTTTCTTTGGGAGCTTGGGAACCGGCCAGGTGAATGGTTTACATTGTCTTAAAGGCTGAACTTGTGCGGTGCTGCAAAGCCCAGAGCTTCTCATCCAAATCTAAATACCAGAGATGGATAACCACCCTGACAATGTAGGAGGTGACACACTTTCCTCTGAGTCACTACAGAATGAATGGTGCAGTGCATACCTGTACTAATAGCTTTTGAATGGGATGTAAGTCTGAGGGTCTGGCCACTTGACAAGTAATATTTCATCATGCTTTTCTGTACAAAAGTGTTGTTTCTGTGGCTTGGCCACGGTCCACCTTGGCAGTGGCATTCTGCTTCCACGAATGTCCTCGGTGGCTTCATTTTGACAACAGATTCCTCTTCATACAGCTTTGTAAGCGGAGATGATGACAGCAGTATATCCTGCGTGGCCAATGTATGCTTCCCTGGGATTAGGAGACCTAGTTTAGTTGTGTGAAAACTTGGTGGGACCTGTTCTTTCTTTAATGAGAATCTTTGGCAGAACCAGTGATGCCAGGAAAAAAGTGGCATTTGTGTTGTATAAAACCACCTTTTAAGTGGTGAGCATTGAGAGCAGGTACCCATCACTATTGGAGTTGGGTCGGTGGCTTGTTGGAACAGCACCCCGAACAATCTGTTACACAATTAATACTGGGAGGCTAGGGAAACACTTAGAAGTGTTTTTCATCTGTGGAGGAAGTTTATGGACGGGAGCAGAGACATAGTCAAAACACTCCATTTGGAGTGCTCAAAGGTCTTCTCTACACCAAGGTTTCAAATCATGTAAGAGCCATTACAGAAAGTTGTGTTAAAGTTGCATATGCATGTCCCTGTACCTGAGAGGGTAGCCATTTCTCAAGGTATGTTGAGATGATAAAACAAGCTTTCTCCCCTGTGCAGCTTGGAGGAGCTCTTCCTGTGCCTTAACGACTATGAAACAGTGTCTTGTTCTCCGGTTTGCTGTCAGTCTCTCAAATTACTCCACATAACTGACAATAATCTTCAAGACTGGACTGAAATTCGAAAATTGGGAATTATGTTTCCATCACTGGACACACTTATTCTGGCTAACAACAACCTCACGACCATTGAAGAGTCAGAAGATTCCCTAGCAAGGCTGTTCCCCAACCTGCGATCCATCAATTTGCACAAGTCAGGTGAGAGCCTGGAAGCAGTATGCTTTTTGTTCTCAGCGTAAGTGACAGCGGTTGATCGGAGTCTCTCCTCCTGAGTAGGTGAAAAAACACACTTGCCTTGTGCTTTTTGAAACTTTGGCCTTGGGGTGGTTGCTTCTTACGCCTGTGTTAGCAGTAAGTAGCCTGCAGTCAGCATTGCTTCCTGCAAAGTATGAGAGGGGGCAAGTGAAGGCAGAAATGCTGAGCAAGAGCCTAAACCTTTGGGATAGTTCTGTTGCTGTAGCAGAGATGAAAATGCTCAGTGACCTCTGTCTCAATCTATCCTGGCTTCTTGGCAGAATTGAAAAGCTGTTGATAGATGTAGTCCCAACAGACCTATCATGTTGAAGTCTAGTTTCCTAATGGTGCTAATGCAGGGCCACTCAAGCAGGTGTACTGAAGTGCACTGACCTGAAGAATGTAGTGTTAGGAGGGGAAAACAGGCAAGAAATCAACTTGCCTGTCTGTGGGCTTTACTTGCTGCTTTTGGTAGTTAGTAGTTATCTAAGAGATGAAACACAGTAGCGTGGACTGGCAGTTATTCAAAATGAGCTGGCAAAGGTTTACACGTTAGTAGTTTCCCTCTGTTTCCTGTCCCTGCCTCAGGTGCTCCTGGCTGGAGAAGGATAAATAAATGTCTGGCAGTGGAGGGGATGAAAGAATCCCATTTTCCTTTTATTCGCTGTTTTATCTCGGGTAAAATGAGCGTATGTGTAGGTATGTGGCATGTAAGGGCCGAGCATTCACCAGCAAAAGCTGTCTGTCATCTGTGCTCGGAAGCTCACCACAAGTTATGTTCGAGGCTGCTTTTACACTTCAGCCCCAGAGAATTTTCAGCCAGTGCTCCAGAAAGAGAATAAGCATTTGGCGTATTGGGAAGGGCACTCCACACTCAGAGAGAAGGAGCTGCAGGGCAGCTCGTGAGGGCTGTGACGTGTTTGTGAGATAACATGTATGCCAGAAGTTCTTCTGCAGGAGTACTTAATTCATCATCGTCTTTTGTTCTTTACAGCTTTATATGCTGTGCAAGCAATAGTTAAATGTTAGCCAAGGTAGAAGGTACTTTATTAACATGCTCTTCAATGTCAGCATGAAGGAATCCCTATAATAAAAGCTTAAAGCTAACTAGAGGAAGAAAAGCCTGTTAAGCTGGATTTGAAAGCACTGTCTCACTGAGGAGCAAGTGCTCCTGTGGTAAGTAGTTTTGCAATTTTGATGCCAGGTACTTAAGAACTCTGGATTCTGTATTGCATTTTGATGTTTTGGGAGCTGAAAGTCAAATAGAAATCCCAAGGAGCATGTTAAACTCTTTTTTTTTTTTTTTTTTTTTGCGGGGGCGAGGGGGAAAGCTGCTGCACTCCAAAATTCTGTCATGTGAAGACTCCAAACTAGCGCCTCCTTTTGCAGGATCTTTTAGCTTAGTGGAGGTCAGGGGTGAGCTAAAGATAATGGTTTTTAGTGAAGTTGTAGCTCAATGGGGTCATGAAGGGATGAACGGATTTTCCTGCCAAGGCGGATGCCATGGCTGACAGCAGTTTCTCCTGCAGAGGTGGTTGTGTCTCTGCACTAGCTTTCTCCCAGCTACAAGAGCTTTTGGCGTGATCCAGAGAGGTACTGGGCACAATTTGGTGATGCTGCGCCTCAGAGATCAGGTGGAAGAGTTCTCCTCCTGTCACACACTTCTACTCAATTTGTCTGTCAGTGTGTCTGATACTGATACCCAGAGGATGGCTTTAGGCATAGGTGACCTTGGCAGAGGTGTTTCAAGTGCTATGCGGAAAGGAAGCTCTCTCTGCCTGCCTCGCGCACGGTGCCGTGATACTTACAGGAGTTTTGTTTCTGCTCTGAAAAGAGCCGCTTCTTCTGAGCTGTGGTTGTGACACACGGTTTGGGCTTGAACTTGACATTTCCTGAGAGGCTTAGCTCAAATGAGACCCCTGATTTTGTTTGAACCAATAATTTTTCTGTTTTTTCACATTTTCTGTACTGTGTGGGTGAAGCTGTTGAATGTTGTTCGGAGAAACCGGTTTTCTAACTCGTGTTGCTAGTGTAAGCTTCTGGAACAGTCATCGGAAAAGCATCGCAGTAAATGTTTCCACAGTCGCAGCAAAGGGAAGCGAAGATGAGTAGTGTTGATCTTGCCACATAATCAGGGCTGTACTGTTGCTCGATCCTCAGCTTTTTTTATTTTACCCTCCCTGCTTGCCTTGTTATCCCAGATGTCAGGTCTTGAGGGGGATGAAATTAAGTTAAAGCCTTTTTCATTAAATGGCTGGATGGCTTCTGGGACTGTTTTACCATTGGGTCATGAGTGGAAATGGGACCCAAGGTGGTCATGTGTGAGAGGTAAAGCCATTTGATGGCTATTTAGTGACGCCTAGAATGACAGAAGTCCTGACGACTTCAATACTACTTAAGGCAGCATCCCTTTATAGATGCAGCCATCATAACTGATGCTAGTCAGTCCTCGGCAGTGAGGCCAAAGACTGAATGGTCCATAAAAAACTAAGCTCCCCAATCAGCCATGAAGATCATCCTTCTAGACTTACAAAACAGCAAGAGAGAATTTAAACTACTCTGTCTTGTAAGCAAATGAAGGAGGTTTTTTGCAGTGCATCATGAGCAAAAAGCCAACTTCTCAAAGAAATGGCAGCTAATGCTCGCCCTGTCATATATGTTCTTTGGCTGTGTCTGATTATCTTGGATACATGATGTATTATCTGTGTTTGTTTAAGCAAGTCTTTTCTTCCAAGCAGGTCTGCATTGCTGGGAGGACATTGACAAGTTAAATTCTTTTCCCAAGCTCGAGGAAGTAAAATTGCTAGGAATCCCTTTGCTGCAGTCCTACACCACTGAGGAGCGCAGGAAGCTGCTAATAGCCAGGTCTGTTGCTTGTTTATTCTGCTCAGCAGAAGCGTTACATGGCAGTGAATGGCTGGAGCGGGTAATTGGAGGAAGAGGCTGTTAGGAGATAGGGTTTTGTATGAATTCAGTGCTTGGAAAGATTTGAGATTTTTTTTTATAGTGTGGGAAAGTGGGAGTAGTGGAAATCTTAAGTCTAACTTCTTTACTTCTCAGAGATTTTTTTGAGTCTCATACATGCCTGTACATGCAATGCATATATGTGGCAAAATGAAAATGCTTAATTTTGAATGTGCTTGGAGAAACTGCATGGGACTCGCCCTCTCTCTTGAGGGGACTGAAGCCTAAGCTACCTGGCAGGATTCTCCTGGTGTTAGTTGTGGCATGTAGCTTTTGATGGCGACCATCTTGTTGGTCACCCTGTCTGGGTTTCTCTTCTTGCTGACTGTATTTCTTGGTGTCTGCATGCAGGTTGCCATCTATTGTCAAGCTCAATGGAAGCATCGTTGCCGATGGGGAGCGAGAGGACTCGGAGCGATTCTTCATCCGATATTACATGGAGTTCCCAGAGGAGGAAGTCCCATTCAGGTATGAACTCTTTGTTGTGAAATGGAGAGCAGGAGCAGATGGGCGGCGAGGCAAAAGAAAAGGTGACTGAACAGATGATGTTACATGGGAAATCCGAGCTAGTTGTTCCATGAAAAAAAACATCCCTCACCTTCCGCCTGTCTTGCCTTCCTCAATTGGTTTTAGTTAATGTTGTTACATTAGAGCGTTGTCTGATGACTTGTAGAATCACTTCTGAGTCAGATTTGGTCTTAAAGTGTCCGTGTCAAGTGCCATTAAACAACATGACTGTTCAGTTCATGATCTTCATTGCTTCCTGGCCTCCCTGATGGCTAGCTTCATAATCCACCTGTGTTTGGGAGTCCCCAAAAGCCAGTACAGATCATGCTCTCTGGTGCCAGGCTGGGGCATCTAATTCTCTTGACCATCTGGAGTGTGGAATGTGACTGGTGATAGGAAGCTGTCCCCTTACTTTCAGGCCTGCAAATAGCAAGTCTGATGGTTTTTCTTTGCCAAAACAGTATGCCCAATGATCTGTTAATCTTGGTAAACTAATGAACTTTGACAGACGCTGTTCAGTCGGTATCTTCTCTGTGCCAGCATCTACTTACTGTTTCTTAATGGGCTGAGAAAGGGTCATGGAGGATCAGGCCACAGCATTTACGTGCCTTTTTCCCTAGAACCCTTATACGCTATTCAGACAGCAAAGCGTCATAGCCCTTTCTTTACAGAAAGGGGATAGGACAAGAGCATGTGGGTGTGTGTCCGGGGGGACAGACAGAGGTAGGGACAAACCGAGGTAGAGAAGAAGGTCAAAGGTTTGGCCCAGTACAGATGACAAAGGTGCGAACGGAATCTGATTGGTGTTTACATTGGCTGGTCAGTGTTTCTGCCAGCTTAACTCTTAGGTAAAATGTCTCTTGTTTTTCAAAAGGACTGTGTATGTGACCTGCCAATACAGAAAGGCTGGAATGGGGAATGAGGGCACGGCATTTTGTATGAATACTAATAGGTCTAGCGATCATAGTATAGGTGTATAATATATATAGGTGTACTGGGGTCAGTTCAGAGGTGAAGGGTACTAATGTAGTCAGGGAGATAAGACAGCTGGTGATCCCTCTTGTGCCTTTTTCTGAGGACAAGTCCTGGCTTGTAAATTTTAGGAGCCCTTGAAGCAGAAAAATGGAAATAAATATTGGAAGGGATAGCAGCAGAGGTGGAGAACGTAGGGGAGAGGAAGGGGAAGGGGAGACAGGGACTGTGAGTTCATGGCGCTGCTCCCAAAATGGATTATTTTCTGTAACGTTCTGTTTCTAAGAAAACTGTTTCATGTCTCTCTGTTTGTGGCTCTAGAAAGGGAGAATAGCAGGGCAGCTGAGCCCAACAGCTGCAGCAGAGTCCTGCCTTTTGGTAAACAGGGCTTGGGCTGACCTGGAAAACCAGTCGGGAGAAGGCAAGGCAGGCCCTTGCACTGAAGACAGTGTATTCGGTTGCAGTCTGGGAGGGGAACTAAGGTGCGAGGAGCCCTTTGATCCTGGTGGAACGGGTGTGCCACCCTGAGCTCAGGAGGAAGGGTTTGCATATGAGACGGAAGGTAAATAAATAGCTGGTGGGCTCTGAATCTTTTCCTGCTGGACTTGTGTCTCTGGGTATTGTGGTGACAGATGCCTTGCATGTCCAGGACCCATATATTGTTGAGAAGGACACAGTGGGATATAGTTTTACACATGCATGATGCTACTGTTAGGACATGGACTTTGGGAACAGGCTGTGTGCACCCATGTAGTTACACAGTACAACACACAACTGGGGTTGGTTTCCAGGTGGGAGTTCATGTAAAAAATTACTAATATCTCACCCATCCAAAAAGCTGGTCTGATCTTGACCAACATGCTAGCTTTATGCTATTTTGGTAAGATACCAGAGAATTACCTCCCCCTCTGATTTCTTAACCTTTAAACACTGTGACTGCCCTTTTCGTGGTCAATGGGCTCTTTGTCTGAATCCCTTCATCTGTGCAGCGTTTCCAAGAGACTTGTGCAGCTACTAAAGAGGGTTGTTCTGTTCTGGAGGAGTTGTGTGCCGCTACAGACTATTTTCTAGTGAGGCTGCAGATGGCTGAGAGTGTCCCTAGTGCTGAGGGCTGGGTTTCAGTTCTTGGACCTGTATGCAGCAGCCCTTGTAGGAAGGGAACCCTGGCATTCTTTACAGAGGGATTTTGTGTGTGTTTGTTGCTAAAGCTTCCTCTTCTTTGCTCCCAGATCTGGTGTGGTCTCTCCGAAGGTGGTTTGTAATTAGAATCTAATGAGGACACACGCATGTTGTTGCTGGGGGTATGGCATCTGCATTGCAGTGCTGCCTCAAGCTGAGGAAGAAGACACGCTTGGGCATGAAAAACTTAAGAGTGTAAGCAGCCCCCCTCAAGATTGTCGAGGTGTAGCGTGCGATAAGCGAACAGCACGCACTCACAGCAAACCCTCCTGCTTGAATTGCATGTCTTCTCAGGCTGCAGCTCAAAGGGATCGGAAAGGGAGGGAAACGGACAGAATAATTTCTCTCTTTGGATGTCGTGGGTTAGAAAGGAGTGCCAAGTGTGCAATCCAATATTGGCCCTATTCTTGACTGACGTCTGTGTGTCTCTAGGTTTTTAATGAGTCCTCTGCTTGTCTGGTCCGCTGTTTATCTGCAGAGTATCAGAGACACTTTTAGCCAGGCTCAGTTCTTCAGCATCCTCTGCTCTGGCAGCCATTGTCTGCCAGGCTGCAAGGGGTAATTATAAAAGTCTCCAGGGTGCCTGTTATCGGGGTACAAAAGAACCATATGAGCAGTGTGCCTTCATCCTTATTGATTTGAGGGAAGCCAGTCATTCAGACTCCTAACTTTCTTTGCAGGCTGCAGCTAGCATACAAGGAGCAGGCTGCAAAGCTTGTTCTGCTTTTCCTTTACATGAGAAAATTTAAGACAACATTGCTTGACCCTCCGCATATTTACACTACGCATTTGGGTAATCTTAGCCCACTCATGGTATTTCTGTCTCTCAGCTTGCTTGAAATTTGTCCCCCTCTTTGTACTCTTCCCACCATCAGCCCTGTTCACTGCAGTTTCCCTCAACGCATGAATCCTGGCAGTACTTCTGGTCAGCACGTGAGAAATTGTTGCTGGACTGCGGTGGAAACTGTGCCGCAAAGAAATCCTCCCCATTGGCAACACACTGGCTAGTGTTTGCTCTTACTGCGGGCAGTAGCCCGGTGGGTGAAATATGGGGAGTGCGTTGTCTTCTCTCAGCACTAATGGCTTTTCCAAATAAATAGGCCTGATCCTATCACCCAGGTGACTGTGAGAGCATGGCACCGGCCTGCCTTCAGATGCTCTGCCCTGGTGAAGGCTCATTTTGTCTGTGAGACTGGGGAAATCCTAGTGTGCTGTGGCCCTTACCTCATTTCCCGGTAGACAGAGTGTCTGCTGTTCTCCAGGAATGTTCCTGCCTTCAGCAGGACTCCCTGGGGTCACCCAGCCTGCCAGGTCCCATCATCTCTCGACAGGGGCTGTGACACGGCACCGATTGCATTCAGCTCAGACTCGGATCGGGAACAAAAAGAGCTTTCTGTACGGCGCATATTGGAGGGCCTCTGAAATGTTACCTTTTCTCGGCAGTTCTTGGTCTTTGTCATTTCAATCACATTGTGTTTTGTGTTGCTGTTTCGCCTCTTTCCCAGCCAGGCAGGGGAGATGCAGCCTTGCCCAACTGGAGCGATACCCGTTGAAGGTGGCAGGAGGGTGAGATGGGCTTTCCATTGCCAGGCATGGCTCCCTGCGACAGACCTTGTGAAGGACAGTCAGAGAACTTGGTTCCAAGGAGAAAGTGATGGTGGAGCATGTAGCTCTGCTAGTAAAATTCCCATGTTGTTTTAGAGTAGGTGTGAAGGATCAGTTGGCAAGAAGTCCCCTGTTTGTTGTCAGCTTCCAAACCCTGCAGCAGCTCATCTTAATTCGGTGATCTTGATGATTCTGTGCTCAGTGTAGCGTAACATTTGGGACCTAGCTGGCCTCTTGGAAAACAGCAGGAATGTCTGGAGATCAGTCAGGCCATGAAGCCACAGATACTGGGAATCCAGACTGGGGGTCATGTCCTTTGTAGGAGCACTAGCTTGCTTCTGGCAATCTTTAGTGAAGTGTTTTCAGTGGAGCAGGAGGCATAGAGCCTTGTGAGTGCAGCATCCTCTCTTTCTTCTGAATCCCACTGCAGCCATGGCTGGGGTTTCTGAAATGGTAGGAGCCCAGTAGAAAGCTTCGCTGCTCAGTTTTGAGACCAGTCAACTCAAACAGGTCGGTGGTAACTTCACCTTCCTCAGCTAGATACCTCCTCCCTAGTTGGACGCTCACATGGGTTCATCTCAGTGCCGTGGTGCAGCTCAGGAACTGTGAGACAAGGTGACTGGAGTGGATGGGCTTTTTAGGTTTTATTTTGTGCTTTTCAGCATCTTGCCTGAGAAACACTGTGTGCTGTGTGAAGTGTCATGCCGTCAGGGGAGAAAACAGGACTCACACCATCCTAATGGATGTCTGTTCAGGTCATCAGACTTGAATTGGAGTGAATGTTGTCTCCCCAAAGTGTGAGCAATTTGGTGGCAAATGGAGAAGAAAGCTGGGGTTTTCCTTCAGTCGCTGCTGGGCAGGAGACTTGCATGGAGAGAAGCATGCACTTATGGGCTTTCAATGCTAGCTCGGCAATATTCTTCACTCGTGAGAGCCTCATCCATCCTTCCCACCTTGAGTGAAGTGCCAGTTAAACTGCGAGACATTTTGGAGGAGCCATATGCCAGCTAGTCACTGACATGGAGGATGAGGACAGCTCATCGCTGTCTGGGTTCCAGTTTTAGCTCTTGTCTAAAAGTTCTGGGCTTTAGATGAATTGCACCTTGGAATCTGCGCTTACCCTCTTGTCGTCTGGTCATTGTACTGTCCGTGCAGATATTCGTTTGTACTTTTGCAACCTAGTAGCATCCTTGGATGATTGCAGTTAAAGTGGGGTAATATCATAATGTGAAACAGAACCTGACTTGTGAAAGGTGCATTGGCCGTACAAGCAACTATACTGTAACTCTGGACTTGTTTTAATTATTCAGGTATCACGAGCTGGTCACGAAGTACGGGAAGCTGGAGCCCTTGGCAGTCGTGGATCTTCGACCACAGAGCAGCGTGAAGGTGGAGGTTCACTTCCAGGATAAGGTGGAAGAGATGTCGATCCGTCTTGATCAGACTGTGGCAGAATTGAAGAAGCACTTAAAAACTGTGGTGCAGTTGTCAACAAGCAACATGCTGCTCTTCTACTTGGACCAGGAAGCTCCTTTTGGTCCCGAGGAGATGAAATACAGCTCGCGAGCACTGCATTCTTATGGCATTCGGGATGGAGATAAAATTTATGTGGAACCTAGAATGAAATAGCCTCTTTTGACCTTGTGAGTGCACACACGTGCACACACATGCCCCCACACACCCACACACATGCATTAAGGAATTTTTGCAAGGTTTTTATTTCAGTTGGTTGGTTGAGGTTTGGTTGCGTTTCTGTAGCAGGTAATTTCTTAGCCCGGATGAAGTGCCCTGATCTGAGAACCATGCCCACCATCCACTGCAGGTGACCTTGAGATGACAACTGACTGCAGTGCGTGTGTTTCAGTGTGTGCAATACCTTGATGTTTTCTTCGATGCTCCGGTATACTCGTGATTTGGCGCGAATGGTCAGTTGTTCAAGCTAAAAAATGCTAGGGTCCGTAAGGGACAAGATAGCTCGGTGCAGAATTTGATCTGTTTTTTTCTTTTTCTAAATTTTTTGGGGTTTGGCTCCACCAGAGCACCCTTTGGCCTAGCTATCTGACTGTGACTCGAGCTTGCCGAAGTATTTTTTGCAGCTGGGTGCTGTCTCAACCTTCTGTTGCGTTTGAGTTCACTGAAAAGATCTAAAACAGTATTCTGCTTGATTCAGAGCTCAGGTACTTAGTGCATCCACTTAACTCTACTGGTTTGGTTGGTATGAGTGCACAAAATGGGGGAAAGAAAGAGATCTTATTAGAAAGAAATAATTTATTTTCAAAACGCACGCTCTATATCCATGCTGTCCTATTCTGATTTTGGGGGAAAAAAAAGTTTTGATTTCTGTACCAGTCTCACACAGTGTCTGCAACCCATAGCACTGGCAGTCCGGAGGCACAGGGACCCTTGCTGTGTGCATTGCAAAGTGAATTTTGGAAGGCGGTGGATGGGCGTTGCGTTGGAAGGGCTTTTAGAGTAACAGGTCAAAAAGGGGTTGAAGAGCAGATTCCCCCGCGTTGGCCATGACTCATCCCTGCGAAGCTGAAGGGATCCTCCAGTATGCACTTAACTTCGTACCAGTTTGTACTGAGAGTGGAATGGCTAAAATTCCTCTCCTGAGAGAGAGTAAGAGTAAAGTTGAAGTTTGTGTTTGTTGCTGTTGCACCAGAAATGAAACCTAGCACTTTCCCTGGGGGCCCCTGGCTCTGGGGTCCCTGCTTAGGGTCCAAACTAGGAGAATGTGTTGGCTCAGATCAGTTTCTAGAAGATGAGTAACAAAGCAACTAGACTCACATTTATCGTAAAGCAGGTTTTTACTATCTATATTGGCTTGCCCCCACACGCACCTCGTAGGCATCACGTGCTGCTGCTTAAATTAGCCCCCGTTTTCTACTGCAGATTCCCTTTCTTGTGCAATGAAACCCTCCTTCCTTTGTATCCCTTGTTTTGCTTTCCTGTGTCCTCCCCTTGTTCCTCTGTCCCCCTGACAAGTTGAAGACTTTTCAGATTACCTAGGTATAAGCAGCTGCATAAAAGTTTTTGAAGCTGTGCAGTGAGGGCTCTAGTTACATGTGAACTTCTGACCTTAATTTTGAAATGCTCCCTTATCCCCATGTGCACTTTCTTTCCCATGATGCTTTTGTCCACATCACCAAGCTCCTTTTATATTCTTGGAGTTGTATATTTCTTGTCATATTTTACCTAGATCGTGGGGTGGGGTAGGATGGGGAGGGGACAAAGTATTATCTCATAGTCTTCAGGTTCAGGATGTGGGGACCATTCGGAGGGGAGTAGTTCCGCATCCAGAGTAATGATTAAAAATGGAAGGATTTTAAGACAAGTTAATAATTTGTGCCTCATCCCCCTGCCAAAAATGTTAATCTCCTGGCCCCGTTGAGAATGAGCAATAGGAAACGGAGCAAGATTTGCAGTAGGTAGCATAGAGGCCGCAGCACATAGATGCGGGGCCGTGGTACCTGTAAAACAAAAGAGCGGGGAGATGGCGGCAGTGTAGCATAAGATGATGCTTTTATAAGCTAGAGCTTTACTGAAGATGTATTTTCCATTTGGGCAGAGAAAGGCATTTGCTGCCTTATAGCAGAACTCTTAAGCCAACACTTCTGTATGATATATACATACATACGCATAGGAAAAGTTGTGTTTAATAAGATATTTTGTTATAAAACAAAGTTTTATGAAGATATGGTTGTTTAATATTAGAAGCCTATTTCTCCCCATGACCTCCAGTTTAAGTAGGTTATCCCTCAGTCGCGGCAGTGTCAGAGGAAAGCGACCGACGGGGATGCAAAAGTATCTCTGACCTAATTCTATAGAGAAGTAATTGCCTATGTGGGTATATTTATGGCATTGTAACTGGTATTAATGAGATGCTGTAACTGTTGACCAACTTCCTCAGCACAATTAAATGTCTCTGTTTCAGAGAAGGAAATAAACAAAGACCATTAAAGAGTTGAATGGGATGTTAAAGAAGACCCAAATATGTGCTTTTACATTTGTTCACCCACAAAAAGTTAGCCTGTCTGGAGAGGGAATGGTGCTGTCACCGCACCAGCTCCGAACTGTCCGTAAATCATGCTTTTATTTACGGCGGACCTCGTAGGAACTGGAAGATGGAAAAAGAGAACACCTATTGGCATACAAGGTCAACAAGCGCTATGCAGCTGCCGGGGATTTGGTGCTAACACCCAAACTGGCTCCCCGGTCTGTTCAGGTCAGCAAAAGTCACGATATGAATATCACCGCCTTGCCACTTCATCGGGGGAAGGTTGTTTCTGGATGATGTTCTCAAGCCATTCACCTTCTGCGCAGCTAGCAGAGCACTCGTGGGGTGGAAACCAAAAATCTCAGTTGGCTTCCCAAGGAGAAGGAGTCACGTCCAAAACCCGGGGACAGTTTATGCATCCATATGATTGACTTTGGAAAGTAGGGCCAAATGGCACGCCACTGATGTGGGAAAATATCCCAAGTCGGCTCACTTTCCTTTTGTAATGCCTTTTGGGAAAGGGTCTTATATGTGTGCCATGTTGCTGCTTAACAGGGAACCATGTCTTGGGGAGAGAGGGAAGGGCTCTGAGCGAGAGAGGGGGTTTGGGACTAACGGTGGGTGCCAAGAATCTGGGAGGGTCCTGAGAAGGCTGGCGGTTTGATTTAAATCGATGCAATGTCAGGAGGGGCTGTGTCCCAGTGTTGCTGGCATATACCCGCTTTAGCAAAAGGTCCCTTGTTCTGTTGCATTCCTTTGAGAAAACAAAATAAGAGTCCCAAGCTTCTCTAGCTTTTGTGTCTTCTATCCGAGGGCTACTTTTGTCAAGAACTGTTTTGTTGTTCATGCTAGTTCGTGCATAAAAGTCTGCTGCGGGCAGTCTACACAGTGGGCAAAGCACCTGGTTCGGAAGGAATTAGGTGACAGCTATATACCAAAGTGTCGCACAGCTCCGTGTACTGAGATTAGATGCTGTGCCATTGTGTTTTTGGATACATTCCTATTGAATATCCATGTTTTGACCAGATGTTTCAGGCGGATTGCTTAACTGGCGATGTTATGAATATGCATAGCGTGGCAACTGTCCTCTGCTCAATCGGTGGGATTTGTAACTCCCTTTCTTGGGAGTTGCATACATCCCGATGGCAGATGATAGCGTGGCCCGTGGCGGCTTGGAGCAGCTCGGAGGACCTGTGCCTAATGGCGCTCGTTGCTTCTGGGGAGAGGCTCTCAGTCTGCCCTCACCTACTCAGGTCTGTAATCCGAAGAAACCGATGCGGTGGCTCTGCCTCCGTCGGTTGCTGGTTTTGCTTGTTAATGAGATTCTGTAGGTTCTGTTCCTGTGCAGATTTGAAAATGCAAACGAGGTGCTGAAAGCAGCCCAGAGGCTAAAATATGTATTCCTGGCAGCTGTGCCTCCCTCATTTGAATGTGGCACTTTTGTAGGCGGTTAGAGAGATGCCTTCCCCAGAGCAACGTTAGAGGGGCTTTAGCCATCTCAGGCCTTTGCCTCTGTGATTGCTTTTCTGCAGCTACTGGAAACTTCAAATATAATTTAAACATGAAGGTCTATTCTTGCTCCCTATTAATGATGCATCCATATGTACTTTTAAAGAAAAAGGAAGAACCGTAAGTCCATCTCGTTTTTTATTCTGGTTTCTCTCACGGGGAATATACTTCCCGCTCCCACAATTTGCCTTTGGTTTGCTCGCAGACTTAGTGGTGGAATTCAGGCCAAACAGGTAATTGGTTTGGATCAGTTCAATAAACTTATGTAAGTTTTTACACAAAAAAAGCGTCCTGAGTTTTGCACTTCTGTGTTTCCTGAAGCAAAACGTTTCCCTCTGTCTCACTCACACACTTAACACAGACCTTCAGGAGAGTGGAAGCTGCTGAGATTTTTTTTTTTTGTTCTGCTGACTGTTCGTGCCAGCTGTCTGCCCGGTGAGCTCAGGCACAGCCACCTCACTTGTGTGAAATGCTGCTTGTCAAAAGGAGAAGTCACGGTGCTGGAAGACCTAGTCCTCTTCTGGACTGTATTTCTCTGTGGCGGTGACTCATCTCCACTTCCAGGTGAGGAACAAGGCTCGAGCTTGCTCTGTTACCTGCTCCATGTCCTTGGTGGGACTGGCCTTGGGGTTAAAACGAGTTTCGCCCTTGAGGAAGGGCTTGCAGTTGCTGACAGGGAGGGCAGTATGACCCATTAAAGCAGTAGTCATGGGCTTAGCCCATGCTGGCCTGCACAGAATGATCCTGGGGAGTGGCAGGAGGAGGTACGTGCCCCTCTGGATGAGACGCAGCTCCTGGGCAAACCCCTCGCCAAGGCATCTTCCCTGGTGTCCCGATCCAATATCGGGGAGGGCTCTTAAACGATCCCAAGAGCAAGATTAAGACATAAACGAGGTCAGATGCCGTACAACCTTCCAAGTTTTATTTCCTATAACAACTGATAATAGCGATAGGACAGAAGGAAGAAGAAAGGAAAAAGAGGCAGACCTAAGCAAGAAAACGGAAGACAGATAGCAAGACTAGTTACCACCACCACGAAGCCAGCAATGTCCCGTTGACTCCGTCCCGATGCAGGTGATGGAGGGTCCAGGTTCCAGGTTCCAGCCAAAGTCTCAGTCCCAAGCGCTGCAGGTTTTCTTCTGTTGCTTTTCAGTTGCAGTTGCTTTTCAGGTGTTTTACAGGTTTTCAGGTTCTTGAGAGGGGAGTAGGCAATTCTTTTATTGTCCCGGTCCCCGTGATTGCTCCAAAAAGTCCACCCATTTCCACAGAACTCATTACCATACGCGCCGCCCCGTGTTCCTCCATGGGCGCGTGCCCAGGTGTTCACGGTGGTTTCTTCACCTTGCTCGCGGGCAAGCACAGCTTGGTAGGCACTGCTAGCTTCAGGTGGATACGGTGGTGTCTTCAGGGACATTTTGCGCATACTCCCCCCCAGCAACAGGATGCTGAGGCTCTTTGCAGCAGCAATGTCGAGACAAACATTTCCAGCCAACACAGTCTCTTACACCTGGGCTGGCCCGGCTCCCTTGAAATGGGAATGTGACAAGGCACTGCCTGCGGTCGCTCTGCCGAGGTCAAGCAGCCAGAGACCCCTTTGTCTCGTCTTAATGCTTGTTTTTTCTTGAGGTCGGGCATGGGAAGGAAATTTTCTTCCAGAAGATAAAAAAAAGAAAAAGTGGTTGGTTGTTCGGCTCCAATGTGCTCAGCACTGCATGATGGGAGCATCCCCTGCCAAAAGAAAATAGCCTAGAAGACAAAGTCTTCCCCAAAGAGACAGTGAAACCTAATCAAACTTCATCAGTGTAGACTTGCCCAGGACAAACAGGACCAGAATATTAAACTGACAAAAGAGCAGAGGGAAACCTATTTTCACCAGTTTTCTCTGTCTTACAAAACAGGATGGGAAGAGTCAATTGATTTTCCTGTGGCTGGTAATGTTTAAAATTTGTATGGGAGGGAAAGGAAGAGCCAGGGTGCACGGAGTGGCAGGCTGGAAGAAATAGGCCCCCGGAATATCAGTCAGTGCTTTATAATCCCCCTGCCCTCCTCAAGTAGTGGTTGGTTTAGAAAAGGGAAAAAATAAATTTAAAAACCCAAAGAAGCTTCCTGCTAGCAAGGCCATGCTTGGAGGATGAAGAGAAAGCACACTCTGGGATTTGCTCTGGAGGCGGTGTACTGCCTGGTGCCCTGATGTACTAAAAGAAACTGCTGAGGTAAGATATGGCATTTTGGGTGTGAACTTACTAAACACATTTCTAGGAGCACCTGGGGTCCTGGAAAAAAAGTCAGGGCTTTTAGGTGGTTCTTGTTTAACTGCTGGCATTCCTGTCGCCTCTCCATTCCTGACAAAGGGTGGGGAGTGGGTGTACGAGATGCACAGGAGGAATACCTACATCCTAGCAGGGAAAACAGGTAGCAAAAGGCCCCCACCCAAAAAATCAGAAGGGAAAATCCTTCTTCTGCCAAGGTTGGGCTGGGTGGTTTTGTCCGTGAGTACATGGCCATTTTCCCATGACGGACTGCTGGGGTTGGAGCACCGCCTGTGTTAACTGAGCCTTAACGCAGCCTCTAAAAGTCAGCTCTCTACTGGGGCTCTGCCAGTGGCTTCCTTTACACCTCGGCCCCTGTTCTGCCTCTCCCTCTCTCATCTGACATTGATGTGAATGAAATTAAAGCAGAGATCTTCTCTCAGGCTACAGATTGGGCTCGGAGGAAGAGCTTTGGTCTGTGTAACGCAGTTGGAGGCTTACAGCCTGCGAAGCTTTGGCAGGCTCTGCTCTCCGGGGCTAGCGGTGCTCCCGCGCACCGTCAGCAAGAGTTTGCACGGGTGGAAACGTTCACCAAGCAGCAGCCGCCACCGAGTGCCAAGGAAAAATAAGCATCCTTGGTAGTTACTCGGCTTGGGTGGCCACAGGGCAAGGGCACAGAGGGCCAGGGCATCCTCGCTCAGCCCGTTATGTCCCTGTCCCGCAAGCATGTAATCGCGCGCTTGTGGACAACACGTCTTCACTTCAGCTACACCTGCAGCCCACGGTTTTGGCCCTCAGGGTAGTTGTGTGTCTAGCAAAACCCCTGGACTTGCAGAGACGTGCTGCCATTAGAGGTGGAGGGCAGGGGTGATGGAGTTAGAGAAAGGACTGGGCTGTGGGCGTCTGCAAGAGAAGGGAGGTAGTGCCAAGAGAGGACTTCAGCAGCAAACTTCCCCGGCTGCTGTGGGCACCTGTGGGTGTGCCATGCAGCCCAGGCACCAGAGGCATGGAAAATCCCTGTGGAAACTGCAGGTTGTACGAGTGAAAACAGTAATAATGCTCACAGCAGTCCCCCAGTGAAACTCCCCAGTGGCTCGAGTGAAAACGCCCGTTGGTCCTTCCAGAGAGGGTGGAAGCAGCAACAGCACTGAAACCCTCTCTGGCAGATTTGGAGAGAGCACGCTGCACCGGGTAAGTTTTTCCTCTTCCACCTGTAAAAGCAGAACTAAGTTGCATTACAGAAAGTAAAGGAAGACTTGGATGGAAAAGTAACTCCATTTAAACTTTGGGGCACTGCCTTTGAACAGTGCTTTAAGCCTAGCACTGTTTAATGCTAATCCTGTAACATTATATAGATGGGCTTTTTTTTTCACTTACACAAAGGAGGAAGGGGCTCAATTCTTCTGAGAGTTGGGGTTTTTTTTCTTCAGCGAAAAGCAATGCTGAGCAGCACAGCTCCGGCTCGCTGACATTTCCATCTGAATCCACCTGAAGGGGGTGAGCTTTTAGGGAAGAAAGAGGCTTCTCTCCCACTCCAGGCCAGAATCTGATCTCCAGATTAGCTTGCTGGTTATCAATACGGGCAACAGTTGTGATTGCAACTCAACACTCCTCCAGCCCTGGAACGGCATTGAAGAAAACGGACTTTTCAATTGCGAGCGCAAGGGGAGTGAGACATCATTTCAGTCATCAGCAATAATTGGCAAAGGAGGACCGGCATGCATTCTCCATTGACATAGGATTTCTCCCTGGTCTACCAAGATCGGTCTAAAATTTCAGACCTGATTGCTCCTCTAGTCTACGAAACAGGTTGGTAATTTTTTTTACATACCTAAAAAATTGTATTTTTGAGTGCAATATGGTAAGTAATGTTTTCTTTATTGTCTGTCATGTTTCCCAAGTGGTGACAGTCTCGCTCTTGTTCTTGGTCTACCATGGTCTCCGCTAGTCATTGTCTGCCCAGTCTCTGCTAATGAATCCGCAGTGACTCAGATTTACAATCTATACAAAATTCTGTCGTCCTCCTTTCATCTTTCCAAGATAGGGAATGTGGTAAAACTTTTCCTTGCGGGAATGAATTTTTCTCAACACAGAACGCAGTTGCTGGAAGCGGGCTGTGGCCAATGTTGATGCGAGTGGTATGCTGAGGGGCAGTGAAGCAGGGAGGACCTTTCCTTCCGCACTGTTTCATGCTTTCTGAGCTCCCGGTAATGGGAGTCAAGTGGAAGCAATGTGGGACAGACAACAGCATGTTCCCCACTGTAGTCCCACACTCTATGCGATATGTATGTATGTGCATATATTTGGAAGGAGTTGGATCTGTTGATCCCCATACACTATAGAAACAGATCTAGAGGGAGAACATAAAGAGATGCTGGGTTTCATAGCCGGTGTGTCCACGCAACTGAAATGCATGGAAAGTATAAAGCTGAGAAGGTAGAGAGTCTGATATTGAAACTAAGGCTGCACATAATGCATAGATATAGCTTGTGTCTGAAGCTGTTCACGTACTTTTCCAGCGGGCTTGTGCACGCTGGGAGCACACGATACCTTCCCGGGAGCTCTAGGTGAGCCGTGTCTGTGTGTAATGAATGGAAGCGACAAGCAAAGAAATCAAAGCAGGTGTTTTAGTGATATTTTCTACTGGATTAATAATGAATAATAAATTGCGTTAGGCACAGAAGGAATTAAAGCTGGCACAGGATTTCGCTTTGATTTTTCCAGCCCTGTATCTGCTTCTCTCTCTATCTTTGATTCCTGTACAGCAAGGAGTTGCCCAGCTGTGTAAATGTTTGTGCTTCTTCCATACTCATCAAAAATGGTAAGCGATCGTGTTAGCAGCCAGTGCAAAGGATTAGTTGAAGTGGTGTCTGAAGCCCCTTAACTATGAAAGCACGCCGCAGCTCTGCATCGTCTCTCACGTTTGGAGCAGTGCGAAGCTGTTCCCCTTGAAGTCAGGCAGAAGCGTCCATCGTCACACTAAGCGGATCAGGGAGGAATTGCTTTTGACCTATGGGGAGAATAGATGGCCGACGGAGAGCCGGGACTATTTACAACTTCAAACGCTGCGTGAAATTAGCAGCAGCTCTTCTGTGTGGTTATGGGCTTACTTTGACAATACCTGCAGGGCGATTTGCTGTTATCACCAGGGAAGTCTCATTACACCACTTAATGGGGTAGGCATTTCGGGTCTGCCTGGCGGGTGAGGGACCTCCATCTCTGAAACGTCCGTATGTCGGCAGCAGTCAGGCAGCTTCGGGAAGCGACGGCGCTCAGCGTCGCCCGGGGTTTGCTTGAGGATGCAGTTTCCTACCAATGTGATGCATGTCCAGGTTTCTTTCCTTCCTGTAGGATGAACAAGCGATCGTTTCTCGGAACCTGGGTGGCCCTTTTGGTGATAGCTGCGCGGCAGCGAGGTGAGTATCTCCTGCTCGCGCGCTGGGAGGCTGACGCTCGTCGGCTGCGCTGGGAAAGCGGTCACCTCGGAGCAGTGCTGTACCCAGAGACCCCAGAAGTACAAAGGGCTTGGAAAACACGCCCAGCCCCTTGGCTGCAGCCAGGACAAGAACCAGCATGAACTTCGTATTGCCCATGGGGAGGAAGGCAGGGAGGGACCGCTGAGTTTAAGAGTGAGTGCTAAGCAGAGGGATTGGTGCACCTTCGTGGGTAAGCACAGGTGCCAATTTTGCGCAAGTGACAGCTTGTGTCACGGGAGATGGATCAGCAGCCTGTGCAAATGGCCCTCACTTCATTGAAAGCAATGAAGCGACGATAGTTTACGTTAAATGAGGAGCTGGCATGCCAAGCTGAATACAAAGCTGGCAAAGCCAGCAGGGTATACAGGCCACAGAAGCTGTTGAGCTCGGTGAGCGTTTTACGTATGCTTGCATATATCATTTATATGGCTGCATGCGCACACATGGGGCATTCCGGAGGTTGTGATGGTCTGGCCAGTCTCCACGAAATAGGAATTTGAAAAACTTCTAGTGTTAGGACTGCTGAGCAGGCTGACCAACCTACACCCAGGGCCTAAAGGGCAACTTGGGTGAGCGATAGCAAAACGTCATGTTTTGTGGGCACTGAGGTTCCCCTGGGGTGCTCGCGGAGGACATCCGACAGCAGACATGGAGGTGCCTCTGGCAGGGTTGCAGGGCTGCAGCCTGCAGCAGGAAGCCTCTCCATTCACTTGTACCCCATTTCTCATGGTGTGCACTTCGTTTTGTGAAGAGGTGGTGTTCACATCTGGGCTAGATGAGGCCCTGAGCAACCTGCTCTGACCATGAGGTCAGCCCTGCTTTAGGCAGGAGGTGAGACCAGCTGGCAGCCAGGGTCCCCTTCCGAGCTGTGGTTTTCTATGATGTTGAAAAGCACGGGAGCAGCTTGCTAGCCTCATGGAGTAATTAATCTTTGTCATGCTTCAATTTGAAGAAGGGCGAGCAGAGGTGGTGTGGACAGGAAAAGCCTCTGTAATTTGGTAATGTGGCAGATGTGCACCACGTGGCTGGTACTAGATGTGTGGCCAGCTTGAGGACCTCTAGCAAGGGAACCCAGAGCTAGGGAGTCAGGAAATTTGGAAGCCGTTTCTCTGGTCAGCTGCTGAGTTGCCATCCGGCTGAGGACAGCTCAGGCAAAAGCTGTGGCTCCCTTTCCTTATGCGGGAAATGAGGCCACCAGTTCACCCATGTGAAATGCCACTGGGGCAAAAATCATGACCAGTGGGGCCAGCCGGGCTGCTTGGCTGGGTGAGGTGATGCATGCAAAGGTACGGTAGTGTCACACTAGTAGTGCTAAAGAAGCTGGCATCGAGAAGATTTTGTTGAGTTTCCTGTTTAAAAAAGAAGTTAAATCCATGTCTCATATCTATGCCTCAGCTGTAATAACTTGTCAGGTGCGTAACAGCTGTGAAATGACTTGTTTTACTACCTGGCAGCCAGGAGTTTTGCTGCACCCCTTTGGAGATATCTGTGAAACCAGGCTTGCGGCTCGGACACCGTCACACGCTGCCTCCCTTTATGTCCGGCGGAGCACTCGGGCCACATATGTGTGTCTTAGGAAGTCACAATGCCAGTGGGTTAGACCAGGCTTCCCCTTGTCTCCTCTTCCCCAAGGAAATTTGGACCAGCTGAGCCTGTGAAGAAGGGTCAGACAGCAACTGTCCCTGCTTCCAGACAGTTTCGAGCAGGGAGCATCCTCAGGGTAGCTAGGGGAGAGCATCCCCCAGCTCAGGCAAGACTGAGAGACCCCCCTGCGTCTGTGACGGCGGGGCGCAGAGCAAGCTGTCCTCGGCTGGAGGCCCCCGAACAGTGCAGGGTAGAGCCTAGGAAATAAAAGCCTGTCCTGAATCCAGGGGAACAGAGCTGGGATTGTTCAGAGCCCGGTGTCTCATGTCGGCCAAGATTGAATGTCGCAAGGACGGGGCGCTGCTTTTCTAGATCAAAGAGGGGAGGAGGGGGAGGAAAACCCAGCGAAATCCCCATTTGCTCTGTCTGTAAGGAGCCACACCGGTAGTGAACTGGAAGAAACAGGGCACGAGATGACAGCAGAGATCTGGCAAGGGGCTGGAATGGGAAAGGACATGTGCCCTAGGGCTAGAAGTGCCCGTTTGCGACTCAAGCCAATGGATTTTTGTCTGGTAGAATGTGGCAGGCTTGTATTGAAACACATCAAAACTGTCTTCTAAAGTATTTTTAGGAGAGACAATTACTCTCCTACTAGTTCACTGGCAGTGCATTTTAGCAGGAAACCTAATTTTGCCAGGAAATGTTGGAGCAGTTGTGACACCTTGGGCTGCAACCCAGCAGCAGGAGCACTGGGGGTCCGGCAGGGATGGCCATCCATGGCACCTGGGAGGGCTCTGCCGTGCAGGAAGGAGGAAGGTGGCCGCTGCCAGGAGCGTGGCTCTGGGGGTCAGTCTTAGTGTTGTTTGCTCCCCAGGTACCTGAGCACCTCAGCATCTGAAACAGCAAGTCCTGTCCGTCCTGGAGCAGGGGGAGGGGTGGACCTGTTGTCCTTGTTGCTCCAGTGTGAAGCCAAGACATCATAGGCATTATGACTTGATCACGGTCACATGGAAAGCAAAACGTGCAGCTACAAGCTGTATGCACATCTTGTGGTCACTTTGCCGTTGCCCTAAATAACCTTTGGATGATGCTTTCTCTGATGTCCCAGAGCCAGTCCCAGAGCTAGGACCTCTGCCCTGGCTTGAGAAAACCTTTGTCTGCTGGCGATGCTGGGTTTTGGTGCTGTTTTCCCTCAGTGGACAAGATGCAGAATATGGCATCATGGCCAAGTACCGGTTTAGCTAGTCGCTGTTAGGCTGCTGCCTCAAGCGCGCAGCATAGAGCTTCACCCCCACCCCGAAGCCTCCTGTGGCTCAGGCGCAGGCTGGTGGCCAGCAGACCTTCGGCATCCCCAGTGCATCTGCACCGGGGAAGGAGGTGAGGGCAAGGCAGCTATTTCGCTCTTCACAGGAGGTCAACATTTGGGGACAGGCAATCCCAGAGCCACCGCCATGGCTGCTCTAAAGTCAGGACCGGTCCTGACATTGCCATAAGGACTCTCTTCTCCCTCTCCTTCCAGCTCACGCCATGGCGAGTCTGTATCCGTTCTGGCAGAACGACACAAAAACGCCCAAAGTTGATGATGGAAGCTCTCCCGAGATCAAGATCTCCATCCCATTCATCTTTTTTGGAGCCCCATACAGAAGCGTTTATGTAAGTGGAGAAGCAGACCTTCCCTTTATTCTTTTCCTTGCCATTAGCAGCCGCATTTTAAACGCACTCTCCCTGTCGTCAGGAATCAAAAGATTTATTAGCACCTACCTGACAAATTCTTAGATTTCATGAACTGATAGGTTTTATGATTAAGAAAGTCAAAGGTATATTTAATGGGCTAATGTTCATGGGGAAGGAATATAAAAGGCAATAAATTTTCTTTGTAGGTGATTAAACGGTACAGCAAAGCTAAGGCCTTGACACAAGGAACATTATTCCTGTTACATGACAAGAAACAAGAACATGCAGAGACCCACAGGGGAGAAGAAAGGGCAACAGTTTGGACCCGTATGTAGGTGCCCGAGACAAGGACAGGCTGCTGCTGTTCTCAGATGACAGCACAGCAAAAGCCTGACAAAAGGGACACTGGCTGCTCCTGGCTGGGCTAAGAGAGGGTTCACCTGAGCGCATCAAAACAGTGCCTTAAACAGGGGCCTAAGTCAGCGTGACCGTATGCCAGATCCCAAGCACATCCATGCTTTGCGGCCAGCTGGTCTCTGCGGGTATGCCCGGTCCAAAGCAGGATATAAACCTGCCAGCCCCACAGGTTCAGAAGAGAGGCAAAGACTCATCGGTTCCTCTGCCTGACTGGCTCAGATTTGTACAGGGCAGTGCTGGGAAAGCAATAATCCCGAGGGGGTTTTGAACCCTTGTGTGGTAGGAGATTTCAGCATCCAGGACAGCAGGGCCACTTGTTCTCCATGCTTTAGAAAAATAATTGTTGTTATGGGGAGCGTCTTTGGCAGACTCTGGGGACGCTGCCCATGGCACTACCTGTCATGCTGCTCTTGGGGGGCCCCAGGATCTGTTGCAGACAACAAAACTGAAGGCAGCGGGCCTGATGCTTTAGGTTTTTCCTGGGAGCCCTCATACCATGCAGCCACCTGTGTCATACGACGGGGTCTCTCGGTGCTGCAGAGCTGCTCTCCAAAGGCTGGGTAAACCCGGGGCCCCAAGGCAGGGTCCCAGCCAAGCTGGGTGCAACCCTGCTCTGTTGGGTGTCTCTCCTGTGTTGGTCCATAAGAGCCCTGTTTTGCAGACTTTTCGGGGTTTTGTCCAACTTGGGGCTTCCTGCACTCAGCCTTTGGCCACCACTCCTAGGATGAAGTTGCATCTTTTCCTGGATGGTCAGGCTGTCTCACCGGCTGTCGGTATATAAGCCACCTTCTGCCAAAAGTCGCTCACCCCACGTTTTCTGATAAACCGGCAGCTTTCTGCTACCTGCAAAGGCTTGCTCAAACGAAAGCGGGCCTCTTTGTGCAGGTCAACAACAACGGCGTGATTTCCTTCAATGCGCTAGTCAGCCAGTTCACGCCAGAAGCCTTCCCCCTGACAGACGGCCGGGCCTTCGTTGCACCCTTCTGGGCGGACGTGCACAACGGCATCCGGGGAGAAATCTACTACAGGGAAAGCACAGAACCCGAGCTGCTGAGGAGAGCCTCCAAAGACATCCGCAAGCACTTCAGAGACATGTCCTCTTTCTCCGCCATCTGGATCTTCATCGTCACCTGGGAGGAAGTCACTTTCTACGGAGGAAGCAGCACGACTCCGGTAAGAGCGATCAGCTGTGCTTCTTGATGGGTGGTGTTTGACGGTTGAGTATATGTCTCTGTGTGTGTGTGTATATATATATACATATGTATATATATATATATGAAAAACTGTTCTGGCCTTTGTGCATAAAGTTGAGCGAATCGCTTTGTGTTCCTGCTCCTCAATTCCCTTTCAGGCAGAGGAGCACCATGGTCCTTTCGTTCTCTCCCATGGGAGCTCCTATGAGCCTCGCTCCCTGCTCTCGGATCACCAGGGAAAGCATCGCCTCTTCAGTGTTTGTAGGCAACATGTCTAAACAAGGCTCTGACACCAGTTAGGAGTTTTTGGCTTGATCATAGTGTGGTGATTTTTTTGTTAGATACAAATGCCCATTTCATTTTTTCTCTGTACTGTGACATATGACCCTCGCTTTGCCTGTGCTTCTACAGTGATAAACCAGAGGTATTTGCGCAGGGGGCTACAGGCACCTCAGAAGAAAGGCCTTTATAAAGGAGCCAAAGTTTTGGCATTGAACAGTAGCTCTGTTGTGACATAAACTACTTGAGGCTCCCACTCACTCCTGTGCCATCAGTTTATAAAGAGGGATTCTGTTTGAAGGTACGTTATCATGGCAGTAATGGGGCCAGGGTGTTGGGCAAGACCCAGAAGCACCCAGTAGCAGCCGGCCCAGTGCAGAAAACAGCCTCCTGTGTGTGCAGCACCTGAGCGTGCCGAGGTGCGTGCGCTCAGGGTGTGTGCATAGAGCAGGCTCCTCCTGAGACTGCGACGTGCCAAGCGGTGCCCAGGGATGGAGGAGAGAATAAGGGGCATGCCAAAGCATACACGCACTTGCATCCCATCCTGAAGTGGGACTGGAGGGCGGCCCCTGCCCTGCCCACCCCGTGCTGGATCTGGTCTGTCCACTACATGGGTTCAGGATAAACTGGTCCTGTACTCAGCCTTGGGGAGAGGGAGCAAGGCTTCCTAACACAAGGGAAAGAGAGCACGAGGCAGCAGGGTGATGGAAAGAACAGGCTGCAGAGCTGGATGGGAAGCCCTTCATTGTCTGGCTGGCTAGCCATAATCTTCTGCTCTGTGCTCCCTTCTCCTTGGCAATCCTCTCGAGGCTGGATTTTGTAACTTGCCCTTCCTTCCCCACCGCTCACGTCCACCTGGGATTCAATGCGAGTCTGCTCGGTTTTGCACCCCGAGCTCACCTTGCAAGGCCGTGGCAGGTTTGAAGCAAAGCTAAGATTGTTATTTGCTCCTTGCCTGCATGAACAGGTAGGGCTGCTCCGGCAGAAAAGGCCCTAGCTCGGGAATTGGCTGTAAATTAAGTTTTGGAAGTAATCCACTCTCTGAGGAGTTGGAGACAGGAAAATGGGAGCTTCAATTTGTATTTATTTGGCAAAAAACCCTTTTCCTTTCAAATCGTGATGGCTTTTTCTGTGGCAGAGGCTGACACGCTCTCTCTGCAGCACTAATCCAAGAGGGCAGCAAGGGCATCTCTTCAAAAAGGGTTGAATGGTTGCTCTGAAATCCTGTGCAGACATTGAGATAGGAAGGGGAAAACCAAAGGGAATACTGACAGCATTTTTGTGATGACAACTGACCTGCCTGCATGGGGAGACCAATCCCAACTGACCAGAGAGTGATGCTAGTGACTTGGCCGTGGTAGCTCTGTTATATTTCCACAAATGCACGAGTCGTATCTCAGAGGATGGGAACAGCGGTGTGATGTTTTTCAGGACATGAATAGCTTTTAAATCTGTGGTTAGTATGTGAGCCGCGACCGCAGCTGACAGTGGGAGGTCTATGCCAGACCGCTGACACATCGCTGGTAGGGCCTGTGTGGAAACTTGGGGCGCGGATAGCGAGCGACGGATCCCTGCTATTGATTGGGGAAAGGGTTGTTTAGGATTAGCCTGTGTGCTGCGAGTGCCAAAAGCTGGCTTCTTCTGTCTCAAGGAGCTGGCTCTGATAAACAGTTCAGCTCTTTTCCATTTGTTTGAGAGGCTTGAGATTTAATGCATATTTTTTGCCAGTCCTGGCAGCGCTTGCAGAAAAAAAAATACATATATATATATTTGCAGACAGCAAGCAATATAGAGATTCGTGTATTGCCTGAAGAATTACATTTGCAACACAATGCAATTTATTTTGTTATAGAGCAGCCTTCCCGTTCAATAGCGGCCAGGGCTCCGGGTTGGCACATGGAATAGCATGATGCAACTTAAGCAGGAAATTCATCGCAATGCAGAAAAGCTGCAGAAAACAATTTTGCAAACGTGGCCTCGGGGACGCTGTGGTTACTGTCTCTTGATGACACCCAAGCAAACGGGTTCATTTTTGGAGAGCCTTGTTAGATGGCTAGGGTGCTCGATGCATGTTTGGATGTGAGCACTAAACAGGGAAACGTTTGTGGTTCATGTAAGTGCTCCTAACGAGGACTGCCGGCCATCTTAAACCGTAATGGGTCAGCTCCCGCCACCCTCCAAGAGGCACCTGACCGGAGCAGGGTTTGTTGCTCCATCGAAGAGCTGTTGTGCTATCCAAGTGATATTGCCTTTATGTGTTAATGTCTTTTGATCTCACGGTCGTGGGAAGAGACTTGGCAAAGGCGAGCACATGTGCCAAGGTGATGAAGAGGAAACCGCACGTATGAGGCGGAATCCCAGGGAAAGGATGCAGGAGTTAGCTTGCTCTCCCGCTTGCCCCAGTGTGAACTGTGCCATTCGCAGCTCATACAGGCTTCTTTGCCTCTGTTTTCAAGATTTCTCATGGCAGGAGCCTAACGCGCCTTGGAAGTGACATCCCTTGTGGCGTGCAAGTAGCGAGTGCAGCCCTGGGGTCCCCTCCTCAATCTTCAGGAGTTTTGCGCTCACCTCAGCACCAATAATCAAACTAGCGGTTTTGCTGTAAGGGAATGTAAAGTGGTGCAAAGTGACCCCCAGTCCCTCGGTTCTGGCATCTTCCCTTCGTCTAGCAGCGCGTGTGACCTGTTGTTAACACTGAGCAGCTCAGCTGCCTCCGCTAGCGGTGCTCGGGGGTCGCTGGCAGGGTAAGCCCTAATGCTTCCTAGCATGAGATGGTTCGATCGATGTGCTTCCCGTGTCACCTGATAATTGTTCCTGTGGCTGTCGTTTCCTTCACAGTTTGCAGCACCCAGGTAGCTGGGCTCCTAGTGTTGCTCTTGAATAATCAAAAGAGGTGCAGCGCACGCTTTGTCCCCTGCTAAAATCCTGCTTGCTCAGAGGCAGGGAGAGCAGTTGTTTACCATGGCACGGTCCCAGCGCAGAGTGGTCTAGGACGGGCAGGGATGGGAAGGACGGGAAAATGCAGAAAGCTGAGAAAAGTGATTGACCGTTAGTTCCCAGTGATGACCTCTGCTGCTGGATCTGCATGGATAGAGAGGATATCTCAAGGGGAGAGGCCTCTTCTGTCTTTCTGCACATCCATAAAAGAGAAGAGCTCGGGGCTATGCCTCCCTCGCTGGCTGGCAAAGCGCGCCCTTCCCGCCTGGGGCCTGGGCTGGCAGTCATGTGAATGTATCTGGAATTTGGGGGGCTGGAAATGCAGAGTCATTTCAAGTGAAAGGAAGAACACGAGTAGTGGATTTAGCAGGTAGCGAGGGGATTTGGCAGCCAAGCAAAGTGCATATTATACGTGGCTGACTTGGATGCAATCCACCGCTAACAGTATTGTAGGATATGAATGTGGAAGGGAAGCGGGTAAGCTAATGCGGTGAGGAATAAAGCTAAGATAGGGTAATGGAAGATAACTGGTCAAAACAACCCGCATCCTGCCGATTGCATTTTCCCCGCGAGCTTATTCTCATGCTGCCATCTATTGGCGTTAAATTGGATCGGAGATGGTCTTGTCGTCCTCCCAGGTGGAGGTGGCAGCGGGGATGGGAGCTGGCAGAGTTGCAGCAGCAAGCGCGAGTGTATTTTGGGTCTTGAGCTTCTGCCACTCTTCACCACGAGGTTCCCACGTCTCGCCCGGGCCAGAGATGAACGCAGCAGAAGGGAAGGCAAGCAGTGTGAGAAAAGCAGTACAACCTTGTAAATGTGCTCATGGTTTTCAACAGGTGAACACTTTCCAAGCTGTCCTGATCACAGACGGAGTGTCGTCTTTTGCCATATTTAACTACCACGAAATCAGCTGGACTACGGGGACAGCCAGCGGAGGGGACCCCCTGACCGGTCTCGGTGGGGTGATGGCCCAGGTGAGGCTCTCGGTCCCACACCCCCATCTCTGTTGAGCTCTCGGATGGTTGCCTGTAGCTTTCCCAACGTATCCGTGCTCACTCATGCCACTCAGTCCCTCAATGTCCCCAGCACTGGCCTTGCAAGACCGCTGCTGGGCACAGTGGGACGAGTGCTCCAAAATTTGGTGTTAGCAGCGGTGCCACAGCCAGTCCATCTGCCTGAGCGGGGAGAGGTACCCTGCATGAGGGCAGCCTCCCTCCGTTGCTTCCTCAGTTTATGTAGGCAACTCAGTACATACACCCCTGTCGTGGTTTAACCCCAGCCAGCAACTAAGCACCACGCAGCCGCTCACTCACTCCCCCCCATCCAGTGGGATGGGGGAGAAAATCAGGAAAAGAAGTAAAACTCGTGGGTTGAGATAAGAACAGTTTAATAGAACAGAAAAGAAGAAACTAATAATGATAACACTAATAAAATGACAGCAGTAGTAATAAAAGGATTGGAATGTACAAATGATGCGCAGGGCAATTGCTCACCACCCGCCGACCGACACCCAGCCAGTCCCCGAGCGGCGATTCCCTGCCCCCCCCTTCCCAGTTCCTAAACTAGATGGGACGTCACATGGTATGGAATACACCGTTGGCCAGTTTGGGTCAGGTGCCCTGGCTGGGCATGAGAAGCTGAAAAATCCTTGACTATAGTCTAAACACTACTGAGCAACAACTGGAAACATCAGTGTTATCAACATTCTTCACATACTGAACTCAAAACATAGCCCTGTACCAGCCACTAGGAAGATAGTTAACTCTATCCCAGCTGAAACCAGGACAACCCCGTAGATCTATATGTACGTACATACATATGTGTATACATAAATGTGTGAATATACATCCATACCGCTTGTAGTACCTGTTGACCTTTTCACTCACATCCAAACTACCTGGAAACTGAAATTCCTGAAAAGAGACTTTAAAACTAAAGAAGATAACCTCACAAGTTATTACGGGGGACAGAGGAGTGTGGAAATGCAGCATCGCTTTCCCATAGCAAAGATATGTGATGAAATTTGCTCTTTCTTTGTTTTAGGCTGGCTTCAATGGTGGAAATATCACCAACTTTTTTAGCATCCCGGGCTCCAGAACCCCAGACATAGTCAATATCGAAGAAACGACCAATGTTAATGTCCCCGGGCGCTGGGCTTTCAAAATAGATGGCAGAGAAATAGATCCGGCCAATGGCTGCAGCCTGAGAGGTAAGGGGGAAACGGCATTGCTTTTTGTTCAAGTTTTGGGGTGCAGTGTAGCAAAAGGTAACGCTGTTGGGATGCTGGCAGAGAGGTGTCTGACTGCTCTGGGCTGCCGCGTGATTTGTGTTTTTGCCAAGGCATGCCCTCGAGCTGCAGCTGTAGGGACAGAAACACGTGAGCGGGGTTTGGGTCCTGTGTGCGTCTCTGTTGCCGCACGCAGCGCGAAGTCATCACCCAACTTCCAGCGATAATTGTCAGTCTGCCCATTGCAAAAGGCTAACGCCTTGAAGAGCGGACAGAGATCTCTGTCATTCGTGGCAGCGTGGGCACAGTGGGAGAGCATCCTCGGCAGCGTATGCGAAGAAGCTGTCATCAGCCGTTGTTTGCCCTTTGTCCCCGTTGGCGTTGCCTCTCCCAAGGGGGACGTCAGTCCGCTCACGGATGGCCAGACCTAGCTCAGTAGTATTTGCAGTGAATTCTCAGTGCAGCTGAGGTCTGACTTGGTAGCTTTGAGAAAACTGAGAGGGGTCCATAAATACTAGGGAGTCTTCTCTGTTCTCGGTGTTGCTTTCAACCACCAGCGAACAAAACTGTCATCGGTGCTAGGTTTTTTCCCTTCCTGGGATTTTAGTAACATGGTGTGGTTGTAAGCCTCCATTTCTGTGGCCCAGAAGCAGAACCCTAACCCAACATCAAAGGCGGATGGAGCTCGAGTGTTTTGCAGGAATAGAATGCCACTGAGCCGTCATCTTGATTCCTTTCTGTGATGCTGATGGTGGCTACGGGAAAGACCTGGGGACAGCAATTTCCGCTTGCCCCCAGAGTAGGAAAGCTGATGGTGTGGTCCCGTTTCCCTTGTTTCTGCAGGAGGAATAGCAGGTTTTCCAGGTGGGACAAATGCCACGTCCCTGCACCAGTTACAGTATGTATGCATGCATCACCAACACCGTGGGGTTATAAAGAGATTAATAAATGCACACAGCAACTGCACAGGGACTCTGTTGCAGAGACATTATTGCATTGCCGTTTGACAAAACTGTCAGGAGCGTCCACTGTGCTCCGGGAGTCTTTCTAGCAAGAGAGGATTGTCACTTGCCGACAGACACTGGAGATGTCACCACTTTGAGACACACGGCTTCTTTATGTCTTGGTTTAGAACTGTACCGAAGAAGGCCCGTGAGACTCGGAGGCTCTTGCAGCCCCGGCAGAGGTTTCGGGTCCAACCCCTCCAGCTGCTTCCAGCTGCCAATCCCAGGAAGAAAGGCTGGACTTTGCAAAGGGGCTGAATGCCAGTCTTGGCTTTGCAGGTGGCGTGACAAGGGCAGCGTAGGTAGATCCTGCCCCTGGATTTGTGTTTCACGGTGGACAGCCAGTCTCCCTCCACAAGAGGAGATGCAGCGCGAGGCATCAGAGGCGAGGGGGCCCGCTGTGCCTAATGGCACTCGTTTGCCCAAATCCCCCGCACCAGAATGGTTGGCATGGGAGCCCTTGCAAGTGGGTCTTGCTAAGAGTAGATGTTGTTTGTCACAGAGAAGCGGAAAATAGCTTTATTTGTAGGAGGCAGGGAAGAGAACAAAAAGTTTAGCAGAGGTAAATTCGGGCAGTGCGCACGGCGGAAGCCACGCGCATGAGAAGTGTGAAAGACGGCCATATGGAGGAGAGGAAAACTTTCACGGGTATTTGCCACCCTTGTTCTCCCGTCTTCTCTCTGCTTCTCACGTCTCTCACCAGACAAACCTGCCTCCCTTTATAGTACTGCCGTGTAACAAGTCTGCTCAGTCTATTGCTGTGCGATCACTCATCGTTTCCCGTCGTCACTGGCGTATGGTGTGGAAGTTACTTATCAACAGTTCTTTGGTTTCATAAGTACTATGAGTGCTTTCTGAATGGGAGCAAATTTCTTCTGGGCCACCGATGGCAGAGTCGCTCTTCGACTGGCAAAGTTATGTGAACAGAGGCATTATAGAGATGGCAACTAAGCTGAAGAGTGGTGCAAGTACAGCGACGGTGCTGGAAATGGCCTCCAAAAGGCACGAGCTTTACCAGCGGACTTTCCCTGTGAGAAAATAGTACAAAAGGCTCTTGTGTCCCGCGATACTGAAGCAGAATGATGGTGGCGAGTGTCCAAAACAGAAGGAATAACTTCAAAGCTAGCCACCCTGCACGGTGCGGCACTGACCCCGGATTCATGACAGCGCTCGCACGATCCCATGGCCTTGTGGTGCAGGTAGGACTCGAAGGGGACACACCGTACATTGAAAATGAAGCTTGTGATCGCAGTGCTTTGCTGAGTGACTCTCGCTGGGAGTCTGCACAAAGAAAGCAGCTGAGAAGCCCGACAGCAGGACACTTTGGTGGCAGTCTTGGTCATAGGGCTGGCAGACCCCTCTGAGGACTGACACGGTGCAGTTAGAGGACGTTCCTCTGCTTAGAGAAGTGATGTAGCATGGGTTTTTCCTTTTCTGTCTTTCTAGGACAGTTTCTCCGTCAAGGGGAGATCTTCTGGGACAACGCCAACTGCACCACCAAGTGCCGCTGCCTGGACTTCAACAACGAGATCTTCTGCCAGGAGATGGCTTGCGGCCCCTTTGAAGCATGCGAGCCGAAGACCAAGTTCTTCCAGTGCGTGCCGGTGGAGAGCAGCACCTGCGTGGTGTTTGGAGATCCACATTACCACACCTTCGATGGCTTCCTCTTTCACTTCCAGGGTTCCTGCTCCTACCTCCTCGCCAGGCAGTGCTGGCCAGGCTCCCAGCTGCCCTACTTCAACGTGGAGGCCAAGAACGAGAACCGAGGCGCCTCCTCTGTCTCCTGGCTGAGGGATATTTTTGTGGAGGTCTACTCGCACAAGATCGTCCTCCCCAAGGGCAGCTTTGGGAAAGCAAAGGTAAGAGCCCTGCTGAAAGGGGAAAACTTGTCACATTGGCTCCTCCGAGGCAGTGGTGAGACCGCAACGGCAGCCCGGAGAGCATGGGACAGCACTTCTGGGCCCTGCATGTCCCTTGGGAAATGGGCACGGGTGACAGGCATGGTGGCAAATGCCTGTGGCTTACCAACGGCTGTCCTTCTACATATGTCCCTAACCCTAACCCTAAGATGCTGTAACAGAGCTGTACTGCTCCTGACTGTGTCCCAGTATGAGGGCTCTGGTACTTCATGCACCGGCTCAGTCCTCTGGTGTTGTTCCCGCAGGTGGATGACTTGATGGTGTCCCTACCCATCTCTCTGGAATTGGGCGCAATAAAAGTCTACCAAAGCGGCTTGTCCACAGCCCTGGAAACTGACTTTGGCCTGCTGGTGACTTACGACGGACAACACTATGCCTCCGTCTCCGTTCCAGGCACATACATCAACGCCACATGCGGTCTGTGCGGGAATTACAATAAAGACCCTGAGGACGATACCCTCCGCTCAGACGGGAGGTTGGCCGTGTCTGTACCGGACCTGGGCGAGAGCTGGCAAGTGCCGCACCCTGAGCGGAAATGTTCGCCTGGCTGCTTGGACAACTGCAGCCTCTGTGATGCTGCCACGGAGTCTCTCTATTTCACCTCTGAATACTGCGGCTTCATCAACAAGAGCGGCGGGCCGCTGTGGGAGTGCAGTGCCATCGTGGACCCCACCGCCTTCGTCCACAGCTGTGTCTATGACCTCTGCAGCGCGCGGGATAACGGCACTGGCCTGTGCCAAGCCATCCAGGCATACGCCACGGTGTGCCAGGCCCTGGGCATCTCGGTGGGAGATTGGCGCGCCCAGACGGGATGCGGTAAGTGCTTGTGTGCTCCTGCTGGAAGCCTTCCCCTCTGGAGGAGGGGAGGGATTTCAGGGGTCGGCCCATGTGCCCGGCAGCACGTGAGATGAGGGGAGAGGAATCCAGGGGAGGGATTCAGGTGAGAGCCAACTGGTCCCTCCTCTCCGTGGCATCAGGCTCTTGCACCAGCAAAAGGGTGACATGAGTCAGGCATGAGGCGAGAGGTCCGCATTGCTCTGCAGACCACTGGCTGCCACGATGAGAGACGGAGGCTGGTCTGGAATGAGGGCTGGCCGATGGCACACTTCTTGGCCCGCCCTCCTCGCTTGTAGCATTAAATAGCTGCGGGAAGCTCGACAGTTCTGCGGCCATTTTTGAGAAGCTATTGCTTGCACAAGCGGAACGGCTGGGGAGGCAGGGGAGGGAAATGGAGGGGCCAATTCTACCATCAAGCGGGACTCCTGGGTCACTCTGTGTTGTCTCTGTTGTGAGTCAATGGGAAAGAGGTAATTGGCCCCGAACCATGCTGTAATATGGTCCCCCTGTTGTTTGTCTCCCCTCTGCGCCCACAGCGACGGCTGTGCGGTGCCCAGCTCTCAGCCACTACTCGGTGTGCACCAGCAGCTGCCCTGCCACGTGTTCGGACCTCACGGCCCCACTGGCCTGTGCCTCCCCGTGCACCGAGGGCTGCGAGTGCAACGAGGGCCACGTCCTCAGCGTGGACCGCTGCGTCCCCGTCCAGAAGTGTGGCTGCGACGTGGACGGCCGGTATTATGCCATCGGGGAGTCTTTCTGGGCGGCAGCAGACTGCACGGTGGAGTGCCACTGTGAGGATGGCGGGGATGCCAGGTGCTTTAACACCACCTGCCCTGAAGGAGAGGTCTGCACCATTGAGAACGGCTACCGGGGCTGCTACCCCAAGCGGGAGAGCCTGTGTTTGGTGGGGCAGAACCAGGTCCTACAGACATTTGACGGCGTCACCTTTCCCTATCCGCTGGAACACTCCTACACGCTGCTCAAAACCTGCCCGGAGAGACCGGACTTCATCGAAGTGGACATCAGCCAAAAGAAGCCCGGATCCGCTCCCAACGGGCCGCGCGTCGTGCGGATCCAGGCAGTAGGCCAGGAGGTGAAGATTGGAGGCGCTGGCCTGTCAGAGATCAAGGTAAAGGTGCTGCTGTCAGGGCAGCCCACCCCGGGGTGGAAAGCGGTGGCTCGCGCTGTGATCCAATGTCCCTTTGGAAAGGGGCTTGTGGGTCTGTGGCCCCGGACTGTTCCCCCAGGTTGGGGCCTTGAGCGCTATGGCGGCACTTGGAGGAAGCCCGTGTGGGCCACCACGGCGTGGAGGCCCTTTAGGTGCCTGCGCAGTTGTTGTCACAGCGCCGTTATTCCCATTTTCTCGCTGAGTCAGTTCTGGAGGCTTTCCCGATGTTGTGGTTGTCTCCTGCAACTTGTTTTTTCCCTGGAAAAAAATTCTCTGTTTGTGGGGCAAAATGCAAGGAAACAGCGTATCCTCCCACTTGAAGGAGGCTCCTGGCCTTGGGGCGTGGGGTCCCGGTCAGTAAGCGTTTGGTGTACCCAGCACCGTGCGGCTGGCAGGCAGGAACGGCCGTGCAAAGTTGCGTTGGCCTCCCTGAAGCATCTTGATCCGCTTGTTACTTGTAGGTGAACGGTTATGACGTGGAGCTGCCCTATTTCCACCCTTCCAGCCGCCTGGAAATCTACCGTAGCGACAACGGCACCATGATGGAGTCAGAGGGGCTCCTGGCTATTGGCTACTATGATTCAGGCCTCCTGGAGATCCACCTCTCCACCGCCTACTTCAACTGCACTGGGGGCCTGTGTGGCTTCTTCGACGGCAATGCCAGCAATGAATTCTGCCCGCCCAAGGGCAAGTGCACAGACAACCTGGAGCTCTTCCTGGAGAGCTGGACCACATTTGATGAGATCTGCAACGGGGAGTGCGGGGACCTCCTCAAGGCCTGCAACAACGACTCGGAGCTGCTCAAGTCCTACAGGAGCCGCTCCAACTGCGGCATCATCAACGACCCTACCAACAGCTCCTTCCTGGAGTGCCACAGCGTGGTCAACGTCTCAGCCTACTACAGGACGTGCCTCTTCCGTCTGTGCCAGAGCGGAGGCAACCGGTCGGAGCTGTGCGACTCGGTGGCACGCTACGCCAGCGCCTGCAAGAACGCCGAGGTGGACGTCGGCCAGTGGAGGAGCCACAGTTTTTGCCGTGAGTCCGCCAAAGCTTTTAAGTACGCAGGACGGGGAGAAGGGGACGTAGACCCCGCCGACCCCAGGCAAAGTCTTTTTGTCAGGAGCTTGTGGGTGTACAGAGGTAGAGCAGCTTTTCTTATGGGATGCTGAAAAATATGGGTTCTCTTTCCCCCGCCTCCTGTTTCATCTCCAGTGGGTACCCCTTACCCAGAGGGTGCTTCTCTGTCACCAGCCTGGAAGACACTCAATAGCAGAAGGGCTGTTTGGGAGGGAGGCCTGACCCGACGGTGCTAATGGCAGCATTATTTGCCCAAAGTCATATGAAGGGGTAGGGGTGGAGGTGCTTAAATGCTGGCAATCTGGAGTTATTTTCCTCTTCTCTTCCCTAACGGTCAACCAAAGATCAGCTTTGCCTTCAAAAGAGCTATGCCCGGTAAAGCCTTCTGCCGTGAGGAGGGCCGGCACGTACAAAAGGCTCTCCTGCACAGCGTACGGAAGGGAAAGGGAAATTGCGGTAGGAAAGCAACACCTCACGAGCCTGAAGGCAAGGCAGCACTGCCCTGCATACCGACAGTAGTTTCTAGGTAGCACTCGTGCCACCAGAGAAAGATTTCCCAATGTAGCGATTCCAGGGTGGTATTTCAGGAGGCATTGGAAGTTTTATGATGTGGTGTAGGAGCATTCCAGAGCTGCAGGTGGTGTCTGACAGTGCTGTACGCCACCACCAGAGGATAATTTGAATAACACTTGTTTTTAGCTCTGTCGCTATAAACTTGCCATTGATGGGTAAACATTCGTAATTCAGAAGCGAATGTGAAAAATCCCCAGTGTGGAAGTATGTGGTGGGGAGGCAGCCCCTGTCTTCGCCGCGGAGGTTTGAGGGAGGCATCCCTTGGGGAGCCCTGACCTCACACCCTCCAAAATAGTGGGAGCAGGTGTTGCTTAGCATGCAGTGGGACGGGGCTGTGATGTGAGGAGGGCGATGGCTGAGAGGAGAAGGGGTGGCAAAGGGGATGGGAAGAGACGGTGGCTGGCAAGGTGCTGGGACTGTTTCCCAGCTGCTTTTTTTCCCCCCACATCGGTCACCACTCATCCCGTTCCCACCTTTTGCCTGTTCCCCCACCCCATGCTGCCCCAGGGCTGCCGGAGCTGGGAACTCATGCTCCACGTTTGTCGGCCCTGCAGCTCTCGCCTGTCCAGAGAACAGCCACTTTGAGGAGTGCATGAGCTGCGTGGAGACCTGTGAGACCCTGGCAACAGGCCCCGTCTGCACGGACACCTGCACAGAGGGCTGCCAGTGCGACGAGGGCTTCGCCTTCCGTGGCACACGCTGTGTTCCCCGCGGTGAGTGTGGCTGCAATTTCGAGGGGCGCCAGCTGGCCACCAACCAGACCTTTTGGATGGACATCGCCTGCCACTTCCTCTGCTACTGCAACGGCTCCGACAACAGCGTGTACTGTGAGAACGTCTCCTGCAAGGACGACGAGTACTGCCTGGAGGAGAACGGCCTCTACTACTGCCATGTCCGCACTGATGCCTCCTGCATCATCTCTGGCTATGGACACTACCTGACCTTTGATGGCTACTCTTTTGACTACCAGAGCAGCTGTGCGTTGGTCCTGTGCACCACGATAGCCCGGCCAAGGTCGGAGCGGTCAGACACTTTCCCGGCATTCACCATCACAGCCAAGAACGAGGATCGGGACACTTCTCTGGCCCTGTGGGTGAAACAAGTCGAAGTGGAGGTCTTCAGTTACAACATCGTCATCCACCGAGCCTACAAATATACTGTGCTGGTGAGTGCGTGGCCACAAGGGCAGGGCGGTGGTTATTCTTCCCTGCTGTGGCTTCCAAACCACAGAGCGATTCCCTAGGCAAGAGGCCTTATGGCTCTCAAGGTTTTCCAGGGGTCGGGCAGTGCGTACGCTCCAGCTTGTCCCTAGGGTGCCGCCAGGCACAGCTTTTGGAGGGGGCTTCCGCTTTGGCTGCCTTGTTTGGGATGTAGAGGCGGGCCCAGCGGGGACCTTGCTCTGGGAGTGCTGAGCCACCCTCGTTCGTATCCTCCCGCAGCAGCTTCAATTGTCATTCCCATTCAGGGTACATCTTGCTTCCTTCAATGCAGATCAACGATGAGCGTCTCTACCTCCCCCTGAAACTGGGCCAGGGTAAAGTGAATATCTTTGCCTTCGGCTTTCACATCGTGGTCGAGACCGACTTTGGGCTGAAGGTGGTGTACGACTGGAAGACCTTTCTCTCTGTCACCGTCCCACGCAGCTTCCAGAACCTGACCTATGGCCTCTGCGGTCGCTACAATGGCAACCCCGAAGACGACCTGGCAGCCATGGGTGGCACGCCAGCTGCCAGCGTCGCCGACTTCGTCCAGAGCTGGGCGAAGCGGGATGCGTTCTGCCGCGTGGGCTGCGGTGACCGCTGCCCTGCCTGTGGGAAGGTGGAAGGCTTCTGGAAACCCCAGCAGCTCTGCAGCCTCATCCCGAGCCAAAGCGGTGTCTTTGCCAAATGCCATAGCAAGATCAGCCCCGGCTTCTTCTACAAGAACTGCCTCTTTGACACCTGCGTCGATGGGGGAGCCATGCAAACAGCCTGCAGCTGGCTGCAGAATTATGCCAGCACATGCCAAACGCAGGGCATCGCCATTACTGGCTGGAGAAACTTCACCTCGTGCTGTAAGTGCCACTCTGCCTCTGGGTCCTTCTTCTCTAGAGGTGCTTCCTGGGGTTGTCCATCGTAGCTGTAGCACTTGCTGGAGGTCACTTTGTAGAGAGGTAGCATAGCACCCCATGGAGCTCTAGCGGGTGCCTGCTACCTCCAGGCCATTGATCCAAACATGTCCCGGATCCCCCTGGTCAGTCCCTGGGGATGGTCCCAGGAATCCTCTCCTTTCCTGCCAGATAAGGGGGCAGGCGACGGAGCGGTGAGCTACAGCAGTGCAGTAGGTGTGCATGTAGTCACTGCCGAGCACGCCAGACCGACCTGTCCGCAGACCAGGGAGAGGGAGGTTGATGGCCCGGCACCCGGCCCTCCCGCACTTGCTGGGTGAGGGAGAGGTGTGGGATTGGGTCTGGGGCTAAATGTTCTCTTGGAGTTGTTACAACCTGCGTGCAGTATAGTGGGAGCGGGGATGGAAAGGGGGAAGCTTCAAGTTCACAAGTTATTCGCTGTCCCTCCATTGTTAAACAGGAATTATATTAGTTGGCTTCAAAGCCAGGAGTACGTGTTTGCTCTAATGATGCCGCACGCTCTCATCAATAAGATTACAACACAATGTTCAATTAGGCTCCCGAGGACTGGGGCCGCAAGCCTCTCCGGCAGCCGATCTATCTGGCAAATCAGATGGGAAGTAATTGTCTTTGCTAACAGGACTGAAAATTAAATTTATGTCGTTCTTCCTTCTAACGAGCAAATTCATGGCTCAGAAGGCACCACTCTCACAGGGCAGGGGTGGCAAGGCCACTGACCAGCACCCACATGCCGGGTCCAAAATGGTCCCCAGTGGGGCGTGGGGAGAAGCGGCCTGCTCGGGCACAGGCAGCGTTCCTCACAGGCTTCACACTCCGACAGCTCAGCAAAAACGTGTCCCCTGGAGAGCATGGAGGCTCCGTAAACTACCTGAAAGGCCCCAGGGCCAGCACGAGAATCCCTCCTGCAGGGAGACGTTAATCTGGCATCAGTGAGCAGGCTTGTTTGTGGGAGAGCAGGGAGCAGGGGGAAAGGGCTCTTGAGAAACTGGTGCGCAGGAGCTCAGAGACAGCGGTGAGTAACAGAGAAGCATTGCTCAGCTTGGACTAGGCAGCTGGCAAGCAGCGTAGGATGGAGGGACAAAGTCTGCCTTTTCCCTTCGGTTGTGTGCCTGGTTGCTCCGGGTACCTCTCTGGGCAACGTGGTCTGTGTTAACCACCTTGGCAGGGGAGTGAGCTGCCCAGGGACAGGAGCAGTGGGGATTATGGCCCCAGGTGCAGCTGGCCGCCAGGTTGGTTTTGTCTGGGGTGCTAATCTGTATCCGCTTTGTCTTCTGGTAACATCGCAGCCGTCAGCTGTCCCCCCAACAGCCACTACGAGAGCTGCGTGTCCCTGTGCCAGCCCCGATGTGCCGCCATCCGGCTGAAGAGTGACTGCAGCCACTACTGCGTGGAGGGATGCCAGTGCGACTCCGGCTACGTCCTCAACGGCAAGAGCTGCATCCTTCCCCACAACTGCGGCTGCTACTCCGACGGCAAATACTATGAGGTACGCCGCTCATGTGCTTCTCTCAAGGCTTTCTCTCACCCTCTTTCTGACATTTCTGGGCAGAGTCTCGTGCCCTGAGCAAGGACATCAGTCAGGCTGGGCCCGTACTGGGTGTCGTGCTGGGTCCGTTTGCCAGGATCGTAGCCTCAGGCAGAGAGACTGCTCCACAGGTCCTCTCCTTCATCAGCATCGTGCATGTCTGCCGGTCCCCAGCCGTGCTTGGGGATTGCTCTGAAGTCTGGTGGTTTTGCACCAAGCGAGAGTGAGCGGGGAACGAGGGGCAGAGCGGGCAGACATGTGTCTAGTGGAAGCGCAGAGAGGCAAAGCGGGGTCTGTAGCAAAGCCCTGGTGATGGTCTGTGGGATGTTTGCTGGTGTTTGCTGGGGCTGAGCTGTCCTACAATGTCCCAAGTCCTCCTGTGAGCTGCAGAGCATATTACTGTCGCTCCTGCTGGAGGAATCCCTGTGTCGGGGCTGGGGTCCAGGTCTGATCTGACTACCAGCATGCACTCGCATCAGGTTGCTTACACGTCAGAAGCACCTCTCCCGCACCAGTCTTGTTTCCAGCCCGAGAGCTTCACATGGCCGCTCTTTCGGAGCTCCAGTGTGAGGAAGGCCAGTGTAGAGCAAGGAAGCCTCAATCCGAGGCCCCGTGGGAATTGTGTCTCCTAGAGGAGTGGAAAAGTGGAGTTGGTAAGACTCCACAAAGCGAGAGTCTGGTACCATGCTGGCGATGGAAACCATGGCTGTCGGCGAGGGTAGGGATGATGCAGTGGTAGCACAGGGCTTTCGCAGCTCTAGGCGGTACCGGGGGAGAGGGATGTCCCCCCACGGTGTGCTGCGTAGCAAGTCTTTCTGTCTGGCAAAATCATCACGGGGTTGTTGGGTGAGGGTCACTCGGCTGTCAGGCAGGCATGGGAGGGAACTGGTGGAGGAGGGGAAGAAAGGGCGGGCACTAGGAAGACTGGATTTGATGAGTACCAAAGTCCAGTACTGTATGACCACATTGTTCTAGGTATTCCATGCGAGACGGGTTTACTATTTCACGTGAAATGCACTTATTTGTAGCTGTTGGATGTTACTCAGGAGTTTGATTCAGCAGGGTGTTGTGCTGGTGGCATTGCTCATATTATAGCAGGTTGTATTTTGTGTCAGTGAAACTGTGCTCCATAAGGTGTCTTTGCCAAGCCCTGCAGCCATAAGGAGCCAGTATCGGGGTACTGTCATATGGGGACCCTAGTAGACGGGTTGGTGGCCAGCAGGGCACAAGAAAGAGGTCAAGGAGGTATTTAGCATGCTGTGTTTTGTCTGCACGTACGAGAGGTGAGGGAGGTTGTGGTGGTAGTGGAAACGTGCCGTTGCCTTGTGCCTATGGGTAGCAGAGATGTTGCAAGGTAGGTGTGAGCTGCCAGCGTGTTCTTTGCACCTTTTTCTCTGTCCTCGTTACCCGCTCTCACTTGCATGCAGCAGAGGGGTGTAAACCTTGGCCCAAGCATCCACAGAGGGTAGGGCAGGGGTCCTCAACCCTGCCAGCCAGCCATGGGTTCCTCTTTCAGCCCAAGCAACTCTTCTGGAACGGAGACTGCACCCGCCGGTGCCGCTGCTTCCGGCGCAACCTCATCCAGTGCGACCCACGGCACTGCAAGTCGGACGAGGAGTGCGCCCTGCGCAATGGTGTCCGTGGCTGCTTCAGCACCAGGAGCTCCTTCTGCCTGGCGGCAGGTGGCGGCGTCTTCCGTACCTTCGACGGGGCCTTCCTCCGCTTCCCCGCCAACTGCGCCTTCGTCCTCTCCACCATCTGCCAGAAGCTGCCCGACTTCTCCTTCCAGCTCATCATCAATTTTGACAAGTGGTCCTCGCCCAACCTCACCATCATCTCCCCCGTGTACTTCTACATCAACGAGGAGCAGATCCTCATCAGTGACAGGAATACTGTCAAGGTAAGGTCTTGTCAGGGACATCTGCCTCCTCCAGAGAGGGGCTGCGGGCTGGGCGTTAGGGGACCAGTCCCGAGCAGAGGAGGATGGCACGTGGGGCCGCATGACGGTCTCTGCAAGAGTCCTGGTAGGGTCCATTGGTGGCTTTGCGTCCTGGTCGAGGCAGCTGTATGGGTGAAGGACGCAGCTGTCATCCATTGGGCTTTGGGGGGGGATGCCAGCTGGGACAAAAGGGCTGGCAGGAGGCCAGGACGTCTGCAGCCCGAGAGTTTGTAGTCGCGTACCCGTCCACCTTTGTGGTGCGAGCTAAGCCGTCTTTTTGAGCAGAGGGGTACAGAGGGCTGGCTGTCGCTGCAGTGTCACTTGGTCTCTGAAGGGCACCATCTGTGCCCTTTCCTACTGAGCGATGAGTCCCAAGCTAGAGCCTCTGCACGTGAGTAGGTGTCCCTTTGCGGCACAGCCTCATGCAGGCATTTAAGGGAGGTAGTGCGCTCAGAACTAGCAATCAGTCGGGCTGGAAGGAGGAGGAGGATATGCCGGCCCCTGCCAAAGACAAGGTGGTGCATTTTCATGGCCGGGACAGCGAGAGGCAGTTCCAGAGCCATTTGCGGGCGGCTCACGCTCGCATCCATAGGTGGAGGGGACGGGAGGGACATCAGCCTCGTGTCCTCTCCCGTGCCAGGTGAACGGCAGCCATGTGAGCATCCCCTTTGTCACGGGGCTTTCCACAAAGATCTTCAGCCAGGAGGGCTTCCTGGTCATCGACTCCAGCCCCGACATCCAGATCCGCTACAACGGCTTCAACGTCATCAAAATCGCCATTGGGGAGCGGCTGCAGAACAAGGTGTGCGGCCTCTGTGGCAATTTCAATGGTGACCGGACGGATGACTATGCGACGCTGCGGGGGAAGCCGGCGGTCAGCAGTGTACTGCTGGCGCAGAGCTGGAAGACCAACGGCATGCAGAAGAGGTGAGCGGTCGGATGGCCCTTCCCTGCCGGGTGGGAGCGGGAGCGGGGCCGGCCACGATGGGAGCCCCCGCGACCTGTCCGGTGCCCACAGCTGCAACGAGCTGCAGTACTCGCAGTATGCCGCCTCCTGCGACAACGTCCAGATCCAGGAGCTGCAGAGCGACAGCTACTGCCTGAAGCTGACGGACATGAAAGGCTTCTTCCAGCCCTGCTACGGCCTCCTGGACCCCCTGCCCTTTTACGAGTCCTGCTTTCTGGACGGCTGCTACAACCACAAGAAGGTCCAGCTGTGCGGCTCGCTGGCTGCCTACGGCGAGGCCTGCCGTACTTTTGGCATCCTGGGCACTGAGTGGATCGAGAAGGAGAATTGCTGTAAGAGAGCCAGGGGCCATCCAGGTTGAGGGGAGCCACATCCCGCCGGGACCACAACCGGCAGGAGAGGGGGAGTGGGGCTGCTGGGGTGGGGGCAGCCTGTGGTGGTCGGAGGCACCTACCCTGCAGCCCAAGAGTGAAGATTGTGTTTGCGCTTTGTCTTGTGCTGTTTAGCAGGAGTGGTGGAAGATCCCTGCGTGGGCGCCGACTGCCCCAACCGCAGCTGTGAACTGGACAACGGTGGGGAGCTGTGCGGCTGCATCGAGCCCCCGCCCTACGGGAACAGTGAGTCCTCTGGTTCTGTCCACAGGGCTGTCACCAAGCGGCACGGGCAGGCATTAGGCTGTTGTACAGCCAGGGCTTCGGGAAGGGAGATGCCAAGGGCCGGGACATTTGCAGAGATAGGGTTTTGCCACTGTGAGCGGTTCAGGATGGGAGCAGGTTTTCTGGAGAGCCCATTATGAGCATCTCTGGCTCGGGAGCCCTTTGGGCTGCAGGGATGTCGGACAGGCAGGGCATGCTGCAGGAGATGATCCTGTCCCGTTTGTGGTGGTGGGGAGGAGGGCCAGGTGGGCTGGCAGCCTGGACCCGTGGTGCCATTTGTGGTGTTCTGCAGCTGCCTCGTCTTCTCCTCCAGCCACCCATGACATAATTGATGCAGAGGTGACCTGCAAAGCTGCCCAAATGGAGGTGTCCATTTCAAAGTGCAAGCTGTTCCAGCTGGGCTTTGAGCGTGAGGGGGTGCGGGTCAATGACCGCCACTGCCCTGGCATCGAAGGGGAGGACTTCATCTCCTTCCAGATCAACAACACCAAAGGCAACTGTGGCAATGTGGTGCAGGTGAGCTATGGTACGGGGCACAGGGGGCTGGGAGCAGAAGCCAGGCTGTTCATCTTGGGTGTCTTCTCATTCGTGCAACTTGAGGGCGGAGGAGGGGGGAAAACATGCCTTCGGGAGGCGGCTTGATGGGGCGAAAGGGACCTGAGAGTTGACCGGCGCCTGGGATGCACATGTAGCTCTGACCACCCATCAGGGCAGCTCATGCTCAGGCAGTAGGTCACAGGTGTGCTTTGTAGCACGTGGGATCACCGTTGCCTCACTGACTGGTGTCCTGGACCAGAGGATGCAGGAGAGGGCAGAGGGGTAGTTGGGAGGCAGAGGAGAGCGGTCCGTGTATTCTGAGCTGTTACATATGTGAGGAACTTGTTGGCGTGGGGGGCATCGAGGCGGTGCGTCTTCACACCAGCCAGGCAGTCCTCCTCTGCAGAGGCCTGGCTGGACGCCAGGGACAGAGTGGGGGTGTGCATGGTGCTTTCATGGGGTGGGGGTTAAGGAAAACAGAGGCAGGTCTTGTAGACTGAGGATGCTGCCCAGCGGTTCCTAGCCCCGCTGAACCATACCCTTTCTGGCCAAGGGTGGTGGAGAGGCTGCAGGGCCCTCCTTGTGCGGCTCATTTAGGGGCTGACATGTTCATTAGGAGCAGGGGAACGGAGACAGCCAGTCTCCAGTGATGCCCTGCGTTCCTTCTGCAGTCAAACAGCACACACATAGTGTACAAGAACACGGTGTGGATCGAGAGCGCGAACAACACAGGCAACATCATCACCCGGGACCGGACCATCAACGTGGAGTTTTCCTGTGCCTACGAGCTGGACATCAAGATCTCCCTGGATTCAGTCGTGCGGCCAATGCTCAGGTAGGAGCTGGGGCGAGCTGCACGGCCTCTCCCGTCACATGGGCACAGGAGCGGGCAGGCAGGTGGAGGGTGAGGCGGCGAGGGTCCGAAGCGAGGTGCCGAGCTGAGGGTTCATAGCCTTTCCCCCATCCGAGCCAGTATTTCTTTGTCATCATTAGTGTGATTAACCTGACGGTGCCGACGCAAGAAGGGAGCTTCACGACCAAGATGGCCCTGTACAAGAATTCATCCTACAAGCACCCCTACCGACAGGGTGAGGTGGTGCTCACCACCCGGGACGTGCTCTACGTGGGGGTCTTTGTCGTCGGGGCCGATTCCAACCACTTGATCCTGATGCTGAATAAGTGCTATGCTACCCCCTCGCGGGACAGCAACGACAAGCTGCGCTATTTCATCATCGAGGGAGGGTGAGCGACCATGGGCCAGGTGGCCCAGCACGCCCTGGTTTTTGTCACATCTGTCAGGCTGGGCGCTCGAAGGGGCGGCGGTGTCAGTTGGAGCAGGGGACCTTTCGGTCAGCGAGATGGTTGACTAAGATCTGGAAAGGGTGGGGC